>NW_020173499.1:550348-686738 GCF_003031525.2 Neophocaena asiaeorientalis asiaeorientalis | reverse complement strand
TCTCGGCCCCCGCCCTCCCACCCCTCCAGAGAGGTTCAAATCCTTCTCATAGAATGAAATGCCCTTTGTAACATTTAGGATGGTATTCTATAATTGACTGATTATTTGGTTGTCTGACTACATCACTAAAGTGTGTTTCCTGAGGGCAGAGACTGTGTCTATTTTCACTCATTAGTGAATCCCCAGGATTAGCAGAGCGGCTGCATTTTGCAGTTGCCACAAAATACTTGTTGAATGAATGAAGTATCTAAAAGAGTTTTATTTTTTTCCTTTTTATTTGAATCATACCAGGTGTTTTCTTTTCTAACCATTTCTTTCCATTTATACTGTTCTCTAGCTGTGTTGCCTGATCTCCTCCACCCGAGCCCCATCCCCACTCTCTGCCCATGATAAAGTTTTTGAGTGCTGGCCTTGGACTTGGATTTTCAGGTCTTCATTGATGAGCACTACAGGCCTGGATAAAGTGCTTGCTGCAGAACTTGCTATCGCATAAGATTGTATTCTAGATTTAGAAGGTCAGGGAGGGTAAGAAAGAAAAGAAAGTGAGTTGCCCTCAAAGAATTGGGATACAAAATCAAGTCAATCAGAGCAAAGATATGCTTCCATAAAGAGAAATAAGGACTCCAGGACTTACAAGGCCTAACAGTACTGTTATTCAGTAAGGCCTTATTTTATCTAAAAAAGAAATGTGTCCATCTGAGAAGGAGCAGCCCATGTAGCATAATAAAAAAGATGTGAGTGTTGATCAGGCACCATCCCAAGGAGAAGGGCCAGCCAGGCCAGCAGGAATGAGTGCCCAGTCCCCCCAGCAGGTCATCTGACCTTTGCTGTGGAAGAAGACGCAGCAGGCTACCCAAGCCTGATATCATTAAACATTTAAGGCAGATAATTCACTCTTCCGATTCTATTTCAAGCTCGCCAAGCCACTTTCTGAAAATTAGGCTCCAAACTGCACAGTTCAAAATGCACAGAAGAGAGTGCATTCATCAGGCAAACTCTAGAGTCCGGTGTTCTGGGCGGTTTTGCTTCTAACAGGAATAGTTAAGCTCCAGGTTTTGGAATCAGCCTTTATTTGAACCCTGACTCTACCACTTATATACATATTAACTGTGTGACCTTGGGGATTTCTTCATTTTTTTCCCCCAACTGAAAAAAGATGGCAAGGCACTACAGGACTGTAGAGAGAATTAAATGAGGCAATGTATGTAATGCACTTAACATAGAGTCTAGCAAGTAGTTAATGAAATCAATAAGTTTGCATCCTGATTTTACACTTTGCTGATTTTTAGTCAACGCTGGAACACTGAAAGATGAAATGTTTGACCCCACAAGGTTGAAGACCAAATCTAGACCTTGGGAAATCACCAAGACTCCAGGCTAGCCATCACCTCCCGGCACCTCTCTGTTCCCATGTGTAACATCTATAAAAGGTAACCAGGATTTGGCTTTATTTTCTTGTGACTTGTGGCCTCTCCCGTTGCAGAGCACAGGCTCTGGATGCTCAGGCTCAGCGGCCATGGCTCACGGGCCCAGCTGCTCCACGGCATGTGGGATCTTCCCGGACCGGGGCACGAACCCGTGTCCCCTGCATCGGCAGGCGGACTCTCAACAACTGTGCCACCAGGGAAGCTCCCCAGACATACTTTTGATGTAACTTTAGCTCTACTTTGCTCTCACGGAGTCAAGAATTATTGTCCTATAACAAGGAAGAGGCTCCAAGGCTTGCCTTGATGATTTTTTTTTTTCCTTTTTGCTTCATACCACAGACCAAAAGCATCATCTTCTGGAGGGGGAAACGTGTTTTTCTAAGGTCATCCTTTGGCCTGCCCCACTGCCCCACCTGCTCTTGAGGGAAACACTGCAAGGACACATGAAAAGCCACAACGTCAGTCACAGATCAAGGCCTCCATCACGCAGGGAATGTGCCCAAATTACAAACAGGCAAACCAAAGTAACTGGCAGATTAAGCAGTTTGTTTTGTTTTTCTGTTCCAGTTATCACACTGCTCTATGACAAAAAATAACAAAGAAACACATGCAAATTGTTTTTTGGGTACGGAGTCTTGACAGTGTTTTTCGGTTTCTACAGAAGTACTTACAAAAGTATTTTTCAGCTGTCAGTGGCTGATGCTGGACAGAGCTGTAGAGACTTCTGTCAAACTTTGTTAGCAGTGGCATAATTATAGGGGTTAATTGTCAGGCTAAGTGTGAGGTGCCTTCCAAAAAGACTGCAGTGCCCTCCCCATCCCCCCCTCCAGTTCTTCTAAGTGAAGATAACACAGTTTGAACTTTGAAAACTATCCTTTTATCAACTATTAGAGAATGTCTATCAAGCATCCAGAAAAACAATGATTTGGTCGCTGCCCTCAAAGAACCCACCTACAGCCTAATAGAAAATACCAAATATTTTCTCCCTTATATCGTTTCATTTAATTCCCACAACCCTGAGGTAGGTATGGTTATTATCCCCATCCTACAGGAGAAGAAACTAAAGCTAAGGGAGTAAATATTTTGCTCCAAATCACACAGCCAACAAGTGCCAGAGTCAGGGCTTTAACCTGGAATCTCTAAATCCTCGGGTATTGATAGGCACCACTCAGACCAGGATTCCAAATCTTAAACTTGCTGTTCCAGTTTTTCTTATCAAACGAAGTGCCCCTCATTTCACCGACATCGTTGACTTTTAGTTCCCCGCTGACCCAGGATGAAGAGCCTGGTACCTCGTCGTCAGGAACGGGCTGTCAGCGGTGCCTGTGCCCCCAGCGGGGCAGAGGGACCAGTGCGCATGCCTGGGCTGGGGAGCGCCGGACCCCCGGGGTCTGCGAACGAAACCTGCAGCAGTTCCCTCAGCACCTCCCACCGGGACCCCTCAGAGGCTTGCCCCCAAACGCCCAGGCCAGCACCCGCCTGCTCAGGCCAGAAGCCCACGAAGCGCCGCCGGCAGTCAGATCCCGGGCCCGCCTCCAGCTGCGAGGGCCCGGCGGGCGCTAAATGAAGGGCAGATGAGAAAGCAGCCCGGGGGGATTGAGGCGCCGTGGACCGCGTAGCCGGGCGAGGGCGCAATGCGCGGCCGCGACGTGCGCGACGGGCTGACTAGCGGTGTCTCGGGTGGACGTGGCTCCAGCCGAACGCCGCCCGGACGGCCGCGTGCAGACCCGAGGCCCGGGACCCCGCCTCTGGCTGACGGCCCCGTGCTCCGCGTTCACCGCGCGCTCGGGCTCAAGCCCGCCTCTCGGCCGCTTCCACTTTCGCTTTCGCTTTCCTGCCGAGAGTGTTGAGGAAAATGAAAGTGGCGGTGTCCAACAGCCGGCGTATCAGCCGTCGGGGCGAGGGGCGCAGGGTGCGGGTCGGTGGGCCTGGGGCTAGCGAGCAGAGGCCACAGCCCGCGCCCGGCGAGGTAAGCGCAGCCCTTTCGTGGTCGCCTCGCGGGCTCCTCCTTGCGGACCGCGCGGGCGGGACGCCAGGCGGACGTTGGGCGAGGGCCGGCCTGGCCGGGGGTTCCTGCGGCGGGTCTGGGAGGGCCTGAGATGCGGTATGAGGTGGGGCGGGCGGGGGCTAGCCAGGCCACCGCTCCCATCACACGTTTTCTTTTTGTAGAAGGCCGACACCCACCCCACCCCACGCCTCCACCGAGTTTCTGTAAAAATCAAAGTGGGAGGATGTATGTAAAATGCTGAGCAGAATGTCTCACCTGAGCCCAGCAGGGAGTAATTCATAATTTACGCCTTCTTATCTCTATCAAACTCCTCTGCTTGGGCACGCAGCCCCATACCTGGCTTGTTTGGCTACGTTTTTCAGATCTGGTGTACTTGGGCGCACCTGGGGTGCCTTTCAGGTGTTCCCTGAGCTGGCAGGCTTGCAGCTCATCTCTCTTGGTCGTAGGCATGGAGAGTAACTAGGCCAGGATGCCGCTCCCTCCCCAAGGCTCTGCCCTGGTGAAAACAGGGGCTGACTCTGCAGGGGCCCCAACCCCAGGGCTGGCAGAAATGGTCAGGGGTGGATGCACTCGGGGACTCAGTCCATCCCAAACAGGACACTTTCTGTGCACTCTGTCCACCAGCAGAAGGGTGAAAGATGAATGCCCTGGTCTTTGCCCTTGGTCACGCCAGCTCAAAATTGGGCTCCACCTCAAGGCTATGGAGACAGCCGCTGCCCTTGGGTGTCCCCCATTCCCTGGCAAGAGAAAATATATATGCAAGGTGCCCCCAAGACCAGTTGTGTAGATGGGAGAAGACCCTAAGTGTTAGGAGTAAAGTGACTAAATCTGCAGGCACTTGACTTACATTTGAGTGATGATGGTTTTTGTAGGCAATACCAAGAGCACCCCCCTTTTACTCAACTTTTGTCTCAGCCTAATCACGTGGATCTGATCATAAGGCCCATTACTGAAAGAACACTTGAATAACCTTAACTTTGAAAACAGCCTTGACAAAAGATCAAGGTCCTAATTTTTAAAACATGGAGTTCCCCCTCTGTACACCCCTTCAGGGTGGTGGTGAGTATTTATTGCTTTTAGAAAATACCACCTTTATCATGAGCCAGAAAATCAGATTCTTTGATTTTGTGATGTACTTTCAATGAGCTATTCCTTTTCTTTGGAATTCGTTAATGTCTCTTCTCTCTCCTGTTAACTAAATTTAAGCTGAAATGCATGGTTCTCTCCCTTTCCTCTCTTCTGTCTGCGGGTGGAGAGGGAGAGGGTTGTAGTAGACACCATCCACAGCATTTTCACCACCCCAAGTTCTTGCTTCCATGTTCCTGAAAACCGAATGAATCCGCTAAAGACCGTGCAAGCCTCCCTACTACCTTCTTTTCTCGTGGCTTTATTATGCATTGGTTTAGCCACCAGCATGTGATGTACTTTATTACATTTTTCACAAGAAAATAATGCATGGGATTTTATTTTCCTTAGGATCTCAGGCCTTCAAAATTGAATTGCTCATACTCTTCAGTCATGGCACACTATAACCCTTGGTCCATTTAGAGTCTGTCATTTTGTTTCATTTCATTATTTCCTTTTATCCTCCATTTCTCAACACGCTCCTTCCCATGCACACACACTTAGGCAGCCATGGTGACATATTTGTTTGTTTTACAAACTACCTTTCTTTATATCTTCTCAGAAAATGTGTATCTTTGAAATGTATGTCGTTTTGCTTTTTTTGTACTTATCTAAATAAATACTGCTGTGCTATAAATCTCATACTGTTTCTTTGTTTCCCTCAGCATTATGTTTTTAAGTCGAACCATATTGATATATGTAAGTCTGATTCATTAATCCTGGCTGTTGCATAATTTTCTATCAAGAGTGTACACCGCAAGTACTTAACTAGTCCCCTGGAAATAGACATTAAGTGGCCTCCAACTCCTTGCTTCCACAAACAGTGCTGCACCAGATATCCTTTCCAGTGTCTCTGTGTGTTCTCCGGCAAGAATGTCTCTGAGATAGATAGATCCATAGATAGGTATGAGATTGCTAATTCTGGGATACTTGTAGGATGTCTTTTACTAAAAACTGCTACTTTGTGCTGCTGAATGGCTTCATCAGTTTCCTCCCACCAGGAGTCCATGTAGAGTCCCTTTTCCAGTGTCTGTCAGCACTTATTATTATCTAATTTAGTAATTTTTTGTCAAACTAGTAGGTTAAGCAGTACTCCATTTCTGTTTTAATTGAGCATCTCATCATATTGTTTTGCCATTTGTGAATTGCCTATTTGTCTCATTACTCTTCTTCTAGGTTTCTGATATTTTCTATCTGGTTTTCATTTTGATCCTTATATATTGGTATGCTCACTAAAATGTTAATCCTTCGTGAAATGTCAGTGTTGTAAATCTTCCCTTAGTCTGGTCTCCTATCTGTTAGCTTCATTTATGGTCTCCTTTTTATTATTATTAACAACTTTTTAAAGATATAATTTACATACCATAAAATTCACCCATTAAAAGGATACAATTCAGTGGTTTGTGGTATATTTAGAGGGTGTAACCATCACCATAGTCTAATTTTAGAACATCTTTATTACTCCATTAGCAGTCATTCTCCAGTATCCCTTAATATTCCCCTCCCCAGCCCTAGGCAAGCACTAATCTACTTTCAGTCTCTATATATTGCCTATTTCTGGACATTTCATATAAATGGGATTGTAACAATATGTGGTTTGTTGTGACTGGCTTCATACACTTAGCATAATGTTTTGGAGGTTTATCCACACTACAGCATGTATCAGTAGTTTGTTCCTTTTTTTAAAAAATTTTTGGCTGCATTGGGTCTTCGTTGCTGCACGCGGGCTTTCTCTAGTTGTGGCGAGTGGGGGCTACTCTTCGTTGTGGTGCGCGGGCTTCTCATTGCGGTGGCGTCTCGTTGCAGAGCACAGGCTCTAGGCACGCGGGCTTCAGTAGTTGTAGCACGCAGGCTCAGTAGTTGTGGCTCCCAGGCTCTAGAGCATAGGCTTAGTAGTTGTGGCGCATGCTCTTAGTTGCTCCATGGCATGTGGGATCTTCCTGGAGCAGGACTTGAACCCATGTCCCCTGCATTGGCAGGCGGATTCTTAACCACTGCACCACCAGGGAAGCCCCAGTTTGTTCCTTTTTATTGCCCAGTATATTCCATCATGTGGATTTATCATGTGGATAAACATTTTGTTTATCCATTCATCAGTTGAGGGACACTTAGATTGTTTCTGCTTTTTGGCTATTACTAATAATGCTTCTATGAACATTCATGTACAAATTTTTGTGTAAACATATATTTTCACATCTCTTGGGTATATACCTAGAAGTGGAATTGCTGGATCATATGGTATGTCTTTGTTTAAACTTCCAAAGTAGCTGCAACATTTTACAGTTCCACTAGCAATGCATGAGTGTTTCAATTGTCTACATCCTCACCAACACTTGTCTATATTTTTGATTATAGCCATCCTAACAGGTGTAAATTTCTAGCTCATTGTGGTTTTAATTTGCACTTCCCAGATGGTTAATGATATTGAGCATCTTTTAATATGCTTATTAGCCATTTGTATATCTTCTTTGGAATAATGTCTATTCAGATCTACTTGGAAAATTTGATTGTCTTTTGTTATTGAGTTGTTATTTATATATTCTTTTTTTTTCTTATGACGTCATCTGGAATCATCAAGGTGTCTTTGTCCCCATTCCTTCCTTCCTTTCATTTCATTTAGTGACTTGGAATTCTGTATCCTATTAGGAGCCCTCATTAAGTTCTAAGCATAGGTAAACATATTTTCCTATAAATGCTAAAAATCAGAATGTCCAACTTCATTTCAAACATAAGAAACTTTTTAGCATGTTTTTAATCCTCCTCTCCCACAGGCACATACACACGTGTGTCTGCCTAAGAATTATTGAAATAATCTGGAAGCTTCCTATTGTTATTAACTCTTCATGCTTCAAAATACGCTTTTATATTTCTATTTTAGAAGTCTTAACAGTTGCATTAATCTGTAACCTATTTGTGCAGTTGCTCATTGCACCAAGATAGGAAGGCTTAAACACATGTTTATTTTAGAGTTTTCATTGACTTACTGAAAAGTTTTAGTGATTTGTGTCTCAGGAGTAATGCCTCTCTGGGTCTCTTATTTCTCAAAAGTATTCTTTGGAATCCATGCTATTCTGATCCTCATTTGACCTTTGCCTGCACAAAAGCATTCTAAAATATTTGCAAATGCTAAAGTCACTTCCTCATGTTTTACTGAGTTTACTTTAGCTTGGTTAAACCAAGTGCAATATCAGTTTGTGTAAATTTACCACTAGCTGAGGTTCATATAATTGCCCTCCCCAGGGTCAGAAACTGGCTGGAGGAGTATGAAAATAGCTTTGAAAATTCAGCTGCTGAACATCTTACACTAAATAGCTTAACATTTTAACATTTTTGTTTATAACAGTATCTGAGGGCGAAGTAAAGTGGGCACTCTCATAGTAAAACTATGGTAAAACTAACTTGGATGGAGTTTATCAAAACCTTTTTAAAGTGTCCATACATTTTATCCCCGTAATTCTGATTTCAACATGTATCCTAAAACATGTTTGCCTTTGGGCTTATTTCAGGTGGTGAGGGTAATTCTAGGTGGGATACATTTGCAGCATCATCTAACACTGACTCCCATGGTAACAAAGTTATTCCTCTGGTCAATTCCTTTCCAATCTTCTGACCAAGGGGAGGAGAAAAATCTCAGCTTGGAGCTAATATGTCTTTAACACCTTGTTAAGCCTTCCTAATCTCCCACTTGATATAAAAGGATGAGCAAAGGGATAGCAATATCAACTGTATTTTCGTGACACTGCTGTGTTTTCCATTGTATTTATTTATTGTGACTGCCTTCATTTATGACATTTGATGCTGGTTTTTCCATTGACAATAGTAAATAAGGTTTGCTTTCAAAACACTTTTATTTAAGGGCAAAAATGAGTTGATTTAAAGAGAAATGTTAAGTACAGTACAGATGGCATTTAATTATGGCAAAATAATAATATTGATGTATGGATGACTGAAAGGTGTGAAACACAGCCCTAAGAAATAATCTGAGCTTCAGACACAGATTTTAAATGGGGAGGTGTCCTTATATATGGGGCTGTTCTTCCCAGTGTGACTTCCGTTATCATAAAGTTAGAAACCACTCCGTTGTCTAACAATAAGGGATTAGTTAAGTGATTTTGATACCATGGAAAATAGTGATAGAATAGTGCCAACTCTTTAAAGTATATCTACTGACATGGAAAAATTATATACTGTTAGATAAAACAAAGCTGGTTGCAAAAGAAAAATATGCACACTATCCTAATGTTGTTAAAAAGAAAGTGTGTATGTGTGTATGCCTGTGTGTTTGTGTGTGAAAAATTGGAAGAAATATTTACAGATAAGTTACCTCTGGACTGTTGGGAGTACAGGAAATTTTTGGGGTTTCCACTAATAAACATATGTCACTTTTGTCAACAGAAAAACAATTTAAACATATAACTATTTTTAAATTAATGTGTCCTAACCTTAACAGGACTGCCTGGTATTTTGCCATCTGCAGGCACTCCTGGGTCCTTATATGCTCCTAGAATCTAGTTAGGTCCCTGTGGTCTCCTGCAAAGCCATGGGAGGATGACAAGACTTTCTTGCCACCCTTCAGTATCCTCCAAGGTATTTGTCTTGGTGGGTATATATTTATACTTTTGGAGTAAAATAGAATATATCTAAAATCCTTTGAAATAATTTTTATTGCCTCTTCTTCTCAATAGCCCTTTTAGGTTGGACCAGATTAGGATCCCACTTTTTCAGTAGATCTGAATCATTAAATAGCAATGGAGGAAATGCTGAGAGAGGGTCTCCTAGTTTCTCCTTTATTCTCTTTCTTTAACTTCTGCATTATGCTACTGACCATGAAATTTCTACATGTTAGATATAATCATGGTTCTGTTTCACCTGGGTTGAAGATAGGTATATTTATTTATTTTTATTTTTATATTTATTTTTGCGGTACGCGGGCCTCTCACTGCTGTGGCCTCTCCCGTTGTGGAGCCCAGGCTCCGGATGCGCAGGCTCAGCGGCCATGGCTCACGGGCCCAGCTGCTCTGCAGCATGTGGGATCCTCCCAGACCGGGGCACGAACCCGTGTCCCCCGCACTGGCAGGCGGACTCTCAACCACTGCGCCACCAGGGAAGCCCGAAGATAGGTATATTTAAATTTAGATGCCTCCTTTCCAGGATTACAAAATCTCTCTTAGGAAGAAAAAAAGGTTCACTGCAAGGCCTAATGCTTGGCAGAAACAATTGCTACTTTTTTCCTAGTCGAAATTCCGAGAGTGTTAGTTCTTAGAGTGTTCCTGGAAATCCCTGGACTCCTTTGTGGGAAAGGGGTTGGCAGGTCCCTGTTAAGTGAGCAGATGGTGTCTCTATCTGGAGGTGGTCTTACAGCCCTAGTGCAAGCTTCCGCCTTCTACAAAGGGTGGTAAGCGCTGCCCCGGGTGAGCCAGGCAGGTCCTGAGCCTAAAGAAGGCCTGCTGCTGCATTCCAATAATGTCTGGAACTTGACTGGCTGACTCCTCCCCTCCTGGGGTCCTTCAGCTCCTCTCCACCTCACTGCCACCACTGTGGTTCAAGCTTTCACGTCTCTTGTCTGGATGACACAGTGACCTCCAGCTGGTCCCTGCCTCCCCTTCCCATAACCTCTAGCCTGTGTTTTACAAAAACCAGCGTGTATTAGTCTCCTGTTTTTGCTGTAACAAATGAACACAAAATTAGTAGCTTGAAACAATCCAAATTTATTATCTTACAGCTCTGAAGGTTTCAGAAGGGCCCTTTTCCTTCTGAAGACTCTGGAGGAGAATCATTTTGCTGACTTTTCCAGCTTCTGGAGGCTTCCTGCATTCCATGGCTCATGGACCCTTCCTCCACCTTTAAAACTAACAAGTCTTTCTCACACTGCATCACTCTGACACTCATCTGTAGTTGAATCTTTCTTTGTGTCCCTCTTATAAGGACACTTGTGATTACATTGGGCCCACCTGGATAATCTGCCCATTTCGAGATCCTTAACCTAATCACATCTGCAATGTCCTTTTTGTCATGTAAGGAGATATATTCATAGCTTCCAGGGATTCAGACATCATCATCTTTGCGGGGGCCATTATTCAGCCTACCACATAGTGTAATCTTTTAAAAACACAGGCATCCAACCATCTTACTCCTCTGCCTAAGGCCCTTGTGTGGTGCTCCAGTTCTCAGAGGATAAGGACATCTCGTGGCTGGGAGTGCTGTGCAAGAGCCCACATCCCTTCTTCACGTCCGTCTGCCTCCTCTCTCCCCACTCTGCCTCTGGCTTGCTGTCTGTGATCCAGCCTTTGCACATGGTCTGCTTTTTACCAAGGGTGCTTGTCCTCCTCCCACTCCATCCCAGGCTTCTGAGCTTCCTAGGATGCTCTCACTGGGACCTGTGCCATTCTGCTATCACAGCTACCATGAGTTAACATCTTTGCATTTATTTGGGTGATCATATGCTTCTCCTGTGTGAGTAAGTAGCCCTTACAGGCAGGGGCCATGTCTATTTTTGGCCCATCATTGCATCCCAGCATAGTGCCTACTTGTGGTAGATGGTTAATAAGCACTTGGAAACGAATGAATAAATGAATGAATATTAGCAGCATTGTCATCACTCTCTATCCCCTTTACCCTGCTTTTTCTTCTGTACAACATTTATCACCTCTTCTGTTGTGGCCCCCCTCCACCAGAATGGAAGCTCTGCGAGAGCAGGGACTTTGTCTTTTGTGTCTATGCCGCCATTCCCAGGTTCTAGAGCAGTGTCTGGTCCATAGCAGGCACTTGATAAATATTCAAGGACTGACTGATCTGGAGGATGCTCAGAATCTCTCACAGAGTTTTCATAGTTGACTCTTCTTTGAAATCAGGTTTTATGAAGGTTTTCAGTTTAATTATTCAGCCTAACTCAATAATCAGGCAAATTGGCAGAGACCTCCTAAAACATTCACCTGTTTTTTTAAAAAAAATTTATTTATTTATGGTTGCACTGGGTTTTAGTTGAGGCAGGCGGGCTCCTTAGTTGCAGCTTTCTGGGTCCTTAGTTGCGGCCCCAGGGCTCCTTAGTTGTGGCTCACCAACTCCTTATTTGTGGCATATGAACTCTTAGTTGTGGCATGCATACGGGATCTAGTTCCCTGACCAGGGATTGAACCCGGGCCCCCTGCACTGGGAGCGAGGAGTCATCCACTGTGCCACCAGGGAAGTCCCTCACCTATTTCTATGAGGATTAAATGAGTTAATAAATGTAAGTCATTCAGAACAATGTCTGGCACATGTGTAAGGGTTTGCTGCTGTTGTTAAGAAATACTTGAGGACTTCCCTCGTGGCGCAGTGGTAGAGAATCCGCCTGCCAATGCAGGGGACACGGGTTAGAGCCCTGGTCTGGGAAGATCCCACATGCTGCGGAGCGACTAAGCCTGTGTGCCGCAACTACTGACCCTGCACTCTAGAGCCCGTGCTCTGTAGGAAGAGAAGCTGCCATAATGAGAAGCCTGTGCTCTGCAACGAAGAGTAGCCCCTGCTTACTGCAACTAGAGAAAGCCAGCATGCAGCAACAGAGACCCAATGCAGCCAAAAATAAATAAATTTATTAAAAAAAAAAAAACTTGAGCCCTTGATCATTTAGAACTTTTACTATGTCTGTCACAACTCTGTGGTGGGGTCCCAAACACAGAACTGAGTGAGTTCTGTTTCTTACACCCGGACAGGACCCAGGTCTTCCAGCTGCCTGGGGACAGGCCCAGGGTGGGGGCTTCAGGTGGATGATTTGAGCCATAACTTGTGTTTTTTCTGTTTTGCCTGCAGATGGCAGCAGGCCCTGGACTTCCCTGCACTGCAGGCCGTCGTGAGGCCACAGAGAAACAAGAAAATGGACTCCCTCCTTCTGAGGACAAGAATGCCAGCCACCAGCCATGGGTGAGCTTAGAGGTTGACCAGAGTTTTTCTCTTATTTGTTCTACATTATTTGGTTTTTGTGTGTGTGTGTGTGTAAGAATTGGTGCAAATCACACGTTTGATGTTGAGGTAGTTTGTTGATTTTCACAGTTTGTTTATAAAAACAAAAAAACAATAGCAGTGAAACCAGAAGTATTACTAGAATGTTGCAGAGGGGATGCAGGGCAAGGGGGCCATCCTCTGCAGTGTGAGTGTGGTGTCCCTTCCCTTCTGCTCCTTGGGCCTGTCCCCTTTTGTCATCCTAGGAGGTGGTACCCACCCAGACAGTCCCTTTAATTCAACAAGTGTGTGGTAAGCCAGAAATATGAGGTGTTCTTTGCGTGGACTTCATTGGCCTTCTTCCAGTTGCTCATAGGGTGGACTGTTCATGTACTGCTGGAGAGCCATCCCTGGCCCAGCAGGCCCAGGGTTTCTGTCTGCTTGCCATGACTTTGCAGCCCTCTTGGAGGGCTTCTGCATCTGATCTTCCCTCTCATCCCACAGCTGGTAATTTCACAGCTCTAGTTTATTGATCCTAAGACTCCCCATTTAGTGTTGTAATCTGAGCAGTTTGAGTGGAGATTGTTTATATTCTGTTTCCACCCTATTTGTTAGCTTTACCCTCAATAGACACTAATTCTAAGTTTTATATTTGGGAATAAGGGTACTTTCTGTCCTTAACGCTAAGGGCAACTACACCACTTATTGGCATTCTAACGAGGGGTCTAGCAAAAGCCTTCCTTGATTATCAGCATCTTCTTGGTTTGGTGGTGTCCTTCCCTTACCTGCAACCCTTTAGGGCCCTGCCTGACAAAGTTTCTCTGACACCTTCCCTCAGTGTCGCAAGTCTTTCTTTGCGAGGAACTTGATGATCCCCACCTTCACCCAGCCTGTGCCAGCTTTGCCACAAGCCTCTGTGCGTTAGGCACCATGCTCCACAGTTTACATCTTATTCAATCTCCACAAAAACTTGGTCAAATAATTCTTTTGTTACAAATATGGAAACCAAGACTCAGAGATTAGATTACTCACAGAGCTAAAATGTAGCAAGCCAGAGGGGCAGCCCAAGGTCTCTGTAGCTCTTGCCTCTTATCAGAAAATTAGGCTGACCACCTATGGGTAGAAGATGAATTATATTTGTTCTTATAGACTGAAAAAGGAACAAAGTGAAATTAATGGGAAACCACGTTATAATTCCCAAACAACCCCCATCTCTAAATTTACTATCCTAATTTTACACAGTATTATTTTTCTTTCTTATTTTATTTAACCTGAATTGTTGGCACACACTGGTAAAATTTGCCTTTATTACTGTTTGCCTTATGTGCATCATTATGTGTACCACTTGACGCAAGGTAGTTTAATTGTTCATTTGAAGAACCTGTAACCTCCATAAATTGGAAAAGTTTGATTTCAAAAATTTGAAAATTCTTCCTCTGTACCCAGGAGGTTCAGTGACTTGTTTGAGGATGAAGACACGGACAAACCCTAAACTCCCTGAGCATAACTCTGTCTCAGCCTAGTTCTAGTAACTGAGGCAACCCAAGTCTAAATTGTCAAAATCAACTGTTTTATAAACCAGGTCACTCATAAGTACCTGCTGATACCTGAATGTTTTAAAATATTACAGTTAAAACTGCGGTCAGTGAAAGAAAAGCTGTCCTTTGTTCTGTGGGACCTTTCTGAGCACTGCTTTGGGGCACTGATTCTCAGGCCACTCAGGACAAATAGCCTCAAGGACGCATTAACTCTGGATGTTTCAAACTAATAGACTTATACAATAGTCAGTCTCACAAACAACAGTCACTAATTTGAGATTGTGGGGTACTTTTTCCCGTGTCCTCTTTTTAAAAAAAATTTATTGAAGTATAGTTGATTTAAAATGTTGTGTTAATTTCTGCTATACAGCAAAGTACAGCAATGTATTCAGTTATACATATATATATTCTTTTCCATTATGGTTTATCACAGGATATTGAATATAGTTCCCTGTGCTATACAGTAGGACCTTGTTGTTAGTACACTTTATATATAATAGTTTGCATCTGCTAATCCCAAACTCCCAATCGTTCCCTCTCCCATCCCCCCTTCACCTTGGCAACCACAAGTCTGTTTTCTATGACTGTGAATCTGTTTCTGTTTCGTAGATATGTTCATTTGTGTCGTACTTCATTTTATTTTTTTAAATAAGGTTTATTTTATTTTTAATTAATTTATTTTTGGCTGCATTAGGTCTTCATTGCTGCGTGCAGGTTTTCTCTAGTTGTGGCAAGCAGGGCTACTCTTCATTGCGGTGTATGGGTTTCTCATTGTGGTAGCTTCTCTTGTTGCGGAGCACGGGCTCTAGGTGTGCGGGCTTCAGTAGTTGTGGCACATGGGCTCAGTGGTTGTGGCTCACGGGTTCTAGAATGTAGGATCAGTAGTTGTGGCACACAGGCTTAGTTGCTCTGTGGCATGTGGGATCTTCCTGGACTAGGGCTCAAACCCATGTCCCCTGCATTGGCAGGTGGATTCCTAACCACTGTGCCACCACGGAAGCCCTGTGTCGTATTTTACATTCCACATGTGGGTGATATTATATGGTATTTGTCTTTCTCTTTCTGACTTACTTAGTATGATAATCTCTAGGTCCATCCATGTTGCAAGTGGCATTATTTTATTCTTTATGGCTGAGTAATACTCCATTGAATATACATACTACATGTTCTTTATCCATTCATCTGTTGATGGACATTTAGGTTGCTTCCATGTCTTGGCTATTGTGAATAGTGCTGCTATGAATATATGGGTGCATATATTTTTCGAATTATAGTTTTGTCTGGGCATATGCCAAGGAATGGGATTGCTGGATCATATGCCAACTCTGTTTTAGTTTTTTGAGGAATCTCCATACTGTTTTCCATAGTGGCTGCACCAATTTACATTCCCACCAACTGTGTAGGAGGGTTCCCTTTTCTACGCCCCCATCTTCAGCATTTGTTATTTGTAGACTTTTTAATGATGGCCATTCTGACCAGTGTGAGGTGGTACCTCATGGTAGTTTTGATTTACATTTCTCTAATAATTAGCGATGATCAGCATCTTTTCATGTGCCTATTGGTCATGTGTATGTCTTCTTTGGAGAAATATCTATTTAGGTTTTCTGCCCAGTTTTCAATTGTGTTGTTAATTTTTCTTTGTTATTGAGTTGTATGAGCCGTTTATAAATTTTGGAAATTAAGCTCTTGTCGGTCGCATCATTTGCGAATATTTTCTCCCAGTCCATAGGTCATCTTTTTGTTTTGCTTATGGTTTCCTTGCTGTGCAAAAGCTTATGTTTGATTAGGTCCCATTTGTTTATTTGTGCTTTTATTTCTGTTGCCTTGGGAGACGTATGAAAACATCAGTACGATCTATGTCAGAGAATCTTTTGCCTGTGTTCTCTTCTAGGAGTTTTATGGTGTCATGTCTTATATTTAGGTCATGTCCTCTTTTTTTTAAAACAGCTTTATTGAGATATATTTCTTATACCATGCAATTCCATTTAAAATGTACAATTCACTGGTTTTTAGGCTGTTCACAGGATTGTGCATTCATCACCAGAGTCAATTTAGAACATTTTCATTACCCCAAAAAGAAACTGTACCCCTAAATTATCACCTCTCCAATCTCCCCATTTCCCCAGCCCCTGGCAACCACTAATTTACTTTGTTTCCCTATAGATTTGCCTATCGTGGATCATATAAATAGAACCATACAATATGTGGCCTTTTGTGTCTAGCTTCTTGCACTTAGCATGATGTTTTCAAGGTACATCTATGTTGTAGCATGTGTCAGTACTCTATTCCTATTCTTTGCCAAATAATATTCCATTATATGGAAATACCACATTTTGTTTATTCATTCATCATTTGATGGACATTTGTGTTATTTCACTGTTTTAGCTATTACGAAAAATGCTGCAATGAGCATTTTTGTGTACAGGTTTTGTGTGGACTGTGTTTTATGACTCTGTAAGCTGTAGTGACCAAGTCCTGTTTTTAAAAATCTGAGAAAGGAAGAGAACTAAGTTGGTGTTTGAAATTTAAAGGGACAGTTTCTATGTGTAGATGTAGAACTGCATTCAAAAAGATTATCTATCTAATATGAGGTTAAAATCAAATGGTAGTAGATCTAATTCTTCTCCATATCACTTGAGTTTTCTAAGCTCTTTCTTTTAATATTCTTGCTTAAAAAAACACAAGAGGGCTTCCCTGGTGGCGCAGTGGTTGAGAGTCCGCCTGCCGATTCAGGGGACACGGGTTCGTGCCCTGGTCCAGGAAGATCCCACGTGCCACGGAGCAGCTGGGCCCGTGAGCCATGGCCGAGCTGCACATTTGGAGCCTGTGCTCTGCAACGGGAGAGGCCACAACAGTGAGAGGCCCGCGTACCGCAAAAAAAAAAAGAAAGAAAGAAATATGTATTGGTTCTTAGGTCTCACTTGAAATAATGTAGAATTCGTTTGGGTGGAGGGTTGTGCAAGTACCTTTTTCCAGATGTCTTTAGCAAGTGGGTGGGGGAAGTGGAGGCATGGATCAGAGAGAGGAACAAGGCAGGAGGAGAGTCTGGGGTGATGTTGGTTCAGCTTCGCCAGGGCCTACGCTCATGGTCACAGGGCACTGGGCAGTCATACTTATGTGGCTATTGCTTGTTATGTGGGTGATGTGCTTTATAGCTGAGTGCTTCTGTGTCCAGTTTCACTCTGCTTCTGACTCACAAAGCTCTGGTGTTGGGCTGTTGGTTTTTAGTAAAAGCAGGTGTTGGGAAGGATATGTTGAAGGGTGAATCAGCCCCTAAGGGACTCTGAGAGACATGGTCCTAAAAACATTTCCTGGCTGTTTGTTGTGTTTTTTTTTTTAAACACCAGTTAACAGTTTTCAGTTTAACTGTGTTTTCCTTCCTGAAGTCTTTAAGTGAGACTAGTACTTGTGATTTATTCTATGCATTGTTTTCAGGGAGTTCCTTTACTTGTCAAGTCTGGGCTGGAGGTAGAGGTGGGTTTTTTTTCCACACCAAGTATGCAGAAATAGAAATGATTTGAATTTGTCTCCAATTTATTTTTATATCTTTATTTTCCTTCCCTTGGGTAATAGAGGTCATATTTGGGAGCATTTTAACTGAATTCTAACTTCAGGTAAGTCAGTCAGCAGGAATTTTTACGTATTATTTAATGCCTCGTTGGGGGGGACATCATAAGAGAAGAGACCCTCAAGATCTCTTGATCCTTGTGCCCTCAAGGATCCCACGTTCTGGTTGGAGAGTCAAAACTTTATTGCTATCTGTTAACATGCAATACTTAACACAAGTGAGTGCCCAGAAAAGCCCATGTCAGGGGAGACTTGGTGAAGCTTGCCCCTGGGCTTTGGTAGGCTCAGGTAGGAGAGGAGAAGAAGAAGGCTACAGGTACACAAATGTGAGACAGAGCAGCAGTTTGACAGGGGGTTGGAGGGACCATACCCGGTACACTGGGTTGACTGGATTTTGGTGGTGGTGGGATTTGACTGTCAAGCCAAGGAGTTTCACTTTAAATATAATAAAGAATAGGAAGGGAAGACTTTTGAACAGGAGGACAAGCTTACTGTATAAAGTAGGGACGTTTATTTCCGTTTTACACCTGAGGAAAGCAGTGTTTTTCAAATACTGTCTTTTCAAAAGATTCTCCAAAATCACATGGCTGGTGGAGGTTGGATCTGCCAGACCCCAGAGTCCACACACACGCCTGCCTCTGCACTGGTCTGCGTTATCTGCAGAGCACAGGCTGGTCTCTGGATCACCAAGGCTTCCCGCAACTCCAACCTCATGTGACCCTCTGAATCTATACATGACTGCATTTTTTTGTTAGTGTCACTCCCTGGGCTGAACTCATCTAGGGGAGAAAGGGGACTTTGGGTAAGTCACTTCCCAGCCTATCTGAGGCCCTGGGAAAGCAGGGGCAGGAACCCAGCCAGGCCTTCATGGTCTGCACAGCAACAGTCTGGACAAGTTCCAAGAGCTGCAGAGATTGTCAGGGGAGTTTTGGAGCTACAGGTCCCCAGGCATGTCTCCCCTCCAAAGTGGGAGCTGCAGGGCAGATCGAGATCCGGGCAGGGTGACAGCACAGCTGCAGCCACAACACAAATTGACTCTTGCTGCTACCCTAATCCTCCAGCTCGGGCAGGAGAACGTGAGGATTTGGTTTGTATTGAAGTTTTCCATTCATTCCTTTGTTTAGTCCTTTATAAAGTATTCAGCAAATAGTTAAGCACCTAAAAGTTATCAGTCTGTGGGCTTAGAGCAGCAAACAAAGCAGCCTGCCCTCATGGAGTTTGCAGTCTGATTCCGGAGACAGGCAATACTTTATAGAGTATCTGGGAGCAGTAGGTGCTATGAGTAAGAGTCAAGCAGGGAAAGGGGTTAAAGTGACAGGCTAGTCCAGGAAGACTTCTCTAAGGAGGGGGTCTTTGAGCAGAAATCTGAGTGAAGCCAGGGAGCAAGCAATGTGATTGTCTGTGTTCCAGGAAGAGGAAACACCAAGTTCATAGCCCTGAGTTGGGATTGCTGGCAGAGCAGGAAGGAGGCGGGTGTACCAGGGAGCCAGGAGAAGAGTGGGAGGAGGGGCTGGCCTTGCAGGGCACTGTAAGAAGGTAGGATTTTGTTCTTGGCCCAGCTGTAAGGTGTGGTTGAGGCATTGTTCCTGGCTGGTTGGTCTCTAAATCTGCAGGCCTCGCAGATCCTGCACATCTCAGTATACTTCTGTATAGACCCTCTTCTGGCAGTATTAACCACCATTTGTTCTGTTGTCTGCAATTGTGAGCCCTATCTGATATAGAGCTTTGCCAGGAGAGAGAGGACCAACTACATTCAGAACTCAATATTGACCAGCTTTGTAGTGAAATAAAATTTGTTTTTAGGGTTAGAAAAGGTGTACTTGAATATTATGTTAAAATGTTTAAATTCTGGTTGGAGGGGCTCCACCTTGACAAAAAATGGGCCTTTTATCATCACTGTCCCCTCTTCTAGGAGCCAGGAATCCTGGTTCTGTCTCCCTCCTAACCTGCCAGCTGAGGGCCTAAGTTGGTCACCCTCGCTTGACCTTTCTGGTGCCACCCGTAGAATTTGGCTAGTCATGACATTCTTGCTCAAAGGGAAGGAGAGAGAAAAACAAAATGGCTAATTGAGGGTCTTTCCCATTTTGGAGGTTTCTGATTCTGTGGACAGATTCCACAGAATGTGCTTCAGGGGGTTAGGATTATACCTTAAGTGATGTCCAGGGGGTTGTGATTTATATTTGTATTTTGCATCCCCCCCCCTTTTTTTTTCTTTCAAACTTTTTTACAACTGTCCTTGATATTTATGAAGTAACTCTGTATGTCACAGTGGTGAAAAGCTTAGAAAAACAGACATGGTTCTGAGAGCCAGATCCACCTTTACTAACTGTGTGACTGTGGGCATGTCCCCTAACTTTCCTGTTCCTCCACAGTTTCCTGAAAATGGGAATGAAAATAGTACCTACCTCAAAGGATACTCTGGGGGTGAACGTGATGATGCATCCAGCATAGGGCCTGGCTCAGAGTAATACCTCAGTGAATGGCAGCCACAATTGATGATTATATGTAATCATTCCCATTTAACAGGAAGGAAACTCTAGACCAGGGAGGTCAAGTGACTTGCTTAAGGTCATGTGGAGAGTTAGAGGCAAAGCTGGAAATAGGAACCATGGCTCATGGAGTCCCAGGCCAGTGTTCCCTCCCCAGGATTCACTTTGGTCTCCAGGACAAAATGTTAATATACAGAAACAGTTCTGAGTCTAATCCTTTGGCAGCTGGTTCTGGCTATTGTAGGGGATTGGGGGACAGGGCTTCCTCAACACATAGGACCATCAGTCTTGGGCATTAAGAGCCCCTCAGGGAGGGTCATCCATGGTAGCAGAGGCAGGGAGCCTCCTTCTTTGTTGTCTAAGAGGCGGAGTGGGGCTGGGGCTGGTGTGCTCCCAGTGCTCCTCTTCCCCATTCCCCACCCTTGCCTGGTGTTGGCCAGACCCTGCACCACCCCCTGCCCCCTCCCCGGGGCAACAGAGACTGAACATGGAGTGGGGAGGGGACAGGTACAGACATGCAGATGGCAGGTGGTTACTCTAGAACTCTCTGTCCCTGAGCAAAGCTGGGCCCTTACTCCTGCAGCAAGCTGGTGTGGGAGGAGTCTCCCTAAGACCCTTTGGAAAAAGAAGCCTGACTTTTGCCCTATGGGTCAGGAGTGGCAGATGCCCTTTCCATCTGCCCTAGTCACACTGTCACCTGAGGACTGCGCCCATTGGTCTTAGATACACAGTTGTGGCCCTTGCTCCTAGAAAAGTAGACTTAAGGAGTACCCAAGTGGGTTTTCCCAGGGTATGGACAACTCTTAGAATTTTGCTTCAGATGGTATAGCACAGTGGAGAAGTCCACAGTCAGTTAGGCCTGGGTTTGAATCCCAGTTCTGCTTCTTTGTGTGTGTACACAGGTGAGTGGGGGGGTGTACTTGGGAAATTATTCAGCTTCTTCACCTCTCAGTTTCTGCATCAGTAAAATGGGAACAAGAACAACCTACCTCACAGATTTGCAGTTTGAATTAAATAAAATAACCTGTGTGAACTATTTAGCATGTGCGTGGCCCATGGTAGCTATTTTTTATCATCCTTGTCATTCTTATTAAGCACATCAGTAGGCTCCACTAGTCTGTGGGTGGAAACAGCTTTCACGTGTGGCTCAGCTTCATGTAGGCTGTGCATCTGCCATGACTCAGGAGCCTAGAATGACTGAGCCAGAAAGCTCAAACCTGTCTTTGCTGTATTATTATTTGTAGTCATTTCTGTTAGCTGGGGTGGGTAATCAAGTTTCTGCTGATGTGTAATGCCACGCCATTCATTTCCCTGTTTCTTTTCTGTTTAGTTCAGTGTTCTTGAAAGAAAAAATAGTTATATAGTGAAAATGTATTGAGGGTTTTATACTAAAAGTTTTATGTATATTATCTTCTTTAATTCACATAATGACCAGATGAAGAAACAGAGGTTAGATGATGCCTAAGCTACACTGCTTTCATGCAGCAGACCTGGGCTTCACAGGTCCAGTTCCACAGTCCACACTCAGCCCTGTACTGCTTCCCTAAACAGGGCAGTGGTTGACTTTGGTGGCCTTGAGAGATCAGGTAATCTGGTCTATCCCCCAACCCTCTTTCTGTGTGTCACAGAGGGGAGAATCTGTCCCACTTTAGAAACTTTCCTGAGAATACTGTGGCTCTTCCTTTGGTAGCCATTTCAGGGTCTGTGGGGACAGTGGCTTCTCTCTTAGTTCCCTTGTAGTGTCCTCTTGAGGCCAGCTGTCCATCCTCGAGGGTTGTTCTGTTGAGAGTGTGCTCTTGTCCTCAGGTGGATACGCAGACAGTGAGGGTGACATTCCACTGGCACGCAGGTGGGGGGGTCCTCTGCCACTCTCACTGTGGTGCGTGGCATCCAGTGCAACTCTGGCCAGACATCGTCCCTGTTTGCCCTCCAGCCGAGTTGCCTGACCACAGCTGACTCCTTCCTCAAAAGTGTGTATACACCTGGTTCTGGGAGCAGAGGAAGTGGCCTGTGGGCCAACTGAGTCACTTGAGGAGATGAGTGGCCATGTTCAGGATGGCCTGCAGTCCCTGGGTGGATCTGCTGCAGCCACAGCAGCCACTGAAGGATTATCTAAGGAGCCTTGAAGCCTGAGAGCCAAGATACACCCTGGGGGATGCTTCATTCAACAAGCAGTTATTGAGCACCTATTGTGTGCCTCAAGAGGCCACCTGAAAGAGGCGTCAGGCATGACTTGGTGTAGGGCTGCGTCCAGCCCAGAGGGCAGGACCGCCAGTGGCCACCAGGGAGCATCACCACGCTCAGCAGGACCCGAGGCTGGCAGAGAAGCCAGGTTGGCTCTGTTGCTGTTTATCTGAGCTGCTTCCATGACAACCAGGAGATAAATACCTGAGGTCAAGCAAATCCTGGAGCAAGATTAGGGTGTCTGCACAGGGTGGGGGCTGTACTGTGATTTGGAGACCCTTAAGTGACCAGAATCTTCTGGGTGGCCTATTCAGTATGTTTAATTAGTTTGTTAATTAATTAATGTCCCACTCTATTCCAGCAAGGATTCAAAGTTGACTCCATTTAGCAGTTATCTTAGAGGGAAGAAAAGTATCCTAAGCTTGCTCTGAGTCAAATGTTGGGGTTTAGACCCCACGTGGGTCATTAACCAGCTCAGCTCCATGCTCCCAGGGCTGGCTCCTTGGGAAGCATGGCCTTTGCTGCCAAAGCTGGTTTGCAGCGTTTCTGTGATCACCTCCTGGTTCCTTTGCAACAAGTGGCCCCAACGTCTTCCTGCCTTGAAGCAAACCACGTGACTTAAGAGAAGCAAATCTGACCTCAATTACCAGGTGCAAATATCAGTCACTGGGAGTAACCAGGAGGCCAGTGTCCCTGGTCGTTTCAGCCTCTGGCGTTAAACATTAAGAGTGCACTGTTCAGAGTGTGATAAAGGCTGTCTCTCACAGTTTATGATTTCCAGTAAACCAAAGGACTTCAAGGAAGGGCCAGGGACAGGTGAGAGACTCCAGTCCTGGCCCTCCACTGAGCTGGCAGAGCAATTTCTGTAGGAGCAGAGGCCGCAGCTTCTCAAGGCTGTTCTAAAGCAGAGCCAGAGAACCACGCTGCCAAGCCACGTGAGGCAGGGCCAGCTTCTGCACCCAGCCAGGCAGCTACGTGTACTCTCAAGGTGGCGATATGGAAAAGGAAGATTTCTGTTCTCAGTGTGCTGGACACTACACTTGCTTCCTGATGGGTGCCAAGCCAGCTAGTAGCCCTGAGCACATTCCTCTGTCAGTCTGGGCAATGGGCATCTGGAGCTGCTCTCCCAGAAAGCTGGAGGAGCATTTCCAGCATCTGGAGGCTGCAGATACGTGGGCCAAGATTCCTCAGCATCTGGTCACAAGGAAGCTGTGGGTAGGCAACATACCCCACCTTGGCCTAGGAAGGGAACTGAGGTGCCCCTCTCACCCTCCAATGCCATGAGGGAGACCCTTCTCAGTTTCTCTGGAGCATCTAAACCAAGAGCAAAGAGAGAAGGCAAACAGCAAATTAAATCAGAATGCAGTTAACAGTAGCATGCATTCATTTAACAAACATTTAATGAACACTCCACTGTATAGCACACACTTCGTCAGATGCTGGGCGTACAACTGTGGACAAGGTTCCTGCTCACATGGAGCTTACGGTCTAGTGCTGGAGATAGAAAATAGTTAAACAAACACATAAGTAAAATGGCAACACAGTGAGTGCTGTGTAGCAAATTAAAATAACTGATGTGGGGACATCCCTGGTGGCGCAGTGGTTGGGAATCCGCCTGCCAGTGCAGGGGACACGGGTTCGAGCCCTGGTCCGGGAGGGTCCCACATGCCGTGGAGCAACTAAGCCCATGCACCACAACTTCTGAGCCTGCGCTCGGGAGCCCGGGAGCCACAACTACTGAGCCCGCACGCCTAGAGCCTGTGCTCCGCAACGAGGGAAGCTGCTGCAGTGAGAAGCCCGTGCACTGCAACGAAGAGTGCCCACTGCTCGCCACGGCTAGGGAAAGCCCACGCACGTTAAGTAAAATGGCAACACAGTGAGTGCTGTGTAGCAAATTAAAATAACTGATGTGTTATCAAGCAACTGAATGACTACTTTGGATCAGGTGGTCAGAGATAGCCCCTGAGGAAGAGGCATTTAAGAGGATTCCTGAGAAAGAAGAAGACCGAGGAAAGAGCAGGTGAGCAGTCATAAGGTTACCAGTCCTGACTGCTATTGGAGCAGGAGAGCCAGGGTGACAAGAGGAGAGGAAGAATGTTCTAGAACATATGTTCTTGATGAACATATGTTCATCAAGTTTGGTTAACTTGATGCTTTGGGATTTGTGACACTTCTTTTCTATTTTCTGAATTATTCCCTAAACATTCATTCAGTAAAACTTTATTGAGTGTCCTTTGCGTGCCAGGCACTCTGCTGAATTGTGGTAAAACCAACATGAATATGTCAAGGTCCCTCAAGAGGTTTTCAGTCTGTTGGGAGAGTTAGGCCAGGGAACCAAGACTGTGGTAGTGCTGTGGTGAGACAATCAAAGAGGGTTCGTGGGAGCGTACAGAGGGCTTCCCAATCCCTTTGGGTGTTGAGCGGAGGAGACAAGTTCAGTAAGGCTCCCTGGAGGCAGTGACACCTGAGGGGTCTTGGAGGATGAGGTGAAGTTAGCCAGGTGAACAATACAGAGTGTATGTTCCAGGCGGAGAGAGTGGCTTGTGCAAAGGCCTGGAGGGGAAGAGTCAGCACATGTGAGAAGGATGCTGGAGCAGAACAGATAGCCAACAATGCTCTGCTCTGGAGCCTATACCAGACACTCAAGAAAAGCTTGTAGGCTTCCCTGGTGGCGCAGTGGTTGAGGGTCCGCCTGCCGATGCGGGGGACACAGGTTCATGCCCCGGTCCGGGAGGATCTGGGGGGCCCCAGCAGGGAAAAAAAAAAAAAAAAAAAAAAAGAGAATAGCTTGTAGAGTTAAGAGAGATTCCTAAGGAGCCAAGTCAGGAACAGGCAAGGACTTGAGGAAAGGATGCTGGGGTTCATGAGCTCAGACCGCTCTCTGGGCCTCCCTACCCACTAGGAGTCATCCCATGGGAGGACCAACTCACTCCAGGCAGACATTTCCCGAATCAGAATATAAGATTCACCTGAAGCAGGCACACATATGGGAGCGTGCAAGTATTTGAACATCCACATGAACAAATTTAACTACTTGGTTTTTGGAGGAAAGGGGGCACTGAGATAAAACTTATTAATGGATGTTTAGTGGCCGGTTTTCATGCTTGGTTTGTGACACTCCAAGCAAAGGAACAGAGGTTCTTTTTAGTTCTGAAACTGCTGATTCAGTTTGCATGAGGATATTACTTTTTAAGGAACTTTCAAAAACACCTAAAATTTAATTGTAGCCATAGTTGAGTTAGAGAATCCCTGGGTGCAGAATTTTCTCCACCTTCCAGTGTTTATAGAATCTGACATCACTTGGGGTTGGAGGGAGACTCTGGGGAGAAAGGCTAGGAGCCACTCAGCTGGTGGAAGGGCCTTACCCTGGGACTCTATCTGTGGGCAGCTGTATGGAGGTTGTTATTAAGACTGTCAGTTTCTGAGTGTCATCTTGATGGCTTGTCTGGCCAGCCCTTCAAGATCTTAGCAGGAGAAGCCTGTAAGAAGGCTGCTTTACATTTATTTATTACTAAAGTTGACCCTTTAAAAAAGTTTTACATTTGTATTTCTTTTGAGAATTCTGTTCACATGTATGTTAGAAATTGCTAGTTGTTTCCAATATCCATTCCCCCCTCTTTCTTAGTAATAAACCCAATTTTTAGCTGAGCCCTTTGCCATCCAACTGAAAGGCTATGTTTCCCAGGTTCCCTTGCAGCTATGTATGGCCATGTGACTGATCTCTGGCCAATGAGATGTAATGGTCATGTGGGACTTCTAATAAGTCTCCTTAAAAGGAGAGGGGTGTGCCCTTCTATCCACCCTCCCTTTCTCCATCCTACTTCCTTAAATGAGGGCACAATGACTAGAGCTCTAGCAACCAACATGGACCATGAGAGCTGTGCCCTATGGATGGGGCAGAATGAGCTGGAAGAAACCTAAGTCTCTAATGACTCCTGGAGTTACTATACCAACCCTGAACTGACTGTGAACTTGTTTTTCTTTTTTTTAATGTGTGAGAGAGAAATAAAATTCCATCTTGTTTAAGCCACTGTTGTTTTCCATTATATGTAATTGAACCAAATTGTAATTAATACAAAATACTGTTTTCTTCTGAACCATTTTTTTCGTTACTGATCTGTGTTTTGTTTTGTTTTGTTTTGAAGGATATTTCCTCTCTGTAAATATTGTGAATATTTTTCCAGTTTTTGCTTGCCTTTTGATTTTGTTTGTGAGTTCTGTTTTTAAAGAATAGTTGTTTATTTTTAATGTTGTAATATTGACAGACTTTTAAAATGCTATTTGCTTTTGTATTTAAAGTCCTTCTCCATTCAGATCAGGTAACATTCACCAGTGTTTTTTCTAGGTTTTTTTTTTTTTGTTAACAGTTTCCCTGTTTATATTTAGCATTTTCACCCATTGGTGAGTGCTGTTGGTGAGTTTTGACTCTTTCTTAGGTCATAAGTTTCTAGACCCAGCTACTCTCCTAGCTGTGGGACAGGAGCCAGCATCACTTCTCGTTTACACCACCTGGCCTGGCCTGAGCCTCCACACTCAGGCCAGCACACTCAGCACACATCCCGTCTCCCTCTCCTTCCCCCACTCACCCCTCCTGTATGGGTCATCTACCTACTACCCAGGATAGCACTCTGGGCTTCTTCTGGAACTTCTGTCTTTGCCACCCTGTGTTCAGCTCTATTCCAGATCATCTCTAATTCCTGTTTACTTAGACCAGGCCATTGACAGACATCCCAAATATCCTAGGAGCTTTTTGTTATATTTTTCTCTGAATAGGAAATATGAAGAATTTTTATATATTTTTTCCAGGTGAACATAGAGCTTTTTAAATTAAAATCTTGTTTTCTTTTAAGAGGAATGAACTATGTTTATCACCTTAAAAATTGGTAAGTACAGAAAAACACCAAACTAAATAAAAATAAAAGCCTGAATCTCTCTATTACTAGTACTTTGTAAAAACATAAAAAGTAAAAAAAGCCCTCCACTCCAAGAAATAACCTTTATCAACAGTTGACGTTATCTCCTTCTAGACTTATTTATACAAGCACATGTAGAAGATATGTATATGCACCATTTTGCTTGTGAAAACTGGATCTTGCAGTATATTTGTTCAGCAACTAGCTTTTTACAAACAGCAGTATAATGTGTACATCTTTCTAAGACAGTACAAAGAGACCTGCTACATTCTTTTTAAAGGCTGTATGGTATTATTCCATTGTGTGGATGTACCATTTTTTATCTTCCTTCCTACAGATGAATATGGAGTTTTCTGATGTCATCCTAATATATATGAGGCTACTGTAAACATCCTCATCCTTATACTTTCATGCATTTGTGCTACCGTTTCTGTAAGATTTCTAAAATTGGGATTGTTGAGTTAAAGAGTATATACATAGAAAATTATAGATGCTGCCAGTTTCTTCTTGTCAAAATCTTGTTCCAGTAAATGCACTGTCCTTTTAAATGGTCCTTTTGCCACCATTTTCCCTCCCCACTGGTTCATTCCTTACTCTGTTGCTAGATAATGTTTATAAAATTCAGATCTGATCATGGCTTCCCCTGTTTAAAAGATCTCAACGGCTCCTCCTTGCCAACAAGACAGAGCCCAGACACTGAGCATTCATCCAGGATCCTTCTCAGTCAGTTTGGGTCCTCTGGGAAGAGGACACCAAGATGGAATTTGAAGTGCAGGAGATTTACTTGGGGGCTGGAGGGTAATACCTATGAAAGATAAAAGGAAGGGAGCAGGCGTAGATAGGGAGAAGGCAGCCTTCCGAGGGCAATCCAGCAATGGAGGTCTACCTCCTGGGAAAGGAGAGGGGGGAAGGAAGGAGGATTGGGTAGGAAGATCCTCTGACTGTGATACAGCTTTGAGAACATCTCAGTCAGCTCAATGGGAAGCTTCAACATAAAGATTGCCCATTAGAGGAGTCCCACTTTGAGCAGAAATGGACAAGCCCTACCACCCCTGCCATAATCTGCCACTGGTTGGGAGCTTCCTAGGAGGCAGTGGGGCCTTGACTTAAATGGTAAGTATAGAAGATGCTGAAGCTGCAGGCTGGTCCTCTGAATGGCCCTTATCCATGGCTATCATAAACCGCAGCCTACCTTTTATTTCCTCTTTCCCTGATCCCAGACCCCATGCTCTGGCGCCACTGGCCTGACTACATGCCGTACCCCACATGACCAACTGTCCATACCACCCCTCCCAATCGTAACCTTTGCTCACTCAGTTCTTTCTGCTTGGAATGCCACTCCTTCCCAGCTGTACCCATCAAAATCCTAATATGTTTTTAAAGCCCAACTTAAATGTCACCTCTCTAGATCACCTTCCCTGATCCCACCATGCAGAATTAATTGTTTCTTGCACCTGTGGTGCTATGTGTAGATTAGTACTTCCCAGGTTGAATTATTCTTAGCTGCTCTTTTCTCAGATTCTTGTCCCTTCAAACTTTAAAACCTAGCACAGTGTAGGTACACAGTAAATGTTGACTGAACTGTTTTCCTGCTCCTCTCAAAACACCTAGAGGTTGCAGAGCTCCAACTCCTGGAATGGTAGGAAGCACACATTCAGTGGTCAATAATGTTTGTTCAATTGTCCAGGACCTCACGTTGGGCTAGGCAAAGTGAGCTGAAGGGTGCTGGGGAGAGGTTGTTTACCGTCGTTAGGGTTCACCTAGTTTGGCACCAAGTCAGAGTTTTAAGACTAGAGCGTGTCTTTCTCTGTTTATATTTTCCTCCATGATTTGGAAAGACCCCAAAGAATTTTTTTTAAGTCATTTTATTGCCTCAACAGATGGGAACTTTTGGGGGGCTTCCCTTTTTCAAACACATTTTTATGTGTTGGGATTTTGCATTTCTTCATCAGTCATTCTCCTTACGGGTGTAAGAAGAGCCATGAAGATACCTGGCATGAGATCTCCAGGTCAGATCCAGTCATTTTCTAACTGGGTGTTTATAGAGTGGAGAGAATTGGGAGGGATAGAAATATTTTTCCTCTTCCTCTTTCCCACGCCCACCAGTTAAAGAACTTCCCTGGGAGGGGACCTGTGAGAAGTGGCTGAGGGTTTCCAGGGTAGGCATAGTAGGGCTGACGTCGGGGCTTGGTGGGGATAAGGGTGGGTGGAGAGAACAGAGAGGAAGAACTGCTGACCCAGACTCTTCACCCTCCTTCAGATGTCCCTTGGCCACTGTCCCTCAGCTGAAGGAGATTAGGGCTGGGGTGGCCACACGCTCCCTTCTCTCCTCAACCTCTCCAAGCTGTTGGGCCCTCAGGAGAAACACTAGGGTTTTCTCATCAAGGCATGAGGGCCCTGTGCCTCTGCCTTCTCTCCCATGGTGTTCAGTGCAAGTGGAAGCAGGGACGTTCTCGGCTGAGGCCTTAACTGCTGGTGCTTGTTTGGCAGTGGTTAGGAATACTCAGAGGCTTTGTGTTATCAAGAAGCCCGCTCAAGGCCGAGGTTCTTATCTGTGTGTCCACAGGCTCATCTTTGTGGGCTGTGAACCCACCCTCTCCCCTCAGGTATATTAAATTGTGCATTTGGTGGAGGCATAGCTCTCATCAGATTCTTTTTTACCAGAAAAGTCTGTGATCCAAACCACTGCTTTAACCCAAAGAAGAAGAGCCTTTCTAATTTAAAAAAAAAAAAAAAGAGGATGTTTTCCTACAAAAGCTGGGTTCTAGTTGGATTGCCAGCACTGAGTAATGGAGATCCCAGGGTGATTCTAGAAAGAAACCCAGATCATTACCTTCACGCTGTGATTGTCCCCCAGGAACTTTGCATTCCCCCGTAATCAGAGTTTGTGGTTTAGGGACCATATGGATTTGGTTGGTACAGATCCAGAGAGCTGAACCCCTGAGAGTTGCACCAAGTGGTCTGACATCCACCTCCAAGGAGGACAACCCAGAGACAGAGCAGACCCTGCAGGTGTGTGGAGGCGGAGAAGGGGACCATGCTGACTCTGGTGGGCATGGAATGTCTACGAGAATAGAATATTCCCAGGCTTTTAGATGAATTCCAGCATAGCCATGCTAAAACCCCCTAAAAACCTGAGTTCTGGGCAGATTCTGGTCTCCATTTCAGGGAGACAGTTCTGATGTTATAAAAGCACCGAACTTTAATGTGACGGCCTCTCCAATTTTGACAACCCCTCTACTTTTATTTTTTAAGTCCTGGCCACAGTTGTAAATAGGGAACCATATCTGCTGAGACTTCCCAAGAATTACATAAACAGTTTGGATGGTTATCTTTTTTTTAAACAACAGTTTCTGAAAACACTGAAGAAAATCCCACTTACTTAACAGTGTGATGCCCGAGCCAGCCCTGGGAGTCCCTGGGAGGCTTGCAGAATCACTTCCTCCTGACTGCCCTGGCTTGGTCATGAAGCTCACTGATGAAATGGAGGAGGAAGAGCCCGGTGCAGGGGGAGGGAGGAGGAGGCCTCAGATTGTTCCTCCGCAGTGTGGCTGCCGCGTGGGGATGCAGCAGACATAGCTTTTCCTGGGGCTTGGCACTCTGGGGAGGGAGCATGTGCTTCAGACACACTCTTCCCATTTGAGGCCTGGTATGATTGTAGAAACAGGGTTCCTGGGCCCCTATGTCACAGTGAGAATCTTCCCTTCTTTCTAAGGTCTTAGCAGCCTCAGTGGCCTTGAAGGTTTCTTGAACCTGAGGGGCTGGGCTTCATCTGAGAAATGCCTGTGTCTCTTCTGACACATCCTAGTCACCAACTCCCATCTCTACTCCATTAGACTTCGAAAAGCCATATAGACAGACAAACTGACCTTCTGCACCAGTGGGAGTGGCTGAAAGGTTAGCAAGAAGGCCTCCTGCTTCAGTGTCATCCTCCCCACCTCAGGTTTCAGCTGTACTTCAATTTTGCCATTAGAGAGATGTTTTCAGTTAAGCATTCTCCTTCCCCAGGTGTTATTTTGGAAGCGCAGTTAGCTGAAGATGCATAAGTCATTAGTGTAAATTAACTTTATCTTTAAATAGAGGGTTTGGTCCAGTGGTTCTTAGCATTTTTGAGGTCACTCACCCCTTTCAGAATCTAAGGAAACAGATGGACTCTTTCCTCAGGAAAACGCACAAATATCCAGAATTTTGTATACCATTTGTGGATTTCAAGGGCCCCTTTGACCCTACCCTGGAGTTCTGAGTTCCCACAAGAGGATGGTAAATGGGAAAAGGTAGTGGTTAGGGGTAGGGAAGCGGGACAAACAAGGAACCTGGGTGCTGCTACAGACCACTTTGTGGTTTTCCCCAAGACCAGTCGTACAAACATATCAGAAACAAATATCTGTCACCTGGCTGTGGTCACTGCCCTGACCCAGAGAGAAGGTATGCTTCTATGGGTAGCGATGCTGGGGACCCTGTGCACTATATCTCTGAGCTCCCAAGACCATGTGCGGCATATCTCCATGAAGCTGGATAAGGAGAAAACTGCCCCGGGTACGCTGGGGCTGCCTTTCTGCTGGAGGAGGCAGAAGGCAGCTTGTGTCTGTCTGGTGGGCCGGGGTCCCCTTGGCAAGGTGGCTGGGGCCACCAGCCGGCCACCACCCCCCAGCAGAAGAGGCGGGGGCTTGGTTACTCTAGACTGCATACTTGCCACAACCTTGAGTCTGAGATTTCTTTTATTTCCTTTGGGGAAGTCAATTTTATGAGGCAGCTTGTGATTCCCTGGGTATTGTTCTGTTCAGACTGGGGGAAACATGGGGAAAGTTTTTGGACCTAGACTTTATCTGAAAGCCTCACAGGGGATTTTGGAAGTGATGCAGCATAGTGAAACAAGCATAGCGATCATTTGTAGTCCCATGCTTGTTCTGTGAAGCTCCTTCTGTTTGTGGTGACTCAAGGAGGGGAGAATTTCCCCATCTTGAGCCAGTTGGACAAGTGTCAACACTGCTGTCTTTGCAGGCTCTGGTACAGAGGAGGAGAAGCAGGGCCTGGACTAGGGGGAGCCCCCAGGGTTTGGGGAGCTAGACCCAGGTTAACACACATGAAATGGGGTGGTCCTTCTCTTGAGCCAGTCAGCCAGGGTCCCCCTGTCCCCTCACAGCCATCCTCAGACCTGGCACAGCACCCTATCCAAACTGCGCACCAACACCTGCTTGTTGAACCGATCGGAGGCTCACCTGTCACCCACATCACGTCATAGAGCAAAGCCCGGGCTTTGCACGTCACACTCAAGTGGGCACACCCTCATGGTCAGATGCAGTCTTTCTCCCACTTACTGCTTTTTATTTTTATTGCATTTTTAAAAGATTTTTTTGATTTTAAAGGCTTTATTGAATTTGTTACAATATTGCTTCTGTTTTTATGTTTTGGTTTTTTGGCCACGAGGCATGTGGGATCTTAGTTCCCCGACCAGGGATCAAACCCGCACCCCCTGCATTGAAAGGTGAAGTCTTAACCACTGGACCGCCAGGGAAGTCCCTGTATTTTTAAATATTAGTTGGTTTTTTTTTATTTCTATGTTCACTGGATTTCTTGACATTAAAATAAAGATTTCTTAAACAAGATACAAAAAGCACTAGTCATAGATGAAAAGATAGAGAAATTGAACTTTCATGGTCTTTTGTTCATCAAAAGATACCATTAAAAGGATGAAAAGGTAAGCCACAGACTGATACTTTCAGTGACATACCCGAGAGAGGACTTGTATCCAGGGTATATGAGGAACTCCTATAGGTCAATAAGAAAAAGACAGGCAAAATCAGCAAAAGTCTTGAACAAGAACATCTTTAAAGTGGATATCTAAATAGCCAGTAAGCAAATTAAAACTTATAACACTTATAACACTTACATATCCACCCCAAAGGACCAAGACCTAAAAGATTGAGAAACCACATGTTGGCAAATCCTCATATATTGCTGGTAGGAGTGTAAATTTGAGTGTTTGGAAATTTGGAAAACTGTTTAGCAGTATCTACTAAAGCTGAGATTATACCCATTCCATAAACTACCAATTCCACTCCTAAGTATATACTCAAGAGGACTGAGTGCATATATCCACCAATGCTTGTAGTGTTCTTATTCATCGTAGACCCAACTGGAAACAGCCCAAATGCCCATCAACAACAGAATGGATAAATAAATTGTATCATATCCATACAATGGAATACACCACAGCAATTTAAAAAAGAACAAACTATGCTGACATATAGCAACACAGATGAATCTCAGACATGTTGAGTAAAAGAAGCTGGACACCAAAAAAGTACATATTATATGAACCTGTTCTCCTGGAGGATAGGACCACACCTTTTATTTCTGAAACTCCGGAGCCCTGCCACATATAGCAGGTGCTCAATAGATGTTTGTTGACAGAGTGAGTGAAGTAAGACGTGGCCTTTACTCCTGAAGGTGTTTTTCAGAGTAATGTTTATGTGTGCGTTAGGGTGAAATCAGTCTGGGAGGCAGTTAGCAAATGCTCACAGCTTGCTGTAAAATGAAGCAGAAAATACACAGTAAAAAAAGAAGCAGAAACGAATCCCTTTTACCTTAATGGGGATGGGGATGGCAAAAGGGCTGTGGGATTCAGAAAGAGAGATTCACAGGTGCTCAGGGGATAGGAGGGCTTCCTGAGAGGGATAATATTGAGCTGAACTTTGAAAAGTGGTTGAAATGACAACAAGCAGGAAAGGCCTGAGAAGGGCAACCCAGGCTTAGGGAATGGCATAACCAGTTGGTTCTCAGACTTTAGTGTGTGTCAGAATTATCTGGAGGACCTGTGAAAACACAAGCAGCAGCGCCCCACCCAGAGATTCTGGTTCAGTAGCTCTAGGGTGGGACCTGAGAATTTGCATTTCTAGCAAGTGTCAGGTGATGCCGATGCTGATGCTGCTGGTCTGGGAACCACACTTTGGGACCCACTGGTTTAAGTCACAGCTGGCTGGTCCAGGCAATTGCATCTCACTTGAGCCACACTGTTAGGTAAGTGAAGTGCAAGATGGGAGGGGGGTGTGGGCAGGTGGAGTGGGCCATGGCCTGGAGGCCTTTGGCTGCTGAGAAATTTAGACCTAATTCTATAGACTTAATTTAGGGCCACATGTTTAGACATGTGTAATATCTGGTTTCCAGGATGTCCCAGTGTAGGGTCTAGGTACCCTCAGCCTGAGGCTTAAGGCTATAACAGATGTGCAGGTGATAAATGCATACTGAGTTTGGCCTTATAGAGACAAGCCCTGCATACAGCACACCTGCAGAGGGCAATACAGTTTACACTGATGGACAAACAAGGATTGAAGAAAGGCATTATTTTAAATATGCAACATCAGAATTATTTGTAGCCATGCAACACATACATGCTGTGGGGATGGCACGTGGAAAAAGAACCTGCCCATCTGACCATTCAGACAGAAGCAGCACTTTTACTTTCAATAAAGATATAATTGCTCTGAATATTTCTTTCGCATGGCCCACAGCCCTCCAGATTCCCAAGGACAAGGATGTTACACCACACACCCAGTCTGTTTCTATCGCCAGGGAGACACAGAGAGCCAGGAGATTTTCCCCAAATGGTATTTCTTCGGCTAAGGAAAGGAGAATTAGTCACCTGGGTGGGATTTGAGGAGGGAGGCACATGCGGTGAATGGCCAGATGAAGAGTCCCTGCCCTTCCCTGGGGCCATTCTTGTCAGGACACTGGACTAGCAGGACTGCCCTTTCTGGGATGACCCAGGCACATAGAGCAGATGCCATCTGTCATCCTATACACTGGCTTCCAGTTATACCTCCAATAAACTACACTTACTGAATACCATCTCTCTGTGAAGTAATCTACTGGGTGTGGTCGAGACACAGATGAATCAGCCACAGACCTGCCCTCCATAAACGTATAATTTAATAAGGGGGAGGAGAGACAGAGGTCATTCTTGGTCATTAAAAACCCTCCTACCTGGTCCCTTGTTTACTCCCTCCACATGCCTGGTTTAGGTCTAGCTCCTTCCTCTCCCTTACACCCCATTGTTGGAGGCTGGGGGTCTCATTCAGTAGGATCCTGGGGTCACAGAGATGAGTAAATCAAGATGCTTGTGGTCTGATACGGAACTCTTCCTGCCCCATAGCTGAAGATAGGCCAGCCCTGAACAGGTGCCCTACAGCTCCCACCCCTGCTGCTGGGTCTATGACCATCAACTCTGGGCTAAGGAAACCTAAGTCCCCTTGCTGGCTGGGTTCTACATTGAAAGATGGTGCCTGGGGGCCCCACCTTTGCATCAGCCTGTCCCAGAGCAGCAAAACCATAGGCCTCTGGGGGTTGCAGCTGTTACATGCATGATGATCCACAGGAAGATGAGAGGGGGCTCAGGTGACTGCTGGTGCCCTGACAACTCTCCAACTCCCCGAGGAACTTATTCCTCAGTCAGGCTGAGTTCTGCCTGACTTTTCCCTTGGGGACATGGTAACTGGCTTGCTTCCTCCTCACCCCCACTCCTATTTGCAAGAGAGTCACCTAAAAGAGGGTAGGGGCCCAAAAATCAGAAGCAGGTTTAGATCTTGCTCTGCCACTCCCTGTTTGTTTAGGGCAAGGCACCTAACCTTTCTCCAACCTCAGTTTCCTCATCTGTAGAATGAGAATAAGGACCTTGCTTACTTTGTAGTGTTGTTCAGAGACCAGAGGATACAGACAAAATTCTTGTCCTTAAACTGCCCTGAAGTCTAATGGGGTAGTTGGAAAAGCACACACACAGTGTGATGTGTACCACACCAGAGGCATGTTTGGGGTGCAGTAGTGAGCAGAATAAAGGCAAACAATTCTAACAAGGGGAAACTGCGGAGCTTCATGTCAGTGCCAGGGTCAGGGCATGGTGGAAGCAACTCTCCAGGGCTTTGGCCTCTAGTGTTTCTTTGAATATCGGACACTGTCAAGTATTTTACCGGTGTTTTATTTTTTAATTCACAACAAGCCTGTGAGAAGGTATTCTCATTCCCATTTTACAGATAAGCAAACAGAGGCTCAGAAAGGCTCATGCATTGACCTGGCATAGTATTTACTGAGCACCTACTATGTGCTAAATGTTGCAGATAAAACAGTAAACAAAAGATATGCAAGTCCCTCCCTCATGGAGCTTGCATTCCACAGGAAAAGTCACTTGCCCAAGGTGAGGCTGGAATGTGCCAGAGCTGGGATTCAAACCCAGGTCTAGTGACCTCCTGGGCTTGTGCTTTTCCCACTCACCCCAGAACTCACTGTCCCTGAGGACATTCTTCACATGGGGAGGCATAAAATGTTCCTGCCAGCCCCTCTGGGGAATTCAAGGATTCAGGAGCAAGGCTGGATCAGGGATAAGAGAGGAGCTGCCATTTCTGTAGAACCCTCTATTTCACAGTCACTCCCCAGTATCCCTGCCCCAAAGAAAGATTGACTGCCTAACCACTCAGATATTTACCCCAGGGAGGGATGGAGGGATGAGCTTCCCCAAGGGGATTTCAAGAGAGGATAGGGGTAGCTGTCTGTGCTCAGGTCAGACAGTGACACCCTCTTCCTGGCTCAGGTGGGGAATCCCTTTGAATTTCACTTGGCTTTTGGGAGGGTCTATTGTTTTCCTACTCCTCAGGCCCTCCAGGGAGCAAAACTCAGGACTGGGGTATGTCAGAGGATTAAATCAGACTCTGGCATCTGAGTGAACTCTGGGCCTCTTGGGTTCATGGGCCAGCTCTGCCCTCAGCCTCAGGCTGCCTCTAGATGCCCTGAGACCTGTGGCACTCCCACTGGGCAGTGACATTTTCTTTTAACCCAAGGAAACAATCAGAGATTTGCAAGCCTCCCCGACTAAAGAAAAAAGATACATATAGGATTATTCATTATAGTATTTACTCATAGTAGCAGTCACTTGGAAACAATCTAAATGGCCAATGTTTGGGAATTAAATAAAATATGGTAAAAGTATACCTTCAGTAAAATACTATGTAGCCATTAAAAATCATCATGTAGAAGAAAATTATATGATGAATGCTTATAATAGATTTAGTCAGAATTCATGACTAAAACAATGTACACAAAACAGAATGTACAACATGATCCCATCTTTTAAACATTTGTCTATATGTGCATAGAAATATGTCTAGAAAGATGCACACCAAATGTGAATAGTAGCTGTCTCTGGGTAGTGGAATTGTAAGTAACTTCTGTTTTCAATATTTTCCAAATCTTTCAGTGAAAAATTCATGTATTTTCTAATCATGGAGAAAATCCCCACAATATATATTAGAGAGAGAAGAGAATATCTCTTTTTGGGCCTATACTTAGCTGGCCCCAGGCCCTATCCTACCTTGAGAGATTTGCAAGCTCAAGAGCAGTGTGGGATGGGGGACAGCTTGAGGGGAATTAGCTGGGCACCATCCTCCAGGTCTCATCTGAAATGTCATCTCCCAGAGAGGCCATCTGACCACACACCCTGGCTGAAGGAGGCCCCTCCCACGTTCTCTCTCCCTCTTTCACCCCATTTTATTGTCTTCATTGCACTTACCTACGTCTGCAGTGACCTGCCTGCTCATCTATTGCTAGGTGATTATTCCTCTTCTTCACCAGAAAGCAGACTCCATGAGAGCAGGAACCCAGCCTGTCTTGTTCCCTCTGACTTCCCATCAGGAGAAGAGACCCAAGTGAGATCTTGGTTTATATGAGGCCTGTTCAGCAGTCCTCTGAAGTTGTGGGCATTGATCCTAAGGCTACTGGTGACCTTGAGAAAATGGGAATAACTTCTTGGGAGTCTAGAGACAAGCTGATTACTATCTCCTGGGGCCAGAACTGGTTGAAGCTCAGCAACGTAGGGGAGCTGGTCCAGCTTGGTAGCAACAGCTGCCAGATGGTTACATGTGTTGTGGAAGTGCCAACTTTGTGCTTCACAGTTTATAAATGAGAGAAGTGAAGCTAGAAGCAGTTTATCTGATCGTCCCTTTCCCCTTTGCTTCCGGAGCTCCTACGGCTGCCAGCCCACTCTGTCCTCTAGCTCACGACTTGAGCTCCTCTCTTTTGAACCTGTTCCAGTCGGGTTCTCATCCCAGCCATTCTACTGAATCTGCCCTTGGCCAAGATCACCTATGACTCCAAGACAGTAAATCCAGTTATTAACTCTCTGTCCTCATATGACTTGACCTATCACAGTGAACTGCTCCATCTCCTTGAAACCCTTTCTCCTGGTTTCCTTCCTATTGTACTTGCTACTCCTTCTTAGTCTCCTTTGCTGAGCAATTGAATGGGGGCTCAGTCCTCATGGACTGAGGGCAGCTTCTCTATTGACAGTCCCCCCCTTGGTGATCTCCTCTAATATCATGGCTTTATAAGAGCTACATGCTGAGCGCTCGCAAATCTTCATTTCCAGCCTGGACCTCTCCCCTGAACTCCAGACTCATATATCCACCTGCCTCCAGGCCTCTCCACTTGAGTGTCTAAAAGTCATCTTATACTTAACATGTCCAAAATTGAGTTCCTTATCTCCCCGCCAAACATGCTCCATCATCCGGCTTCTGCATTCAAATATTTTCCTCCAGAGCAGTTAACTCTTCTGACTACTATTTAATTAATTAATTTATTTGGTTGATTGGTTGGTGGGTTGTTGGTCTCCCCCAATAGACATCAAGTTCCACAAGGGCAGGTTTTTTGTCTGTTTTGTCTACTACTGTATCCCCAGAGCCCAAGAACAGTGCCTGGCATGTGGTAGGTACTCAGTAAATATTTGATGGATGGACATATCAATAAAAATGTATGACAGGGACTTCCCTGGTGGTCCAGTGGTTAAGACTCTGCGCTTCCACTGTAGGGGGCACAGGTTCGATCCCTGGTCGGGGAATTAAGATCCCACATGCTGCATGGTGCGGCCAAAAAAAAAAAAAATGTATGACAGAACCATTTACTGTTTATACAAGGCCTTGAGACAAGGGGAAAGAGCATTGGGTTTCTGCCAGCATAGGAGCATTAACAAGCCAAGTGAGAAGGAACTGCCCCAAGCGGGAGGAGGCCCCTGTGTGGACGTCAGGGGCCTGTTTCTGCCTTGGCCAGCATGCAGCCAACTCACACTTCAGTGGCTTGTGAAGAACTTGCCACTGGTGAGCACTCATCACTCAGCTTCCATTCAGGTTGGCTTTGCCCCAAGGCTCCCCCTCAGTGCTCTGCGCAATCGCTTACTTTCCTTTTTCCCTCCAGATGCCAGAGTTAGCAGCCTATTGAAGGAAAACAACATCAAGGTAAAAGAACAATAAGACTGTGTCTAGTTTAGAACTTCCCAACCTAAGAGGCCTTGAAAGGTATTCAAGGAAGACCCAGAGTGCTGAATGTGTTGGCAACTGGCAGCCGAATAAAGTGAAGGTCCGGGAACTCGCATTAGAGGGTGAGTGCTAGGGACAGTGAGGTACAGCTCAGCATCGAGGAGTGGATCATCAGAGCTGGCTGTCAGGTCTTCAGACCCAGGAAGACAGTGCTTCCCTTGGGAAAACCTGGCGACCTCCCCCATGCCAGTCAGTTGTGGGCCCACAGCCTGGCCCTCCTCCTCTGCTTTCCTCCCTCCAGGGCTCTCCCCTTCCTTGCTCTTTCTGGAGGTTCTGCCCTGCCTGCTGAAATCAGAGCAGGCCTTGGCAGAGTGTTTGGGTTTTTTTTTTTTTTTTTTTAAGCAAGGTTGGTTTGGTTCTAAATCTAGAGGAATACACTAGGATGCTTCCAGCATAGGGGGTCTCTGTTTCTGTGTTAAATCACAGTCCAAATTTTAAAAAGTGAAAATACTCAGTAAATAATGGATGTGGGGGAACATGCAATGATGTGTACTGGTGATGTGATTGGAAAAGGGGCAGCTTTTAAAAATGTGTCTAGCCTTTGTCCAAGCAATTCCACCTTCTGGAATTTATCCTACGAAAATAACCACATTTTTGCAGAAATGTATGAACAAAGATATTTATAACTGCATTGTTTATAATAGAATAAAAAGGAAACATTAGAAAGCCCTGCAAAAGGAGTTGGTTATTTAAACTCTAGCATATCCACTCACAGGCATGTCATGCAGCAGGATGATCTACGTGTATATTTATTGACAAGAAAGATGTTTGCATATATTGCTTAGTTAGAAAGAAAGGAGGAAGGGAGGAAAGAAAGAGAAAGAGAGAAAGAAAAAGAAAAAGAAAGAGAGAGAGGGAGGGAGGGAGAGGGAGGGAGGGAGGGAGGAAGGAAGGAAGGAAGAAAGGAAGGAAGGAGGGAAGAGTATGGTCAGGCTACTCAGGATGGCTATTCTCTTGTTCTCTGTACATCCCCTGCTCAATCAGTGCCTGCTTTCACCTACACCTACCGTACTCACATGACTGACCTTCCTACATACTTGCCCCGGGCAAGTTGATAATTCTTATCAAAGAGGTGGTGAGGAGCGTGCCCCTCTGCTAGTTTCCCTGGTAACCTGACGTCAGTTCCCCCTATAACTGGCAATCTCCCCTTCCCTCTGGGAGCGAAGACTGCTGCCTTGTCCTGTCCACCGTCACACAGTGGGGTGTCGCTCCAGGACCTTGCTTCACACGTGTAAGGTCCCCCTATCCATTAAATCATTGATGTCTCTGTCGCTGACTCCAGGCTCTTTATTCGGTCTTGAAGCTGGGCAAGTGCAGGCCTTGTAGGCCCGTGAGGTGCAGCCCAACAGAAAGAAAAAGAAAAATGGGAAAATCTTAAAGAAACATGCAAGGAAAGTAGCTTTGTACTCAGCCTGGAGGGTTGAAATCCAGATCTGTCTCTTAACCAACATGAGGACACAGGCAAGTGATATGATCTCCCTAGCCTCTGCTTCCTGCCTGTAAAATGGGCATAATAATGCCTGCCTCACACAGTTGTGAGGATTTGGTGGGATTAACACCTCTAAAGGCCCATCTCAGGGTCTGGCATGTGGTGAGTGCTCAGCAGTGGGTACCCAGATGAGATGTGGACCAGTAGTATTTTTACCGGGTACCTGTGAGGAAGCCTGGAAACATTCTGGAAATTCATAGACAAATATTGGTTTTATTTGGCTGGCTGGAATTATGGGTGATTTTCAATATTTTACAATTTTTCTACAAGGAATACATATTACTTATGTTGACTGAAAAAAAAATGCACAGCCTAAAAATTGAGAATTACATTTTATTCGGTGGACCTTCTGAGAACTTCAAGCCCGGGAGGCAGCCTCTCAGATAGCTCTGAGGGACTGTTTCAAAGAGGGTAAGGTAAGGGAGGAGCCAGGATATAAAGGAAGGAGTTTTGCAACAAAGACCAGGTAGTCGGAACATCAAAAGATTACTGTTAATCAAAGAAAACCAGACATCTCAAGTTAATGAATTCAGTGCTTTTCTGTGTATGGGAAGATGCAAGAGTCTGTGCTCACTGAAATCATTCCCTTGATATGCGCCTTAGCTCTCTAAGGGCAGTATTCTTTCTTTCCCTTCCTGAGTTCACTCACGCTCACTGTTGGGGGCCTTGTTAGTGGCTGATGGCTTGATGGCTGCAGCATCCTTTGCTTGCTGATATGGCAGGAGGCATTTTTCATCCACACTTAAATAATGATGATGTAGTTTTTAAAAAGGAAGTAACAATTGAAAAGGTTAAAAAAAAAAAATTGCAGGCAAGCCAACAGAGCAGCCCCCAGGGCAAAGCTCCTGAGGACTGAGGTAGGGGTTGGGGGTGTGTGGAGAGGGAGAATAGGCAGTGGGTGAAGGAAAAGAAGGAAAAGGATGATTAGGCCTGAGGGCTGGTGCCCAAGGAGATGCACCTCAGAGGTCAGGCTCAAGGCCTCCCAAGCATGTTCCCCACTTTGGCCCCTCCTGGGGGAGTTTCTGGTAGGAGATACAGTGACCCGTCAGATGACCATGAGGGTGTGCAGCCACTTTTGACTGGTGAGAGAGCCTGACTCCGGCATTTCCAGGGAGCGGCCCTGTAGCTCCAGCCCTGGGTTCAGCTCTTCACCCACTCTCAGAAACCCAGCATCTTGTCTGTGTCCAGAGGAGGAAAGGCAGGGAATCCTAGTGAATTCCCATCTTTGGCATCCTGGTAGGATCCATACTCAAGGGCAGGATCTCCCAAGCAAATACAACCTGTTGGGAAAGGGATCCTGTGACTACCAAAGGGCTGCTGTGCCATCTCGCATCCCCACCTGCACCCACCAACTGCCTGCTGGCCAGTGACATCAGGAAACATTTTTCCACATTAATGAGGTGTATGCTGCTTATGCCAGTTTATTGAGCATTCTTGGGGCATGGCTTATCCATATAAGTGAATTTTCCAAATAATTTAATTCCATCACACTGCAATTTTTTTATTGGACTCATTTTTAGTGAATTTTTATTTTACCAAATTTATCAAAATAATGCATGCATATGGTTTAAATAAAATAGAGAGGTTTATAATAAAAGTCGCCTCTTGACCTTTCTCTGTCTCACTCTCTTCAAAGGGAGCCCCTTTCAACCCTTTTATTAGTTTCTATTTCTGTTTATGTTGTTATTTCTTGATTTACCAATTTTAGACCTCTGTGGGCTTGCTGTGGTAGATAGAATTGAGCTCACCTACAAAACCACCTCTAGTTCTCCTCCCTCCATCCTTCCAGTAAGACTAATGCGATTTTTGGTTAACTTAATACATAGTGAACGTAGACATTCTTCGCTGCTGTGCTAAGTAGTGTGTTATGTGTCCGTCCTTGAGTTCTGGAAAAAAATTATATTAATTCTTTGATAATTTTCTCCCCTCTGTTTTATCTGTTGAACCTACTGGGTTAATCATCTAGTTTTCTTATGTTTTCTTTTTTATTTACCCTCCCTTTGCCTTTTGGGTCTACTTTCCTGGAAAAACTTCCTTGCCTTTATCTTCCAATCCTTCTATTGACATTTTTTAATTTGGGCTTTTATATTTTTGGCTTGTATATATATATTTTTTTTAATAAATTTATTTATTTTATTTATTTATTTTTGGCTGCATTGGGTCTTTGTTGCTGCTCGCGGGCTTTCTCTAGTTGCAGTGAGCGGGGCTACTCTTCGTTGCGGTGGCTTCTCTTGTTGCAGAGCATGGGCTCTAGGTGCGTGGGCTTCAGTAGTTGTGGCGCACAGGCTCTGGAGCACAGGCTCAGTAGTTGTGGCTCACGGGCTCTAGAGCGCAGGCTCAGTAGTTGTGGTGCAGGGGCTTAGTTGCTTCATGGCATGTAGGATCTTCCCGGACCAGGGCTTGAACCCGTGTCCCCTGCATTGGCAGGCAGATTCTTAACCACTGCGCCACCAGGGAAGCCCTGATGTGCCAAATTTTAATTCAGATACTTCAGCAAATCTCTTCAGTTTCTATCTTAAAATTTATTGTTTATTGGCCTTGATATTTCTCTTCTCAGGGAAGCCCTTGGCTTGTATATTTTTAATATACAAGTACTCATTCTTGTTTCTGATTTTTCCTTTATCATAATATTACAGTCTTGTTTTATGGATGTACCATCTGCCGCTTTTCTCTCCGAAGGTATTACTTATTTTTCCTGTGTCTATTAGTTTTGTTTTAATATTCTTGTATTCTCTCTAAATTGTCTTTTCTTCCCCTGGCTTCTTTTTGTTTGTTTTCTCTCTCTCCTTCCTGTTGGAGGCTTTCCTCAAACATCAAAAATATCTATTGATATTTATGAATGAAGCAATAAAAAGCTGAATTAAACTGTATTTGGGAAAACTTATCAACTGGGGCATCACTATAGGAAGGAAGCCAGTCTTTTTTTTTTTTTTTAATACATCTTTGTTGGAGTATAATTGCTTCACAATACTCTGTTAGCGTCTGTTGTTCAACCAAGTGAATCAGCCTTAAGCATGCATGTATCCCCATATCCCCTCCCTCTTGAGCCTCCCTCCCACCCTCCCTACCCCACCCCTCTAGGTCCTCGCAAAGACCCAGCTAATCTCCCTGGGCTATGCTGCTGCTTCCCACTAGCTATCTATTCTACATTTGGTAGTGTATGTATGTTGATGCTACTCTCACTTTGCCCCAGCTTCCCCCTCGCCACCCTGTGTCCTCAAGTCCATTCTCTATGTCTATGTCTTTATTCCTGCCCTTGCCACTAGGTTCATCAGTAACTTTTTTTTTCCTTTTTAGATTCCATATATATGTGTTAGCATATGGTATTTCTTTTTCTCTTTCTGACTTACTTCACTCTGTATGACATACTCTAGGTCCACCCACCTCACTACAAATAACTTTCATTACTCTAGGAGGAGAGTCAAAAAAGATCTTGCCGTGGTTTATGTCAAAGAGTGTTTTTCCTATGTTTTCCTCTAAGAGTTTCATAGTGCCTAGTCTTACATTTAGGTCTTTAATCCATTTGGAGTTTATTTTTGTGTATGGTGTTAGGTAGTGTTCTAATTTCATTCTCTTACATGTAGCTGTCCAGTTTTCCCAGCACCATTATTGAAGAGGCTGTTTTTTCTCCATTGTATGTTCTTGTCTCCTTTGTTGTAAATTAGGTGGCCTTATGTGTGTGGGTTTATCTCTGGGCTTTCTAGCCTATACCATTGATCTATAATTCTGTTTTTGTGCCAGTACAATACTGTCTTGATTACTGTAACTTTATAGTATAGTTTGAAGTTGGGGAGCCTGATTCCTCCAGCTCCATTTTTCTTTCTCAAGATTGCTTTGGCTATTTAGGGTCTTTTGTGTTTCCATACGAATTGTAAAATTTTTTGTTCTAATTCTGTAAAGAATGCCATTGGTAGTTTGATAGGGATTGCATTGAATCTGTAGATTGCTTTGGGTAGTATAGTCATTTTCACAATATTGATTCTTCCAGTCCAAGAACATGATATCTTTCTCCATCTGTTTATGTCATCTTTGATTTCTTTCATCAGTATTTTACAGTTTTCTGAGTACAAGTCTTTCTCCTCCTTAGGTAGGTTTATTCCTAGGTATTTTATTCTTTTAGTTGCCATGGTAAATGGGATTGTTTCCTTAATTTCTCTTTCTGATTTTTCACTGTTAGTGTATACGAATGCCAGAGATTTCTGTGCATTAATTTTGTATCCTGCAACCTTACCAAATTCATTGGTGAGTTCTAGTAGTTTTCTGGTGGCATGGCATCTTTAGGATTTTCTATGTATAGTATCATGTCATCTTCAAACAGTGACAGTTTTACTTCTTCTTTTCCAATTTGTATACCTTTTATTTCTTTTTCTTCTCTGATTGCCGTGGCTAGGACTTCTAAAACTATGTTGACTAAGAGTGGACATCCTTGTCTTGTTCCTGATATTAGTGGAAATACTTTCAGTGTTTCACAATGAAGTATGATGTTTGCTGTGGGTTTGACATATATGGCCTTTATTATGTTGAGGTGGATTCCCTCTATGCCCATTTTGTGGAGTATTTTTTTATCATAAATTGGTGTTGAATTTTGTCAAAAGCTTTTTCTGCATCTGTTGAGATGATCATATGATTTTGACTCCTTAATTTGTTAATATGGTATATTGTATTGATTTATTTGCATACATTGAAGAATCCTTGCACCCCGGGATAGATCCCACTTGATTGTGATGTATGATCCTTTTTTTTTTTTTTTTTTGTATGATCCTTTTAATATGTTGTTGGATTCTGTTGGCTAGTATTTTGTTCAGGATTTTTACATCTATGTTCATCAGTGATATTGGTCTATAATTTTCTTTTTTTGTGGTATCTTTTTCTGGTTTTGGTGTCAGGGTGATGGTGGCTTTGTAGAACGAATTTGGGAGGGTTCCTCCCTCTGCAATTTTTTGGAAGAGTTTGAGAAGGATTGGTGTTAGCTCTTCTCTAAATGTTTGATAGAATTCGCCTGTGAAGCCATCTGGTCCTGGACTTTTGTTTGTTGGAAGATTTTTAATTACAGTTTCAATTTCATTACTTGTGATAGGTCTGTTTCTATTTTCTAATTCTTCCTGGTTCAGTCTTGGAAAATTGTACCTTTCCAAGAATTTGTCCATTTCTTTGTGGCTGTCCATTTTATTGGCATATAGTTGTTTGTAGTAGTCTCTTAAAATCCTTTGTATTTCTGCGGTGTCAGTTGTGATTTCTCCTTTTTTATTTCTAATTTTATTGATTTGCATCCTCCCCCTTTTCTTCTTCTTTATTTATTTATTTATTTTTGGCTGCATTGGGTCTTCATTGCTGCCTGTGGGCTTTCTCTCGTTGCAGCGAGCAGGGGCTACTCTTCATTGTGGTGAGCGAGCTTCTCTTTGGGGTGTCTTCTCTTGTTGCAGAGCACGGGGTATGGGCACACGTGCCTCAGTAGTTGTGGCATTCGGGTTCAGTAGTTGTGGCTCACAAGATCTAGAGCACAGGCTCAGTAGTTGTGGCGCACCGGCTAAGTTGCTCCGCAGCATGTGGAATCTTCCCAGATCATGGCTCAAACCTGTGTCCACTGCATTGGCAGGTGGATTCTTAACCACTGCACCAGCAGGGAAGTCCCTCCCTTTTTTTCTTGATGAGGCTGGCTAAGGGTTTATCAATTTTGTTTATCTGTTGAAAGAACCAGCTTTTAGTTTTATTGATCTTTGCTATTGTTTTCTTTGTTTCTATTTTATTTATTTCTGCTCTGATCTTTATGATTTCTTTCCTTCTGCTGACTTTGGGTTTCCTTTGTTCTTCTTTCTCTTGTTGCTTTAGGTGTAGGGCTAGATTGTTTATTTGAGATTTCTCTTGTTTCTTGAGGTGAGATTGAATTGCTATAAACTTCCCTCTTAGAACTGCTTTTGCTGCGTCCCATAGGTTTTGGGTCATTGTGTTTTCATTGTCATTTGTTTCTATGTATTTTTTTATTCTTTTTTGATTTCTTCAGTGACCTTTTGGTCATTTAGTAGCGTACTGTTTAGCCTACATGTATTTGTGTTTTTTACAGTTTTTTTCCTGTAACTGATTTTCAATGTCATAGCATTGTGGTCAGAAAAGATGCTTGATACGATTTCAGTTTTCTTAAATTTTCCAAGGCTTGATTTGTGACCCAAGATGTGATCTATCCTGGAGAATGTTCCACGTGCACTTGAGAGGAAAGTGTATTCTGCTACTTTTGGGTGGAATGTTCTATAAATATCAATTAAATCTATCTGATCTATTGTGTCATTTAAAGCTTGTGTTTCCTTATTTATTTTCTGTTTGGATGTTATGTCCATCGGTGTAAATGGGGTGTTAAAGTCCCCTACTATTATTGTGTTACAGTCGATTTCCCCTTTCATGGTTGTTAGCATTTGCCTTATGTATTGAGGTACTCCTATGTTGGGTTCATAAACATTTATAATTTTTATATCTTCTTGGATTGATCCCTTGATCATTATGTAGTGTCCTTCCTTATCCCTTGTAACAGTCTTTATTTTAAAGTCTATTTTATCTGATATGAGTATTGCTACTCCAGCTTTCTTTTGATTTCCATTTGCATGGGATATCTTTTTCCATCCTTTCACTTTTCAGCCTATATGTGTCCCTTGGTCTGAAGTGGGCCTCTTGTAGACAGCATATATATGGGTCTTGTTTTTGTATCCATTCAGCCAGTCTGTGTCTTTTGGTTGGGGCATTTAATCCATTTACATTCAAGGTTATTATCAATATGTATGTTCCTATTACCATTTTCTTAATTGTTTTGAGTTTGTTTCTGTGGGTCTTTTTCTTCTCTTGTGTTTCCCGCCTAGAGAAGTTTCTTTAGCATTTGTTGTAAAGCTGGTTTGGTGGTCCTGAATTCTCTTAGCTTTTGCTTGTCTGAAAAGCTTTTGATTTGTCTATTGAATCTGAATGAGATCTTTACTAGTTAGAGTCATCTTGGTTATAGGTTTTCCTCTTTGATCACTTTAAGTATATCCTGCCACTCCCTTCTGGCCTGCAGAGTTTCTGCTGAAAAATCAGCTGATAACCTTATGGGGATTCCTTTTCATGTTATTTTTTGGTTTTTTTCCTTGCTGCTTTTAATATTTTTTCTTTGAATTTAATTTTTGTTAGTTTGATTAATATGTATCTTAGTGTGTTTCTCCTAGGGTTTATCCTGTATGGGACTCTCTGTGCTTCCTGGACTCAGGTCTATTTCCTTTGCCATGTTAGGGAAGTTTTCCACTATAATCTCTTCAAATATTTTCTCAGATCCTTTCTTTTTCTCTTCTTCTGGGACCCCTATAATTTGAATATTCGTGTGTTTAGTGTCGTCCCAGAGGTCTCTGAGACTGTCTTCAATTCTTTTCATTCTTTATTCTGCTCCTTGGCAGTTATTTCCACCATTTTGTCTTCCAGCTCACGTATTCGTTATTCTGCCTCAGTCATTCTGTTATTGATTCCTTCTAGTGTATTTTTCATTTCAGTTATTGTGTTGTTCGTCTCTGTTGTTTCTTCTTTAGTTCTTCTAGATCTTTATTAAACATTTCTTGTATTTTCTCAATCTGTGCCAGAATTCTATTTCTGAGATTCTGGATCATCTTTACTATCATTACTCTGAATTCTTTTTCAGGTAGATTGCCTATTTCCTCTTCATTTATTTGGTCTTGTAGGTTTTTACCTTGCTCCTTCATCTGTGACATATTTTTTGTGTGTGAGACATATTTTTTGCTTTCTCTTTTTTTTTTTTTTTAATGGGTGGGATTGTGTTCCTGTCTTACCAGCTGTTTGGCCTGAGGCTTCCAACACTAGAGTTTGTAGGCTGTTGGGCAGAGCTGGGCCTTGGTGCTGAGATGAGGACCTCCAGGAGACCTCACTCTGATAAATATTCCCTGGGGTCTGAGGTTCTCTGTTAGTCCAGTGGTTTGGACTGGAGCTCCCACCACAGGAGCTTTGACCCAACCCCCGGCTTGACCCCCAGCACATGAACCAAGATCCCACAAGCCATGCAGGGTGGCAAAAAATAAAAGGAGAACAATAACAAAGAGTAAAAAATAAAATTAGACTAGGAAACAGATATGTTAGAAAGAATATAAAAGTATAGGTTAAGCAACAACTGAGAAGTAAATCAGAACCACAATAGTAAAAAAGAGTAGAAGCAAAAAAAAAAGGTGGAAAAGGCCTTGGCTGTGGAGGATGGGGCCTAAGCAGAGGCAGGGTTTGGGTGGTAGGCACGGTCTATGCTTAGGACCCACAGGCCTGGAAAAGGCTTGAGGTGGGGCTTAGGCTCAGTGGAACAGAAGGGGCCCAGGCAGTGCCTCTGGTCTCAGAGGGTGAGGTACCCCACCTTCCTTGACTTTATCTTGCAATCCTTCTACTGATTTTTTAAAATTTTGGCTTTTATATTTTTGGCTTATATATTTTTAATACAGAAGTACTCATTCTTGTTTCTGATTTTTCCTTTTTCATAATATTACAGTCATGTTTTATGGATATACTGTCTCCTGCTTATCTCTCTGAAGGTATTACTTATTTTTCATGTGTCTATTTGTTTTGTTTTAATATTCTTGTATTCTCTAAATTCTTTTTTTCCACCTGGCTTCTTTTGGTTTCTCTCTCTCCTTCCTGTTGGAAGCTTTCCTCAAATATCTATTGTGGGGCTTCCCTGGTGGTGCAGTGGTTGAGAGTTCACCTGCCGATGCAGGGGACACGGGTTCGTGCCCCGGTCCAGGAGGATCCCACATGCCGCGGAGCGGCTGGGCCCGTGAGCCATGGCTGCTGAGCCTGCGCGTCCAGAGCCTGTGCTCCGCAACGGGAGAGGCCACAGTGGTGAGAGACCGCGTACCGCAAAAAAAAAAAAAAAAAAAATCTATTGATATTTATGAATGAAGCAATGAAAAGCTGAATTAAACTGTATTTGGGGAAAACTTATCAACTGGGGCATCACTATAGGAAGCTAGCTAGTCTTTTCATTAACAAGCCTCTGAATGTCAGACTCTTTTCTCTAGAGCTGGCTTTCTCAACTTTGGCATGTTGACATTTGGAGCCAAATAATTCTTTGTTGTCAGAAGCTCTTGTGCAGTGTAGAATGTTTAGCAGTATCACTGAACTCTGCCCACCAGGTGCCAATAGTAACCCCCTTCCCAGAGTTCAAAAAATGTCAATAAACGTTGCCAAATGTCTCCTGGGGGGCAAAATCACCTTGTTGAGAACCATTGCTCTAGAGCCATGTGGCTTCTCAAGAGAAGCATTCTAACTGCCTGTTCCAGTTACTGTTACTGCATAACAAACCACCCTAATACTTAGTACATAAACAACAACCATTTTGTTGTGCTTCAAGTCAGGAATTGGGAAAAGGCATGGCTCCTTCTCTGCTCCACAGTGTCTGGGGCCTAGGCTGAGATGTCTGGAAGTTGGAACCAGCTGGGACTGAAGGATCCGCTTCCAAGCTGGTTCTTCACTTGGCAGGGATAGTTGGAAGAGGGGGTGCAGCTGGGACTGGAGACCAGAGAGACTATACACGGCCTCTCTAGAACAACAGTCTGGTAGTTGGACCTCTTGTGTGGTAGCTCAGGACTCCAGTGTGAATATTCCAGCCAGCAATATGCAAGCTGCATGGCCTTTTATGGCCTGGCTTTTGATGTCACATAGCATCACTTCCACTATAGTCACAAGCCCGCCCAGATTGGGGGAAGGAGACAGAGACCTACCTCTCAATGGAAGAAGTGTCAAAAAAAATTGCAGCCATGTTTTAAACTCACTGTACTCTGGTACAAGGTGATATGTGCCTGCGGCAGGGTGGGGTATGCAAAGGGGGGGACATTGAGTCCCACTGTTCAGTCTTCAAACTTTGCCCTCATCCCTCTGTTTTCATCCTTGTGGTCATTTGCCTTCTCTCTTGCCAGGGTCTCTCCTGTTTAGTGTCTTCAGTCTCTGGTGTGTGGGACAGAGTATGGGGTGGGATCTGGGAGGATTCCAAACATTTGCCCTGGTTCCTTACCCCACCTACTCGGTACCTGACCCCCACTGTCATAATACCTGGTCTCCCCAAGGTCTTAGCTCCCCCAGGGTTCTGAGGGGGAAGTGGCTTGCCTCCTGTCAGTATACCCCTCTGCGGGCCAATCTCTCATCCACCGATGTCTCTTTACCATTCTGTTTGCTCTTGAGGATTTATACCATTTTACTTTTTGACTGGCATTTTAGTAGCACTTCAGGAGAGAAAGGAGATTGAGATGTGTGAGTAGCCTGACGTGTTTAACCCAAAGCTTGTTACACTTCTTTTGGATGGATTTATGGTGTCTCTAAATTGTGTCATAATCTTCTCCCCTGTTGAAGCTCTGTCAAGTAGTACAGTGACCACATTTAATGTTTTGCTGATAATTTAGAATCATCTTTATGAACATACATGTTTACACTGAGTAGAGCTATCTGTCCCCCTTCATGTTGGGGACTCAGATCACTATGCTAAACTTCCTTAAACCTTTTTTCATGGTCATCTCTGTCTCTGACTACCTCTTGTCCCATTTATTTGTGGCGAGGGTGCCACATTACAGCACATAAACTTCTAATTTACTCCTTTTAAATGGCTAGTAAACTAGATGACCATGCCGGGTGTCCCCCCACCAGCCTGCCCCTACCCATTTTCTACCTTTTCCCACACTCCCAGTGTTTGACCTTTGTGGATTGCATCAACCAGTCTCCATGCCCTCATGCTGCCAGTTGGGTTTGGCCAATTGAAGACCCTGCAGGAGATAAGAGAGTGATTTTGGGGTGCATTAGGATACTTTATCCGTAACCCCCTCACCAGCTCCCTCCCTCGCCAAGCCTCTGGTCAGGTCTGTGTTCTTCTCCCTAAAGCCACCACTCTTCCCAGTAGCCCTCTCCTGTAGCTCTCTCAGGGTCCTAGTAACACTCCCACCTCTTCCTCCCTCCAGGCGGTGGTAATTACTCCCCAGTGTTGCTGGCTCCAGGGTGCTTCTCCTTCCCTTATCGGTTTCCTTAATGCTGCTCACCCCCTTGGAAACAGTCCTTCCTTAAGTTCTCCTTGTTACCTGTGCAATATGCATCTGTTTCTTACTGCGACTCTGCCCATACAGAAACTTCTGATTTACATCTAAAACAAGAATGGTCCCTGCGTGAGCCCTGAGAGATCCTCCTCGGAATGCTGTGTGTGAGCTCTGTGACATCTCTGGGCTACTGGGGCTTTTGAAAATTCACTTCCTAGCTGTTAACTAGAATACATAGTAGAGGGTACTGGATTAGTGACGTCACCATACGGGGAAATGTGACTTACTGGAATGTTTTGAGAAGGACAATAAACATGTAAATAGAAGGAAACCTGGAGAGAGAATTTGTAATGACTTTCAAAAATTATATGACAGGCTGGAAAATATCAACAGTTTCAGAAAAGGATTAAATACCTTCCTGGATAACAGACCCTTGCTGGGTCTTACAGTAAAGTGGATGTTTGGGGGAGATCCAGGCCATGTGTGGATGGGATTCCCCAAATGTGACATTAGAGGTCCCTCAGTTAGGAACTGCTGGGCCTCTGTGCTTCCAGGTCAGTAGCTTTTCTGATGGTTTTGCTCTGGGGAGTGCCATGTGCTTGTCTGTCCACTGGCCTGAGGATAAACTGGAGACCAGAGAGGCCCACGGCCTTGTAGCGGCATCACATCTCACGCCCCACAGCAGCCGAGCCATCCGACGGCCACCTCTGAGATCAGCTTACACAACTCTCCTGCTGAAACACACTCGATTCTCTCACTTCCTCACCCTACTACCCTGTCAGCTCTCCGTTCTGTTGAATTGGTGCACCCGTCTGAAGCACATGTACCTCTAGGGGAAAAGTAGAATCAAGATCTCTTTCTGGCCACTCATTTCCTGAAGCACAAAAAGGAAATGTATCATAAATGCTTCTTAAAGATGACAGGAAGGGGTAGTGCCACTCCAGGTGGCAAGGGCTGCCACTGTGGTATTTCACAGACCGGGAGGTGAGGTGGCACATGGGGGCTAAGGTCCCAGCCAAGGGCAGCCCTCAGGGTCCAGCCTTCCTGACCCACTCCAGCAGACTGTGGACCTTCAGCCCTCCTGGGCAGGAGGAAGAGGCCTGGGAGGCATTACCTCTATTTCACAGGGAGGAGCCCAAAGCCAGGGAAATCGAGAGCTGCAGCTTTGGTGAAGAGACACTCTTATACCCTGGCTTCCTTATTCATGATTCTTTTACCTTTAATGATTTTTCTTTTTAATTTGAGGAGTGGGGACTGGGCAGTTGGAGATAGGTTTGTTTGTTTTTAGTGTGGCTACCCTCAAGTGATGTAGCCTTTTTCAGTTCAGCTTATTCTCTTTCAGCCCAGGCCACTCTGTGTCCTTTAGCCAAGTGAGCCCAACCGAGGCCCCTCAGCATCCCGACCAGCAGAGGTGCAAGAGGCCCATCCTGTTCATTCTTGCTCTGTAAACGCAGTGCAGGAAGGCAGATATGCAGGAACATGGCCAGAGGAGCCAGCCCAGGGCTGGAAAGTGGAGGGCCCTGGAGGGCTGGGGGAGGCTTCTGAGGCCTCTCTGCACTGCTCCTCCCATAGCAGAATGTTCATGGTCCATGCACTTCTGGGAGGGTAGATGGGGCCCAAGTGGGCAGAACACCTGTTTAGTGTCCTGTCTTGTCCTTTCCAAGAATTCAGCCATTGCTAGGTTGGCTGCCATTAACCACATGGAGTGGAAGGAAAATTCTCAAACCAGGCACTTGAGCCAAGCCTGACGAGGTCCTCAGCCAGATGTTGCAAGTTCCTAATCTTGACCCAGAGGCCAGGGAGTTGGGGCATCATCTGGAGCCCAGAGTTGGCTGTTACCCACAAACATAGACACCCTGAGTGGGACCTACACACTCCGCCTTGCCTGAGGTGGGACCAGGGCCCACTTCATTCCCATTACATACCATTACAAGATGATGCAACCAGGTTTCAACAGACACTGACAGGGAAGAAACACATTACAACAGCACGCTTCAATACTTCCTCTGCCCATGCAGGAGGCTTCATCACATCAACAAAGTCGGACCTCTTCCCACCCCAGTATCTCACCCCACCAAGCTGGAAGTACCTTTTGTCAGGACCATTTATGGCCTTTGAATGGGCCTGCTTTTCGCAAGAAATTAAACCAGTGGCTTTCCATCCTGGCTGCACATTACAGTCGTCTAGAATATTAAAAAATACTGATGCCTGGGCCTCACTCTCACCCCAAAGATACTGACTGAATTGATCTGGGTTTTTTAAAAATTTATTTAAGTCTTTATTGAAAGATAATGCACATGCAAAAAGAAGAAGAAGAAAAAGAGAAAAGCACAAACCACAAGTGTAAATCTTGGTGAATTTTGACAAAGTGAATTTACCCTGAGTAATTTGCTTCCAAATCAAGAAGCAACGTCACCTGCATCCCCTGGTGCCCCAAAGGGTAACCACCATTCTCATTTCTAATGGTATAAATTAGTTTTGCTTGTTTTCAAGCTTTATATTATATAAATGGAATCATACAGAATATATTCTGGCTTCTTCCGATCCGCATTGTGTTTGTAAGATTCATCAAAGCTGTTGCTTGTAGTTGTTAGTTAGTTTAGTTAGTTAATATTGTAGTAGTTAGTTTATTCTCATTGCTATAGGGTATTCCACCATGTAGATATTCCTCCATTTATCTATATTTGGGTATCTGGGTTGTTGCTGGCAATTTAGGGTTATTATGACTACTGCTGCTGTGAGCATTCATTGGTGTCTTAGAGCATGTTTGCTTGTATTTCTGTTAAGTCCATACTTGGACAAGGAATTGTTGGGCAGGTATGAAAATCAGTATGTTCGGCTTTAGTACCTTATGCCAAATAATTTTCCAAAATGACTGTACCAATTTATACTCCCTCAGGGATGTATGAGAGCTCTGGTTGCTTCACATCTTTGCCAACAATTGGTATTTTCTAACTTTTTCACTTTAGCCATTCTGGTGGGTGTGTGATGATATCACAGTGTGGTTTTAATTTGCATTTCCCTAATGACTAATACAGTTGAGCGCCTTTTCACATGTTTGTTAGCCATTAGTCTTCTCTTTGCACAGTGCCTGTTGAAGGGCTTGGACTTGAGTACTTTTAAGAAGTCCCTTAGGTGGCTGTAGTGTGCAGCCAAGGTTAAAAACCATCGAGCAATACCACAACTTAGCACCTGCTGTTCTGTTTCTCAGTGTCCTGTCTTTGAGCTTAGAGTATTTTGGATCTGAAGGGACCTAATGGACCTGGAGAAAGATAACTGTCACCCGCCGTGCCAAGATGAGCCTACCAGAAAGAAGCAAGAGATTGGAGCTAGAGTTTAGGCAGTTGAGAATCTTTGGGAATGTGGTCTCCACTTCAGAAGAGTTCAGAGAGGGCCTGTGGTGTCCCCAGCTGCCACAGGCATTTCCTGACCACAAAAACGACCCCTTGCTGGTCACCCTGGAGCTCCAGGCAATCATGTGGAGGAAGTGGAGGGGCCCTATGCCAGGTACTTCCCAGTTTCCAGGCCAGCATGAGTGGGACCCAGCTCGTGTGGCATTGTGGTCAGGCTGAGGACAGTGGAGCATGTGTTCCAGGGACCTGGGTGGGGCTGAGGGAGGCCTGCTGTCTGTGGCCTGTCTCCTGGTTCAAAGAGTGGCCTGTGAGCCTGTCCCACATGAGTCCAGGCCTGGCTAGCCCTTGAGTTCTGTGGGTTTCCATAAAGGTTCCAGTTGTTGTCTCCCTCACCTGTAATGGCCTCCTCTTCCTCTGCTCCAGGACCTTCCTTGGTCACCCTACCCCTACTTGACCCCTTACTCCTCTGAACTCCTGCAGCACTTAAGAGTGAGAGCACACGATGTGGCTCCTGATTACACTTTGCCTTCTATTGAGTCCTCATTGCATCATCTGTGCTCATCTCATTCCCTCTTCTGGACTGCAGCCTCATCCCAGGGCTGCTGGGTGCTTCTCTGTGCTCCCCCCACAGTGGGTTAAGTGGCATTTGGTAACTCAGTGATAACATCCTCCAAATTGGAAAGGGAGGTGCAGTAAAAATACGAACCACACACAGAATCCTTCCCTCAGACTGGACCTATGCAGGTGTCAAGCAGCGCTGCCCTGTACGGGGTCCGTGTTGGCACATGTGCCACTCATCTGGTAGGCAAGTTGGACTACCAGCAGGGGCTAGGATGCTGGTGCCTGACTGGGTGTGCATAGAGGCCTCTCAAGCAGAGGGGTTTTGCACACCCTGATGGAGTTCACCAGAGTGCCCAGGGCCCGCACCATGTGCTCCTTGAAAAGAGCAGAGTCCACCTTCTGCTGACTGAAGTCCTGCCAGCTGCCTGACGTGAGATGAGGCACAAGGAGGCACGTGGGCACAGTTGACATTTTGGACTCTGGTGAGCACAGAGCCAACTCCGGGCTCTTGGTTGTTCCATGTCCCCTGGATTCAGGCCCATCTCGGAAATTGCTCTGGACACAGAGCGCTTCATGTCTGATAGTCCAAGTGCAGATGTTGGGGTTCCCTTGATTGGCCCAAATGGTAGCTTGAACCAACCAGCAACCAGTGTGCTGTCTGCAGCCTGGAAGAACACTCTCCTGGCCGTGTATGAGAGTTCTAGTTGCTTCAGTCCTTGTCAACGACTGGCATTTCCTGGTTTTTTCATATTGGCCATACGAGTTTCTTAAAAAGAGAGACCCCTCTCGTCCCACTGACCCTGCACCCCTGCCTCTCCCCTTTCACTCAGCCCCCTACCCAGCAGTCAAGCCCTTCAGTTCTCTCATACTTGGTCTTCAAACTCTCCTTCTCCCCTAGCTCCTGTAGTGCAGTTGCAGTGTTTGGCATGCTCCCGTCTCCATCATCCCTGTAATGCTTCCCTCCAGCCCCTTCCCCATGGAGTACAGCCATGCTGTCTGCCTTTCATGGCCAAGATTCTGGAAGGAGACATCTCCTCTCTCCTCTTCCTTCTCCTCACCTGCTCATTTATTCAGCAAGTATTCATTTTACCCCTGTCTGTGCTGGGCATAGCAGGGTTCAACAGTGAAAAAGACTAGCTGGCCGTGCTCTCATGAAGCTTATAATCGAGTAGGGAAGACAGACGTACATCATTAACAAGTGTTTATGTAGGGGCTGCCACAGCCCAACAGCACAGGCCAGCTCTTCTCTGCCCTCACGCACCTGCAAATGTCTGCTCGTCTTTTGGGGCTCAGCTCACATGCCACCTCATCTGTGCTGCCTTCCCCATGCTGCACCTGTAGACAGTGTGGCCCGCTGGGCCCACAGCAGCCTTGGGTATAACTATTTCCCACAGAGGTTGAAATCCGAGGGCAGAGACCAGACCACACTCACCTTGGAGCCCCCTGCCTGGCACAGAGCCCAGTGCATTGGAGGTGCTCAGTAGATGAATGCAGGTCCCTGCCAAGACTGAGCCAAAGTGTGTGAACATCTCCAGGGCCTGAGAATCCACATCTTTCTTCTTCCTCTGTTTTAATAGCCTTTTCTTTCTTCTTATCATTATAAAAGTAATTTGGGTTTGGTCACAACCGTGTGCATTTACTTAACAATACTGAACTTTACATTTATAAATGGTTATGAATATAAATTTTACGTTACATGTATTTTACAACAATTTTTAAAAAACATAGTGCAAAGATAAAGTACAAAAAAGGAGGAAAAGGTCCATATTATCAAGAAATAAAGGACAAAGGATTTGATTCAGGCAAAATTGTATTTAAAAAATAAGTAGTTTGGATTAGGGAAATGCAAATCAAAACCACTAGAGGGGCTTCCCTGGTGGTGCAGTGGTTAAGAATCCACCTGCCAAGGCAGGGGACACAGGTTCAAGCCCTGTTCTGGGAAGATACCACATGCTGTAGAGCAACTAAGCCCGTGTGCCACAACTACTGAGCCTGTGCTCTAGAGCCCGTGAGCCACTACTACTGAGCCCGCGTGCCACAACTACTGAAGCCTATGCACCTAGAGCCTGAGCTCTGCAACAAGAGAAGCCACTGCAATGAGAAGCCCGCGCACCGCAATAAAGAGTAGCCTTGCTCACTGTAGCTAGAGAAAGCCCGCGCACAGCAACGAAGACCCAATGCAGCCAAAAATAAATTTAAAAGAAGAAAAAAAATCCACAGTGAGATACCACTTCGCACCCTTTAGAATGGCGATTATTAAAAAAGAGAAAAAAAAAAAAAATAACAAGTGTTGGTGAAGATGTGGAGAAATTAGAACCCCTGTGCCCTGCTGGTAAGAGTGTAAAATGGTACAGCCACTGTGGAAAACAGCATGGCAGTTCCTCAAAAAATTAAAAATAAACTTACAATATAATCCAGCACTTCTACCTCTGGCTATATATCCAAAAGAACTGAAAGCAGTGTCTCAAAGAGATATTTGTATACCCATATTCATATCAGCATTATTCACGATAGCCAAAAGGTGGAAACAATCCAAGTGTCAAGTGTCCATTGACAGATGAATGGATAAGCAAAATGTGGTATACACACACAATGGAATATTATTCAGCCTTAAAAAAGAATGAACTTCTGCCACATGCTACAACATGGATGAACCTTGAAAACCATTATGCTAAGAAGTGAAATAAGCCAGACACAAAAGGGCAAATATTGTACGATTCCAGTTATATGAGGTACCTAGAATAGTCAAATTCATAGAGACGGAAAGGAGAAGGGTGGTTGCCAACCACTGGCAGAAAGAGAGAATGACGAATTAGTTTACTGGGTTTGGAGTTTATGTTGAGGATGATGAAAAAATTCTGGGGCTGGATGGTACTGATGGCTGCACCACAATGTATGTGTACTTAATACCATTGAATTGCACACTTAAAAATGATTAAAATGTTAAATTTTATGTATATTTTGCCATAAAAAAGTAATTTGTGTATATTACAGACATTTTAGAAACTATTGATAAGCACAAAAGGGAAAAATTCAAATCATTTCATAATCTTACCAGCTAGAAAAAGCCCGCTGTTAAAATTTCAGTATGTGTCTTCCATTCCCTTCTTGTTCTCTCTCTCTTAAAACAAAAGTGTGTGTGTCTGTATGTCTGTGTGTATCTATCTTTGGAGACCACACTGGACCTATAGAAAGTCTCCTTACGTCTATCTCTCGACTGTTCCCATTGATACTGCTTCCTTCCTTCCAGCCATTCAAAAGAAGGCTATCCCTGTTCTGGACATCAATCCTTTGAACAATTTCTCACACCTAATTTCACTGCCCTGTACCTCTAGGGTTACACTGCTCTGAAAATGCCCATTCCCTCCATATGTCTGAAAATATGGTACAGAGCAGGCTCAGTAATATGTTGGAAGGGGTTGGAGGGAACAGTGAGTGCCCCTCCCACTTTCTCAGGTACTGCACATCTTAGATACGTCCATCTGAGCATGTCAGCTCCCTTGGATGACGCAGTTGTTGTGGTTCCTGCAAAGGTTACTGACAGCTAAAACCCTAAGCCTGTTGGTCAAGGCTGCCCTTGGCCCAGGTCCCCATGCCCTGCCTTGGTGTCCTTACTTTTTGGACCTGGTGCTGGACCTCACATTATCCCTGTTGATTCTTACTCCTAGATTCAGCTTCTGCAGCCAGTCAAGAGCCTGTGGCCTCATGCCCTGATGAGCAGATCTACCCTCTCCACTCTGAGGGAGCTTGGAGAAGAGTGAAGGCCCCATAGGCTCTACCCCTGCTGGGCTCTGGGAGGAGCAGCCTCTTCCTCTCTTCTTCCCTTGAGAAGTGGGCCTCCCTCTTTACCTCAGGCACCACTCTGCCTTGCACAGCAGTGAGTCAGCAGGAGTGAGCCAAGCTATCAGAGATGAGGGTGCCCTCCACCACATGGGTTCTGTGGGCTGAGGAGGCTGCCATCAGGCCTGGCCCCAGGGCCATGCCACAGCTGTCACGCCTTGTAGAAGTGCCCCCAGGCCCCTACATTTGTTACCACACATTTGGGCAAACTCCTTCCCCAGCTTTGCCACCTGGTCCAGGAGCCAGGGCATAGCCAGCTTCATTGGCAGTGAGAGGTGAAGCAAGAGGCCACAGCCACTCAGGTGACTAAAGTTCATGTCTGTGCCCAGCCTTCATTTGTTTCCAAATCCAGCCACAGACGTGAGACCCTTCCTCTTGCCTCTGAGGCCTCCACGGAAGGGTTTATTTAAGGTTTTAACCAGAACCTTTATAGCCCAGCCCTGAGAAGATTATCTTTTTACTGCAACTTTGATTAATGATTGATCAAAAAGTGATACTAGAAACACTGAAGAACAAATTTGCCCTAGAGATTACAAAGGTCTACATCTGCCAGGCTTGGGGACCTGACCACCTGCTCCAAGGTCAAACCAGGGTAAGGGTGCATCGGAAGACCCACCCCACACACAGTCAGTCTCTCTCTCACACACACACAGGGGAAAATACAGATGTAAATGTCCTTAAATCCTTTTTGGAATTAGCAGGGACAGAGCAAAAGGACATAAGGGCTCTTAATAGAATTTTTCTTTCTTTTGTTTCTATTAATGCGTATTACAAATTAGCATCTTAAAGGGAAATTTGGAGTGTGAGGAAGAGAGGGGGTTGTGTGAGGACCATGACCTGGGCTTCCTGCAGACCTCCAGCCCCAAAGAGCTGACATCTGAAATGTGTTCAACACCAGGCAGGGAAGAGGGAACAAAGTTTCACAAGCACTTGTGGGAAGAGCCTTGGGGAGTGATTGGGCTGTGCTCAGCTGTGCTCTGGCTGTTTTGATGGTCACTGAGGCTGTGAGTCCTAGTGGGGTCCACAGGCCACATCAGAATCAAAGGGCCCAAATCTACCACCTCAGAGACTGGGGAGCCAGGAATCTGCATTTTAACAACCTCCCCTACCTGGGGTTCAGCCGGTCCCCACCCTCTGTGAGCCCCAGGGAGCAGGGTACTGGCTGGAACACTTTTTTCTTGCCCCTCAGCTCCTCTGGTGCCCTGGGGCATGATGAGTGGAGAGCTGGCAGAACAGCTTCTAAATGGAAACTGGAAAATGAAACTGGAAATCACAGCCTCACAACCCAAAGAGCTGCGGTTTTTTTTCCACAGGGAGAGTCCCTGAGGGAGAAAGAAGCAGAAGAGGGGAGAGAAGCATGTTTAGTGAAGGCAGCAAGGTGTTCCTTAAGGAGCCTAGCAGTGGGCACACTGATGCAGGGTTGCGACGGCAGCCTGCAAGGCGGGCAGTGCCAGCAAGGATGGCCACAGCGCTGCACCCACTTCCCCAAGGGTGGCTGGCTGCCGTCAGCCCTGAAGGGCTTCCTCTCCAGCAAAAGCTAATTTCACGCTTTATGCTGAATAGCTATTTTCAAAGGTACTTTAGGAAGGGCTCTGGCTCTCGGTTAATCTGAAAACGTTTAATTCTGAAAACACTTCTCAGAATTGAACGTTTCATACCAGCGTTTCATCCCAGCAGCTTCGTGCCCCGCTGGCTACCTTCACCCACCTTGCCCCTCTGGGGCTCTCCCACATGCACACGTAGGACTTTGATGAGGAATGGAGGTGCTTGAGTTTAGCTGAGGATCAAAGATCAAACACGCTAATCTGCCCTCCCCTCTGGTCTCCTACACCACACACACCTGAGTTTGTGCTCACCCAGGCACAAACACTAAAAGCAGCTGCCGCGTAAGCACCGCTTGAGGCAACTTTGAAGATACTTAGCAGAGCAGCTTTCATGGAAGCAGATTTCCTGAACGGACAGGAATGCGGGGGAGAGGAGGGCAGTGGGATAGGGGCCAAGAACTGTCCCTACCTGCTAACTCCACACCATCCTGGCTTCCCCAGCCCCCAATCCCACACACTCCTTCTTTGGTTAGTACCCTGAAGGGGTATCCTCTCAAAGCACGCTGTGTTTTCCAGCTATTCGTGTAATTATTTGCCTCACGTCTGTGTCCCTCACTGGAACTAAACTCCTCAAGACCTGAAACATGGTCTGTGTTATTTACTGCTGTATCTTTGATGCTTTGAATAGTGCCTGACTCTTGGTAGGGGCACAAAAAAATGTATGTTCCATGAGTGAGGGCAGCCTGAAATGCCCAGTAGAAAGACAGCACTCCAGCAAGGGATACGCACTGGCATATCTCAGTGTCCAGACCCCACCCCAGGCCCTCAGAGTGCCTTTAGCTGAGGATGCGGTGGACAGATAGACGCCCCAGCTCTGCTGCCTGCAGTCCCCGACCCTTGCCCATGGAATGCTTTAACTGCTCCATGTGTACAGGCAAAGGCTTAGCAGGAGGAGGTGGGAGGTGTGGCGTTCTTCTGTCACTCACCCTCCGTGGCCCTGGCTTTGCCCCCCTTACCTGACAGATGGGCTCACATAGCCTCTTCCCAGGAGGCCAGGACACCTGTCTCCCTGGGCTACCCAGAAAAGAAAGGCCACTTTATAATATTTTTTATTCTTATTTTTTTATTTTTGGCCACACGACATGCAGGATCTTAGTTCCCCGACCAGGAATCGAACCTGCGCTCCCTGCAGTGGAAGCGCAGAGTCGTAACCACTGGACCGCCAGGGAAGTCCCAAGAAAGGCCACTTTTAGCCTGTGGGTCAGGAGGAGACAGGCTGGGGCTGGGTGTGGGGAAGAGGGGGAGGTGTGAGTGATTAAAAAAAAGAGGGGGGCAGAAGAAGGATGCCAGTGAATGGTCCTCTGGGAGGAGATGTGGACATGGGAAGCAGCCCTCATGTCAGGCCCCACACCTTTTATTCTTCTCAGCCTCACTTTCTCATCCATAAATAGGATTTGTTCTTGTGTATATGCCTTGAGGGGCAATATAACAGAAGATAATAGGGCAGACTTTGGAATTGGGCTATCTGGGATAAAATCTCAGCTCTGCCTTTACAGACTAGTAATTGACCTTGTGTCAATTACTGAATCTGTCTTTGCCTCATTTTTCTCTTCTGTCAAGTGGGAACAATTATAGTGGATTCTATGAGCTAATTCATGTTCCTGACACCTGGTGAGGGCTCAGTCATTGTTAAGCTATGATTACCTTAGCAAGGCTTGTGAGGATCCAACAAGATGGCAGATATGAGCACAGTTCCCAGACTCGAAGGTGCTGTACGAATATGAGGAAAGAGGGGAGTATTATTTTGTAAATATTGAAGGCACAGCTTCCCTCCCACATTTGTCTGGGGTGGGGCAACAGTTTTACTTACTTAATGTTAAGCTAGAAGATGCACCAAAGGAAGGTGAAAAACTGAAACCGCCAACCGTTTGAACTGTAGGCTGCACTGAAACAGTGTGGCCGGTGCAAATGTTAAGGGCCTGGGCAAGGCCCACTTCCTCCCTGCGTGCCATGGGTCTTCCTCATATCAGCAGCTTCCCAAGGCTACAGGAAGTGGGTCCAGGAACACTTGAGGGTGTGTGCAGGGAGGCTTGGGCCAGCTGCTGGGGAGAGAACAGAAGCCTTTCAGGTCCTTGGTGGGTCCTGGGACCGCCTGTGCAGTAGCCCCTGCCCTCTCCCAGGGGCGGGAGAGGCCTGCCCAGGACGGGTGTGTAGCCGACTCCCCGCCAAGCCTCTTCTCTCTTGAGGTTGCAAGCCACCGTACAAAAGGCATCCAGCCCGAGAGAGGCAAGCTGGAGAGGAGAGCCGAATCTTTTCTCAAAGGAAGTGCAGTTGTGGTTTTGAGACGTTCACTTCACATCTGTGGTTGGCGTTTCCCAGAGTTCTCAGAGGTGAATGCAGGGTCAGCCCGATGTCGCCAAATAAGGTTCACCAGTGACCTTAGCAACAGGCTTCGCTGCCCATTGGCTGCCACTGCTGCTGCCAGCCAATGCGGCCTCTGCGGGCCGGCGCTGAAGCTGGGCTGAAGCTTCCTCATGTGCAGGGATCCAGCTGCTCCCTGTCAGGAATCACTGCCCTTTGAGGCAGCCACAGATAGGTAGAGAGCTCTGGGCAAAGGTGCGAGGGTGGCAGGACTGCCTGGGTGCCCACGTTTCAGAGTCGACCAGGCCAGCACTCCACTGAGTCTTCACACAGCACCGATCTGCACCGTCAGCTTGATGGCCTGCTCCCAGCTTGCCAAGATGAGTTGTTCCCTACCACTCCCACCTTGTCCTAGCTGTCAACCTTGGAACTCCATAGTTCCTATTTCATAGTTCTGTTCATTCCTCCTTTGTGCCAGGCACTCTGCTAAGCTCCTTCTACACGTTATCTCTTTTAACTCTCTCAATAACCCTGTAAGTGAATTAGCCGCATTTTACAGATGAGGAAACTGAGGCTAAAGAAGGTAACCGGCCCAGTGTTGCACCAGTAAGTAGGGAAGCCACAATTTAAACCCAATTTAAACAAATCCACATCCTACACTATTAACTGTTGTACTGTATTGCCAGTTCCTCAGTGTCTGTGTGTCTCAGTGTCTTCATCTGTGGCATGGGATTGATAACACCTACCTCACGGGTTTGGGGTGTGGATCATGTGGAGTGACTTACGTGCAGGAACCTAGTGCAGAGCGGCGGCTTGTCCAGCGGCACAGCTTGGCAGCTGTAGGCTTGGAGCCTGATAGGTGTGTTCCACAGGCATCCTGCACGTCCCTCTCGCACGGAGTGTGCTGCTGAAACATTGAGGTTTGTGGACCGGACTTCTCTGTGGCCCTCATGTTTGCTTTCCACTTCCTCATTCTCAGCCTCCTCCCACTCTCCCCCAACTACATCACCGAAGTAGGGAGGCTGGAGAGGAGCCTGCTGCGAGAGGCCCCGGCCTGGGAGTGCCAGAGGGGACAGGATGGCTGGGCTGGAGGGGACAAGTTTGGAGGACCGAATGTAGGCCAGTCAGACTGCAAGGGCAGGCATCCCTGTTTTCCTCTATCCCAGATACAGCACTGCTTCCCTGAGAAACATTTTCAGAATTGAAAAAATACGTAAGTGATCTGGTAAAGATGAAAATACATGTACCCTGTCACCCAGCAGCCCCACTCCTCAGAACCTGCTCTAACCAAAGTCTCACTCACGTGTACCACAATACTGACGAATAAATTGTGCAGTATTCCTGCAGTGAGCGTGAGTGAACTACTGCGGCCTGTAATACTGTAGCGTCGGGTAACAGTACTGCCGGAGTACTGTGACTCTCAACATCATGTTAAATGAAACTGCAGAAGAATACACACAGTATAATTCCTTTCGTGAAAAGTTTAACAGCTGGCAAAACTGAACTGTATTGTTTAAGGATATATGCAGAGGAGGTAAAACTATAAAAAGCACAGAAATTATTATCACAAAAGTCAATTTAGGGGACTTCCCCGGTAGCGCAGTGGTTAAGAATCCACCTGCCAATGCAGGGGACACGGGTTCAAGCCCTTTGTCCCCTGAGGAGCCTTGGAAGGAATGGAAGGTCCAGGAAGATCCCACATGCCGCAGAGCAACTAAGCCCGTGTGCCACAACTACTGAGCCCGCGTGCTGCAATTACTGAAGCCCGTGCTCGGCAACAAGAGAAGCCACCACAATGAGAAGCCCACACACCACAACGAAGAGTAACCCCCGCCCTCTGCGACTAGAGAAAGCCTGCGCGCAGCAGTGAAGACCCAACGCAGCCAAAAAAAAAAAAAAAAAAAAGTCAATTTAGTCATGAGCACAGGGGAGGGTTGGGGTTGTGATAAGGAGGGGCATAGGGGTCTTTGAGGGTGTTGGCATTGTTTTATCTCTTAACCTGGTGGTGGTTATACAGATATTTGCTTTCTATTTTACACTTATTAAACTGAACATATGCTTTGTGCATTTTTCTGCATAATTATTGTTTTGCAAAAAAAAAAAAGTGTACGTGTCATTTCCAGCACTGAACAGTGCAGTGAATGGACAGGACGGCAGAATGAGCTCTACCCCACATGAGACTTCTGGAACAGCATTCAGGAGTTTCCACACTGTTTGCTGAACCACAACTTTTACTGCAGGTGAGGAGCCTTGGAAGGAATGGAAGATAAAAGCCATTATGCAATTTAGAATTGAAGGATATCCTTTGACATATCACTGCAGCGGGGGATGATGAACCAGTACTTGTGGAAACAGGGACCGGATCACACCATGGTCAAGACCTGGCTGGACTTGAGGGGATCTGAAGGGGCAGAAGGACACATGCAAGACCGTACCTGGGACCCAGCCTGCTTGGTCCCCATAGAGAGTTAATTCAGCTGGAGTTCCCATCCCAGGATCCCCTCTTCAGGGATGTGTGTATTTGTTGATTGTCTGCCGTATGACTGACCCCTTCAGAATACTGAAAGAAAATGGCCTTCAGCAGTGGCTGAGACAGGGCCTTTTCGGATGCACAATAAGGAGTCTAAGGCTACAGGATGAGGCCTTCCTGACTCTGCCTCCTTGGGTGCTGGCATTTCTAAGCTGGCAAGCTTGTTTTATTCATCCTTACTTCCCTAGCCTGGAGTAGGCCATGAATGACAGTTAATAAATGTTTGTGTGTGAGCCAATGTGTAGAATATATGCTGTAGAGAGTAAGGCCTCATCAGGTCCCAGAGAGGCAGCCTACCAGACACCCTGCTTCTCTGGTCCATCTCCAGACACCCTGTTTCTCTGGTCCATCTCCAGACATCCCAGCCAGCTACAGCAGACTTCCTCAGGAGGTGCCCAGGGCTCTGGCCCAATGGCAGCCTGTCAGGTGTTAAAGATAACCCTCCTTTTTCTTCTCCGAGCTAAACATCACCAGTTTCCACAACCATTTGTCTTATAGATCCAGTATTCTGGTTATCCAGTCTGGAGAGGCAATAAGAGGATCCAGACATGGTCTGAACAGGCAGAACCATGGAGGCAGATGGCAAATTTGGGTTTGTGTGCTTTGACCGTCAGTGTATTCAAGCTGTGATGGTGACAGCTGCTGGCATGGCCTCTGACATGGTAGGAAGGTTCAGGGTCACTGCTGAGCGCCTTTCTTTCTTTCTTTGGTGTTCTCATGGGCTTTATGTAGACACTTTTTTGATGTAAAACCCCAAGCTGTAGTCCTTGTCACAGTGTTGTATTTCTCCTCAACTCTCCTGGAGACTCCCTGAGAGCTGGCTAGAAGTAAGCACTCCATAGGTATTAGCTCCTATTATTTACTTTATTGTTTTCTTTATTTGAATGAACAGTCATGAATTCAGTGTCATTTATTGAGCATATACTGTATGTCAGGCACTGCTAGGTGCTGGAATATAACAGTGAACAGAATAGGCTTGTCCCTGCCCCCAGAGCTCCCAGACACTCTGGGAAGACTTGTTGATTGAATGGTTGAACTCATTATGATCCACACCACCACCACCAGATATTCAGACATTCACTGGGTGCTCTCTGTGTGTTCAGCTCAGAATATATCCTCTCTGCCTTCCAGTGCTGGAATGTGGGAGTTGTTGAGAAAGATACCACTGTGGGAGTGAAAAAACACTGGACTTGAAATCTCTAGAGATCAAGTCCGAGCTCTGCCAGAAACCCACTGTGTGACCATGGGTGAGTTGGCTTGACCTCTCTGAGCCTCAGTTATCTTGACAGTGAAATGAGAATAACAATACATCCCTCAGAGGCAAAAGAGGATCAAATAAGGTCACTACACTGCTCAACTCCAGGGGGGTGCCATTCACATTTTAGTCTCTGCAGCTGCTGGTGGCCTAGGATTAAATGAGACCACTTTTGCTGTGCGACCTGAAGTTAACAGTCAATAAACGATAGCTATTGTTATGTACAAGTTAGAGGGAAGCAGGGTTCACTGCAGGCCAGCAGGCTGCATAGGATTTGGCCAGGCTTTGTTCTTCAAGGAAGGGCAGGGCTCTGAGAAGTACAGACTGTGATGCAGGCAAGTGCCAGGAGCTAGCGACTCCCAGGGCTGGTCTGGGAGAAATGAGGCTGGTGAGGGAGGTGGTGAGGAGAAGCTACTGGAAGCTGAGCATGGAGCAGGGATGGATGAGACTAAGACGAATACTTTAATTATTGAGCTGCAGAGAATCCTAGAGAGCATCTTGTCCAGCATCCAGTCTCACCGGGCCAGCAGAGGCCAGGGAGGGAAAGTAGTTGAGTCTCCGAGATCCTGCAGCAAGGGCCAGGGTCAGGACTCCTCCCTGTGCAGAACCCAGCTCAAATGACTCTTCTGGCCCAGTTTATGGTTCCACAAAAGGAAGTCCCTGTGTACATATAGGTCATTGTAGAGCATTTTTAAGTTATACAAATATAAAGAAGAAAATTTAATCACCTATAGTCCTACCAAAGCTACCACCATTAGTATTCTGATGCATTTCTTCCAGTAGGTATCCCACATATAAAATTATATATTATATATTCATTTGATTGGAATTGTATTGTGTATAGTTTCATGTTCCACCTTTTCCCTGTAAAATCGTGAGTATTTTATGAGAAGGAGGGACTGCTTTTTATGCAAAAGAAACTCTAGAAAAATTTTTTTCTTAGGGGAAAGAAAAGGTGCAAAGCCCCAGTCTGCGGGTGGTTGGGAGGACATCCTGCGGGCTGCAGGGTGGCTCTGTCTCACGTCCGGTCTGAGCTCTGAAGCAGTGGCTCAGAGAAAGACAAACCCTTCTCTCCTCTCCTGGCCAGGGTGCAGCCTCCTGCCTGTGGGCAAGGCAGAGTTGATGAGTCTGCACTTACCCTTCCTTCCCTGACACAGGATGTATGATCATCCACTCCATGCAGAAGTCTGTGGGGCTGTGATCGTTATTGCTCATTAATAACAACAGCATCTCAGTCTGTGTAGCACAGCATTTTCTCATGCACTATCTGACCTGAGACTCACACACACTGTGAGGCAGGTAAGACAAAAGCTGTTACACCTTTTCTGGATGAAGAAGCAGGCTCCAAGTGGTTTAGTGCCTTATTTGAGGCCACACAGCTAGTAAGTGGCAAAGCAGGGATTTTATGAAGATCTGGCTGACATCCACTTTAGTGATTTTTTTCCTCTAAACCTTTTTCTCTCTAGTCCTAGGTTTTCCTAAGCCAAACTGAATTCCCTTAGTGAGGCCAAAGACAGAGAGCTTTGAGCATTATGGGTGTGTGGAAGGGACACAGAATGCCACCCTGGGAGTCCTAAGGCAAGTCCTGCCGGCTCTGGCTGGATGTGCTGGGTAGCCTGACCTCAGGGCAGCTCTTCCTGGACAGCTCAGAGCCAGAACCTCTGGAGCTTTGGGGAATAGGTTCAAGGAGGCAGCTGTTTCCTGTAGGCACATCCAGCAGAGGCACTATTCTTCGGCATCCTTCTTGACCCACCCAAGTCACGGAGGCCCATTCCCTGCGCAGGGCTCCAGAGTCACAGTGTCTCCCAGGACAGAGTCGGCTCTTTCACAGAGCGACTGTGGGACTCTGTGAGACTGACTCTAACCAGGGGATTCTGAGCAGTTACATCCTTCAGGTGGTATCCCAGTATTGCTGCTATAACAAATTCTCATAAATTAAGAGGCTTAAAACAACACAAATTTATCATCTTACAGTTCTCTAGGTCAGAAGTCCAAAATGGGTCTTAACTGAATTAAACTCAAGGTGTCAGCAGGCTGCGTTCCCTTCTGGGGACTCAGTAGAGAATCTGCTTCTTCGCCCATGCTAGCTTTTAGAGACCACCTGCATTCCTTGCCTTGTAGCCCTTTCCTCCATCTTCAAAGCCAGCAATGGCTGGTCAAGTCTTTCACATAATGCTGCCTCCCTGATTCTGACTCTTCTGTCTCCTTCTTCATTTAAGGACCCTTGCGATTACATTGGACCCATCCAGATAATCCAGAATAATCTCTTGATTTTAAAGTGAGCTAATTAGCAACCTCATTCGCCATTGCCATGTCACAGATTCCATGCATTAGGATGTGGACATCTTTATGCCACCATGGACCATTATTCTGCCTACTCCTCTGGGTTCTCCAAGGGCTCCATTCTCAGGCATAGAAAGCAGGCCGGGCCAGACCACAGTCAGGATGTGCCCACCCTTATTAGGAGAGGTCCTTTATGCCTAGGTCCCCTCCCACCTGTTCTGCTCCTCACTCAGCTCAACCTGTCCTGGATTCCTCTTTTCCCATGCTCTGCGCCCAGTCTTGGGTGGAGATGGGCTAGGCAGGAAGCGCCAGCACGTGTGGACATGGAGGAGGGGGGATGCAAGGCTGGATGCAGCAGGGCTCTGGGAAGCCCTGGGGGCTGAGCACCTCCCACCCAAAGACCGTAGGGCTTCCAAGGACTGGGGCCTCTGAGAACTAAGGCACTGAATTCTAAGGGAAGCTCCAGGCCTGGAGGGGCAGGCAGCCAGATACTGAAGCCCCTCCACCTCAGCATCCCTGGCTGCCCTTGACAGCCAGAGGTCACCTGGCCCCTTTCCTCAGTATGACTGCCTGTCTGCCTTTACTCATTCCCTTTCCCCACTCCTTTCCTGGGCCTCAGGCTGGAACTTTGTGGGAGCCTGTGGAAGCAGTGGGCCCTGCAGAGCCTCTGTCCCTGAGCTGCCTGCTGAGGTCCCCAGGGATATAAGACCCAGTAGGAGGGCCAGTGGGCAGTGCAGAGAAGGAGGGGCTGGACAAGGCCTTTGGTCCTCCAAGTAGGGGGACCAACTCACCCCAGTTTGCCCAGGACTCTCTCAGTTCTAGCAATGAAAATTCCCACATCCCAGGAAACTCATCTGTCCTGAGCAAACTGGGACAGTTGGTATCCTGCCTCCAAGGCCCTTTGCCCCTCCTAATCTACTATAGATTACCTTGTCAGCCTGGATGGCTAGCCCTTTGGACTCTTGGATGCCAACCTCTGCACGGTATCTGGGAGCAGAGAGATCTGGGGGCTGGGGAAGGGCCCCAAGCGAGTGCCGGGGAAGTATAGGTCTCTGCTTGCAGTGTTCCTGGACCCATGCCTGTATCTGCATGGGACAGAGCTCCTAAATATATGCACAGGGGGGTGAAGAATTGTGTTTGTACCCGATTTCTAAACATTTAATAGCATGATTACTTTTGGGTGGTGTATTGCAGGTGGCTTTAATTAATGTTTCTATTTACTCATCTGTATTTCTTACTCTGTACAATTAAACCATGTTCCTTTTACTTGTGTACATTTTTAATAAAAGAAAGTAATTAATGACTCAGACTTCCATCTCCAGCAGTCCTGCTGAGGGACACAGATGGGTTGTGCTGCATGTCGTGGGACACAGTGGCTCTTGTTCTGGGCTGGTTGGTCATGGCCCATTCTGCCCAAGGCTCTACTGCAGGGTCAGAGCTAGTTACCACTCTGTGCCTTCCCTGTCTCTCAGCCTTCTCCCTGCACCCCAGAGTCCAGCCTGGATTGTCCGCCAAAGAAGGACTCAGAAAAGCCAGGTGGACAGTGGGTAGAGAAGGTGAGCAGATGCTAACTGCAGGGCTTTGCTGACCCAGCATTTTGCAAGAGATGTTCTCAAGTGCCAATCCTGCCTGAGCAGGATCTCCTTCTCTGAGAATGTGGAGGAGATGAGCTGCTTGCCTCTGAGGAGCTTCCAGTCTGGTTGGAGAGGTTGGGCATGTGGGGAGTAGCAGACAGGAAGGGGACAGGCACTGGCTGGTGAGGTTTTTCCTGTGTGAGCAGTCAGATACGGGAGGGCCCCAGGACTGCATTGCATGTGTCTCAGTCTGGCCAGAGACCGAAACTGGGGTCCTCCCGAGTGTCCTGAGGCAGGCCCCCAAAGTGGGGGCAGATGGTCTCCTAGGAGGAGAACTCTGGCTGCTTGCCAGTGCACGACAGAAGGGTGGTGATGAACTGTTCTCAGACGCTGTTCTGAGTCTTAGAAGTCTGGACACCCTTCAGGCCCTTCTCTGCCACACCCCACCCCACACACCTGGGAGCTCAGCCCTCACCCTGGCAAGCCCAGAAGGAGCACCGGAAGGGGAGCCCTGAGTCCCCAGCAGAGGCAACCACCCTTCACCTCCCACAGGCAAGGGCAGCAGCCCTCACCCCAGTTCACCATCGTGGTCATATGGGCAACGTGAAAGGACTTGACTTTTTCTCAGTTTTAAGGAAAGTAATTGCTATTCTGCCCTAATGACTCCCTCCCTCCCTGTTCACCCCAGATCCCTAAACACCAGCTCCACACAACCGAACAACTTGCTCGTTCCATGAAGTCAGCTTTCTCAGAGAAACCTGGCACACGATTCCCCCTACCCCCACCCCAGGGCTTATGTGGCCTGGGCTGCTTACTTTGCTCCTGAACTATGATCCCTAGCGTACCCCTTCACCTGTCTGAGCAAAGGTGTGGCTGAATATTTTTAACTGCTGTGGAAGAACTCACTGCACCTGCCCTAATCCCGGCAGATTCAGGATGGGCAGCGTGAGGGAGAAGTTGATAGTAGAGCCAGACACCCCGTATCCACCTGGATGGTAAGGAAAAAGGGATGGCAGAGACGTAGAAGGACCCAGGCCAATCCAAGGCATATGGCCGGGAATGAAAGTGAGAGCCACCCTTGCTTCCTCTCAGCAGAGTCTGGAGGGTGGGGGAGGCCTTCCCTGAAGGAAACCTGCCAGTGAGTCTGAGAGCCCACCTGATGTAAGGCAGCAACCAGCCAGCTGCCAGGGGCGCTGGGTTTTCTCAGGGACCAGGAAGCCAGGATTAGACTCAAAACAGGCAGAGGGTGGCTCCAGCCTTGTGGCTGAGTTAGCATGCACCCCTGATGGGCTTGGCTCATACAGTTACCCAGAGTCCAGATCTCTGAGGATCCCAGGACTCAACAAAGGGTCTGATTTAAAGCAGAACGAGAGAGACCCCGTTGCCTTGCTCAGACAGAAACGCAGCTGAAAAAGTCCTTTTTGATCCCTAGAGCTGAGATAAAGCCTAGCAGGCCAGAGTCCCCTGGAGCCGGGAGCTGGTTCACAAACGGACATGTGTGGCTGAGGTGCCCCCTACATTGAAGCCAAGTTACCGGCCTGTCTGTGTTCCGCCCCCTGGGGGCCCCACCCAGCGAACTGCAGGTGGCCTCTAGGGCATTTGCATTGCCTCCCTTTAGGATCAAGTCAAAACTCACCTCACCGGGGCCCTGGGGCCTGTAGCCGCCGAGCCATGTTGCCTGGGGTGAGGGCAGGGAGCTGAAGGGAGGGGTCCCACACAGTGTCCAGAGCAGCTGCAGCTTTTGCTACCTTCCCTCTGTGTCCCCAAATGCTTTTTCGGCATGAGGTGCTAGCTGCCCCAGGCAAGCTCTTCCAGACTTCTTCCCCAGGCCTCAGTTTCCTCCTCTGTGGGCAACCTGACATCTTGGAAACAGCCTGGGTTCCGGGCACAGACAGATGTGGGTTGGAATCCAGGCCCCATACTGATTAACTGAATCATCCTGGACAAGCACCTTGTGCTGGTTGAGCTTTGGTTTCCGTGTCTGTGAACAGGGGCTGTGGTGGGGTGCCAGTGCCATGGTGCCTACAGGGTGCTTGGCACAGTGCCTGATGCAAAGTGAGCACTCAAGGCTGTGTTGTCTTTATCCAGCTGGACTGTGAGGTCCTTTTCAGTTCTGCTCCTTTCTGAGCTCGTGAAGCTGGATGAGGGATGGTGTGGTGGGTGAATGTCTGTCTCTCCCCTTGTACTCAGCCCCCATGTCCTTGCCTCATTGCCTCCGGTATCTCCCCAATTGAAATTAAACCCAACACAGACTCCATACGCCTGCCTCACCATTGAGCCTGCAGAAGTGGGGGGTTCTTCTACAACTCCCCACCCCTAGGAAGTCAGCAGAAATGGGTCTCTTGGGAGCTGCCTGGAGCTAGGAAAACCACGTAGCCAACCAGCTATGCCCTTGTGCTGCCTTAGACTTGGATTCACAAGTGAGCCCTGGCTGACAAAGACAAGTCTTATTCTGCCCAGTACTTTGACTCCTGGAAAAGGAAGTACATGAGCTCCTCATTCACCCTCCAAGCCTCTGCCCCCGTGACTGCTGGCACAAGTGGGGAAAGGTTAGTGCAGAGTTCTGATGAATTTCAAACATTCTCATGATGGGAGGGTTAGCTGTGCCCAGATTAAGAAAGGGCATTACGTCTGACAGACAAAAGCTTCCTGGGTGCTCCAACAGGGCTGCTGAGGAATCCTGTACAAGGATTTTTGGATGTGTGCAAATCACGTGAAAGAAGACCTAATGGTCCCAGAGAATGACAGCCTGGGTATGACCCGGCCCCACCAGCCTGGGGAAGTCACTTGCAGAGGAAAGGACTTCACCTCCAACCAGGCCCAAGACTTCAGTTCTGTCTTTGGCAGTCCCCACCCAAGACTTGCAGAGAGATCTGAGGATGCGCTTATCTTGCACACAGTGCACTGAGAGATGCTGAATACTGATATATCAAGAAGGGATGGTTTGCATGTCTTCCCTAAAGGTCTTCTGCCACCATGAGCCTTTGTATGGGAAGCTAGCATATTAGCCTCTAGCTTCCTTCCTATTGCCAAGTAAGCTGAATGAGTAACAGCCCAATTAAAGTGACACCTTTGGAGTAAGGCAAGGGAACTCCTATTACTAACCAGAAATGCCCTTGAACATCTATAGACTTGGCAGGGCAGGAGTTCTAGCTGGTGTGCCTGAGCCCCACGTTGCCGGTTTACCCCATTGTAAAGTGGTCCTTCATGACAATGATGTTATCACAACCCCAGCGAAACAGGTCTTTCGATGAACTCCTAGTCCCTCAGCCAAGAGTTTCTACCATTAGCACTTAAACTGAAATTCTTGGGAGTGAGCCACAAAAGCATTGGCAGATTCTTCGAATGAGTTTATTATGCCCAAATCTGACACAGATTATACTGATGTTGCTCCATTTCAGGCACTGTTTGGCTAATGAGTTAGTATCAGCTGCCATCCTTAGGTGAGCATTTGGACTTTACTGTTACTCTTGTCAGGCATGGGCTGAGGTCCATGGTGGGGTGTGGTGAGACAGCTCACCATCCTGGAAAATCTGGCTCCATCCCACACTACTCCTTCATGTCTGGTCCTTAGGATTCAGCTCCCTTGTGATGGGGAGGGGTAGGTTTTGGGGGTCCCTCCCTGGACATTCCAAGGAGTTGGTTCCAATTGTTTTGGATGCCTAGGGTAAGAAGAGTTAGAGACCAGGACTCCATCTTGGCTCTAGAGATTAGGACCTCACTGATGGAATTCCTCTCCCATTTTGGTAACTTACAAGCGATGAACTTTGCATATTAGAACTTGAGAGATTTCCACACCTGCCTGGGACTTCAACATATCCACTGCCTACTCTGTCAGGGAATACGTCAAAGGACGAGAGAAGTCAGAAGCAGTCCCCGCTGTTTGCTCTGGGCTGCATCCCTTCCTCCCCACCCCTCCTGGGTCTACTCTACCTGGCTTCACACCACTCCCAACCATCCTTAGCTGAAAAAGCCATGCACTAGAAGACCTTGCCAAGCCCCCAGTTAGAAGCCATAGGAGGCTAGCCTCCCCATCCTATTTTCCTCAGTAAGGGCGGGGCCCTGCAAGAGCTGGGAATAGTCATCTTATCCCCTCCCCTTTGGCCCTCAGATGATGCTAACTCTTGAAAAATCCAGGTGGATCTTCTGATGGACAGTGCTTGAGACTGGTCTATCCAGGTATCCACAAACAGAATGTCTACCCAGCAGAAGGGCCACCTGCCATTCAGGGAACAATACTTCCCAAGCTTTGCAGAGAAAGTCTGACTGAACTTTGCCCATTTTCCACTTTTTTCATTATTTTCTCACTCAGCCTTCTCTCTCCCACACTCCTTCCAGATGGCTAGGCCCTACAAGGGGGTTTCTGGGACCAAGAATATGGAAGATGTGTCCACACGGCTTGGTTTCCCTGAGTGACCCCTTCACTGCCATGGCCTCATTCCCTAGACGATGCTAGTGATGCCTGCTAGCTCCCCTTGGCCAGCCTGCCTACTGCTTTGGGTGCTGTTTAGCCCCAGGGCCAGACTGTGGAGGGAAATGAGAAAAGCCTACTTCCAGATCTCTGCCTCTCAGACACTGTGACTTGGTTCTTATCTGAGACCCTTCATTGCCAATGTATCAGTGATTCCCAACTGTGGTTTTCAGAAACACTGTTCTGATCAAAGATATCCCTTCACAGAGATGCTGTGAATCTCTATTAGCCCAGCCAGAACCCTGAAAAGATGTGGAAGAAGGAAGCCTGCTTCATGTAAGGTCAGCCACAGTTTTCCTAACAAACACATTTGTGCATGGAGCTGTTTCACAGCACACTGCAGGCTGGTATTCAGCACCAGTTATTATTGGCTGTCAAAATAGTAAAATACTTTTGAACAGTCAGGTAAATTAGCCTCAAGCCCCTGTCCCCAGTGTCCTCCAACCACCCCAGGCCCTCCCCCTCAAATCTGCTCCCAATCCAATATCGACGTGTACCGTCCAATATGGTAGCCACTGGCCACATATGGCTTTTAAAATTTTAATAAATAAAATTCCAGGGACTTCCCTGGTGGTCCAGTGGTTAGGACTCCACACTCCCACTGCAGGGGAGCACAGGTTCCATTCCTGATCAGGAGACTTAAGATCCCGCATACCTCGTGGCGCAGACAAAAAAAAAAAAAAAAAATTAAAAAATCCAGTTCCTCCATTGCACTGGCCACATTTCAAGTGTTCGGTTAGCATATGTAGGTATGCCGCTGCCTACTGCAGTGAACACTGCAGAGAGAGAACATTCCTGTCACTGCAGCAAATGGACAGCAAGTACTGCTTGGCGGCACAGTAGGTCGCGGGAACCTTTTGGGGGCTGGTGTCTGTTCTGATTGCCAGTGATCATGCTGTGCCAACTGTTAACTTTTTGGAGTAGCACCTGAGTACACCTGCATTTGAATTTAGCAGGACATTCGAGTCTACGGCACATTCCTCAGAAGAACTCAAAACCTAACACTCCCCAGGCCCCAGGAGCCCAAGTTCAACTCATAGCTCTGGCTATAAAGCCATGGGCAAGTGACTCTATTTACATGAGCATATGCCTGTGCCATGACTGTCCCTTCTCCTGCCACCTTCTCCATGAACATAATTGAAAGGATTTCACAATAGGTGCACATCACCGCTCACCCCAAAGGCAAGCTCAGGCAGGATGCCAACAATGAGTCCATCAGAATGTGTCTACAAAAAGTAAAATCATCTATAATTTATGTCTAAGTAAAAGGCCACACCACTTATAAACAATTAACATTTTATAAAAAGACAAATGTACATATTTACACACATGTACATGTGTGGTCACACATGACTTAGTGGTCAATGATGTTTCCAATTTTAAAAGTCACACTCACACTTGCCTCCCTGGGCCTGCTGGGGGCTGCTGGGGCCTGCCTGAGGGGGCAGGTGGGTGCAGAGCAAGGCACAGTATAAATAAACGCAAAGGCCAAGAGCTTGGGGGAAGCGTTAGTGTACACCTCTGATCAGAAATGTGGCAAGGTCCACAAGAAAAAGTGCCAGGTTTTTTCACAATCCCCCCAGCCTAAGCAGGGAGCAGGGCAGAGCTCCTCTGAGGCAGAGGGGGCACTGTCCCCACAGGACCCCATTCTTCCTTCACATTTCACTGGCTTTGGAACAGTCCCCAGGGCTCAGCTAGGAAGGGAGGTGGTTCTTTGGGAACAGGATTCACTTAGTGCAATTGTCTCTTAGTGCAGAGCCAGCCCTGGAGTTGGTGCTGTGCTTTCTGAGGTCACTGGTCTGTTCCCTTGGGCCAGCTCAGTGACAGCAAGACCCTCTCCAGGCAGCTAGGCTCAGAAGGAAAAGCTGGAGGCTGACTCCTGTCTGAGACCTCCACCTGACACACCAGTCTCAGAACGCCATCTTCCCAGGAGGCAGGGCCAGCTTTACCCCACAAGATAAGCCCAGACCCTGGCCTGCTGGACCCCCAGAGGCCACTGTCCCAAGGAGGAAAGCCCCATCCCTGGTCAGCAGTGGGGTTACACTTTATCGTATCAAGGGGCCACACAGGATTCCTGCTTCTCTGCACCACAGCCGCCATGATGCCAGGTCCTGCTTGCCTAGAGAAGTAAAAGGGGGCCAGGGGCCCACCTATGGTGCACAAGGAATGGCCTGGATGGAGGGCAGCCTGACTGGGGGCAGCAGGCTGTCCAGCCAGCTGGTGTCCATGTTCTTCAGATCTGAAGATATCAGCCCAATATACCCTAGAAGATGTGAAGAAGGTTGTGTGAGGATTGGGGGTGGGGAAGCAGGTGTGTTCTCCCCCCCACCCTCCAGCCCTATCCGTGAAGGCCACAGATACAGCAGCCTCTGCTGTCCGCCCCATGGCAACCTCAATCTTAGGCAAACCTGAGGGCCTGGAAGGAGCAGCCAATTTGCAAGCTGTCTGTACCCAGATGAATTTAACAAGGATGCTTTACCCCTGCTGCTCTCTGGCCCTGCCCCTAAGCCTTCCCCACCCGCTACTTGGTTTTCCCTTCTTCGAGAAACCATATGGATCCAGGGTCTTCTTACCCCCAGGGCTGTCAACTTCTGGCTCCTCTTTGCAGCTGAAGTCTCCATAGACAGAGGTGGGCTGGGCCCCAGGTTCATTGAGCAGGTACCCCTTCCCATCCACGCTTGTCTGCTGCCACCCTGACTGCTCCAAGAGCTGGGGACAGATAAATAAGAAGCCATCGGCTCACTTCCAGTACAGACTCACCCTCTGGTCCTGCCTTCAGTGAGCCAACACTTGCCAGCCAGGATCACATCCTTGGCCCTTTTCACATTCTCAAATGGATATAGACGTGGAGTGCAGTTAGGATAGGGGCCTGGGAGGTGAGGGTCTGCCCTGGGCTGACACTCCCACATCTACCTTCTGGCACAGAATCTCCAAGACTTCCCTCTCAACTGGGTAAGGACATACCAACCGGGAGTGTGGCTTAAAGCAATGGTTCACATATTAAGTCAAGAAACGATGCCTAGAAATTTCAGGTAGAGATAAGGAACTATGCCCATGTCTCCATTTTCTGTGCTGATGGAACAGAGCCTGGGTACAGCTACTTCAAAAACTTTTTAACATTTATTTTAAAAACTGAAGCAGAAAAAAACCTGGAGAATAATTTGCTTAAAAAAAGAAAAGCCATCATATTACAGATCCCAAAGGCTGATTACTGAAACCTGATGTGCATTTCCCAAACTAACAGGACTGGGGCATGTTAGGGCGGAGGACACGGGCCAGGGACCCGGCACTGATGGTGGCTGACTCAGAGCTATCTGAGGCCCTAGGACAGCATGTCAGAAACCCAGCCTCCCTCCTGCCCCCACTTACACAGTGTCTTTCCCACCAGCCAAAGAGGTCAGTGGTCCCCAGCCACATGGATGTGACACTTGTAGGACCGTGCAAGCAGACAGGTCACAGCAGCAACTGCCTACCCTCCAACTTGGAAGCTCTCACTGGTTCTCTCCCCTCACTGAGAAGTAGCCACCTCAAAAGAGCACTGAAGAAGGAAGGAAGGGGCTTTACCTTCATGATGTCCTCAGTTAATTTCCCTTCCTCATCCTCATCTGTTGCAGCTGTGGATGGGGAACAGCAGAGAGGTTGGCTGAGGTCAGTCAGCCAGGCTCACCCTGCAGTGCCAGCCCCACCAAGTCCCCCTACCCCTTCACACATGCGCACACACACGCTGGCCTCCCAGTGGATATCTGCCTTCCATAAAGATTCCAGAACAGAACACTGTCCTTGTGACTCAGCCTCTTGAACCCTGAAGCCACACCTCTTCCCACCTCTTCCCTCTTCTCTCCAGCCCACCAGTCAGCTCAGTGCCGGGTGGAGTTCTGACCATCTTTACTCCCTCAGGAAACCCCTCCTTGGATCCCAACAGTCAGGCAGGCAGGCCAGGCCCCGGAGGCACGAACCTTCAGAGGTGGAGGGCATGGGCGACACCTGAAAGTTGTACAGGTCACTGGTGCTGTCTGGCACAATTTCCACTGGAATGCGCCAGTCGGGGAGGGTGCTACTGACGGCACACGGTGACAGTGCTTCAGGACAACAGAAACTGAGGGTCAGAGCTGTGTGCTTTCTTAGTTTGCCAGGACACCCAGCACCCCCCCCCCCAAACGCACAGCCTGCTCCAACAGGTCACCATCTACAAGCATGGTGCCCCCTAGACCCAAGAGAAAGAGCCATCCCACCAACCTATGTGGTCCCCTGCCAGACCCGGCCCACCTTACCTGGAGTAAGGGCCCGTTCAACGTCCAAGTCCTGCCCCATGTAGCCCTGAGTTGTGTAGCTGCTGTGGTCATCAGGCAGGGTGGAGCTGCTGAGTCCATCAGAGAAGGTATCGGGGCTGGATTCCCCACATGACTGTAGAAGGAGAAAGAAGCTTAGGCCCAGGCTTGCTGGGGCACTCCTTCTACTGCCCACCCTTGACTCTCAGGTGACCAAAGGCTAGCTGCTTAGGATCATACTCACCTTTTTCTTGGCCTTGCTCTTAGCATCTCGGCTGGACTTGGACTTTCTCTCTGTGGGGCAGATAGGCTGTCAACCTTGGTACAGGCAGGCATGCCAGCCCCAGCTGACTTCCTTCCTCCTTCCCTCTCTCCCTGAGGGCTTTCCTAGGACCCAGAGCCCTTGGATACCTTTCCTCTGGTTCTTGGTGAGGGGTGGGAGCATCCGGTACACCCGCACAGCTGAACTGCCCTTGTTCCTGCTCTGGTCCTTCACCTCCTCGATATCTGGCAGGGAGTTCATGGCACAGCGAAAGTTGGCCTTCCATGTCTTGGGATCCGGCTCCTTTTCCCCTACTTTGTATCGGCCTAGTGGGCAGGAAAGTGAAGAGTATCATCAGGACTATAGGTGGGGATCCTCAGCTGTGCCCTCCCTGGCTTGGGAGGAGAAAGACAAGAGTACCCCTGAGCTCTCATGCTGTCAGAGATCCACAATGGTCAAACCAGCAGGTATTCCTGGGTGACACTTGTGCAGGCCCTGGGCTTCTCAAATGCCCAGACTTGGCTCAAATACATCCAGCAAGCCTCAGCAAAGGGCCTAGCCAGAAGCACTAGAGAGCCCAAGCCCCAAAGTGCTATCTTTGTCACAGATCATGCCCAGTCTCCCTTTGGCTGTCAGCAGCCAGACGGCAGGGACTGGGGCTTACCTGATAGTTCCAAACATGGGAATGGACACAGAGTAGGCATCAAAGAATATTTACTGATAGGTGGGCTGACTGGTCCGAGATGGGCCAAGAGCCCCATCCCTGAAGGATAAAAAAGAGGCTGCCAACCAGAGGAGCCTTGGACCCAGGACTATTGGTCAACATCAAGAAAAAGGAAGGCCTGGATCTCTTTCAGTGTCCGTGCTCACAACTGCTTTTGCCAGGGAGAACTTTAATCTAGCCACAAACTCCATGAAGAAGCCACACTTTCTAAGATTTTGGCTTCATAAATTCCTTTGTGAACGTGCTGAAATGATGAACCCTCTCCCCAAAAACACAGGTCTGCTCCCTGCCCACCCCCGAATTCTGTACAACATCTCAGGGAGCTCAGAGACCCCAGTGAAGAGCCTCTGTGTTAAGAGAAGTGCCTCCCCTTATCTCCTCCCTGCCCCTCTTAAAGCTGGAGTCCAGGGCACACACCTGTGTGAATGGCCCAGCTCCGAAACAGACAGGCATCCTTATTGATGTCCCAGCCATGCTTGGCAGCGTGCTTCCATGGGATCTGGAAGATCATCTTCTCCTATACAGCACACAAGCACACATACATGTAAGACAGTGTCAGCTCAGAGACCACAGGCTTTTGGCCTGAATCTGCCCAGCCCCCCAGATCTGGGAAAAGGCTGACTTCCCCTTTTCACCCTGACATCTCGCTTGGGTTGACCCATCCTGAGAATGGATTAAACAGGCTACTCCATCACTAGATCTTTCAGAAGGGGCTCTGGGTTCTGGTGAGCTAGGGCATCATCAGCTCAGCAAAGACCTCCTTCTGCCTATTACAGATGTGCTAGGACCCATACAGAGTACCCTGGGATGCTTCTCTCAGACTTGTCAGCACCAACATGGAAGTGAGAAGTCAGTTCATTAGATGGGGCTGCTCAGGACAACTGCGACCACTGGCTCCTACACAGGGGGTCCTGGCCATATACCTGTGGGAGCCCAGGGCCAGACTTGGATGATGACTACCTGTGTGACCCTGGCATTGTCACTATACCTCTTTGTCCCTCACTGTTTTCTCTTCCGTGAAATGAAAAAAACACAGTAACAAATATAAAAGCTAAGGTCTCACTGTTATCATTACTGGTGGTTAACAGTATGGATTTTTGAGTCAGACTGCTCAGGTTCACATCTTGACTTTATCCCTTTTTGTGTGATCTCATCATCTACTTCTCAGTGCCTCAGTTTCCTTATCTGAAAATGGAGATATTAATAGAATCTACCTCACAGGGCTATGCTGAGGATTAAATGACACAATGTAAGTAACATAACGTGCCATGCTCACTCATAGTAAGTGTACAGTAAGCATTAGTTGTTATTATAAATACTATTATTACTGCTAAGTCTGCAGGGTCTATGTTGTCCTTTGTGCACCACCAGCAAGAGGCCTCTTGGGTCTGGACAACTGGTGCAAGGTTAATTCTTGGGTCACCTGCTGAGCCAGTCACCTTCCTACCAGCAGTGCCCACTTTTCTGTCTCCTATCTGCCTGACTGGAGCCCTCTAGAATGTTGTGTGTGCTTGTAGAGGTCTCCCTCAGGAGAGACCAGAACTTTGGCCCTGCAGATGCTGGGAGAATCCTGCTGCTGGAAAACTGTCAGTGCCTTCAGGTGGATGCCCAGGGAGGCAGGCAGAAGTCAGCCAGTGGGGCCCTGGCTGGGTCTTGTACACTCCCTGCAGGATCCACTAGGAAATACATCTGCCTGCTCCCTATCACTTCCCTTTTTGAGCTGCACCTGAAGCTTTGGTCCCCTAAAGAACATGGGTTAAAATAGTGGCAGAAAAACCCAAAGAGTAACACTCACTTTATTAATCCAGATCAGCCCTGGGATTTGGTTGGAATTAATCTGCATCTCTAGCCAGGGTCTCATGCGCATCCGAGTGATGGGCATGTTGGCTGTAAAGAGAAGACAGAAGGCTCCTGTTTGGAGTCTGTTGAGCAGCCCCTAGGCACTACCCTGCCCCACCCCAGGTCATTCAATTACCCTCCCCTACCCTCGTCCAGATACCAAGTACTACAATCATGGGGAAGGGGGCTTTCTCTGGAATAAAACCGCCCTCCAAATCTTTTCAGCATCTTGAGCAAAATGCTTCTTCCCTCACCCCCTCCTAGGCAGTCTTGGGAGGAGACAGGCATGCATGTGTGTTTCAAGATTTATGTTCAGGAAAAGAGACAAAACACAGAGATATCTAAATACCAGAACTTTTCTCCCAAAATTCAAATCCTTTGGGAAGCAAGGGGCTTCTTTTCTTGATGCCAAGAGATTTTCCTGCTTGAGTTGTTGCCACTAGATGTGCACCTTCCCTAATGGACAAGCAGTAGGAACACCTGTGGCGCCTCTTCCCGCGGTCCCGGGAGGTCCTCCAACCATCCAGGGCAGCAAGCCCCAGGCCCCGCCACCTGCATAGACAGCCTGAAACCTAGGGCCTGGGCGCGAGCTGGGACCGCCGAAAGCCGGCGCCGGGAGCAAAGGGCGCCCACGCGCCGACATACACTCGAGTCCCACGCACTGCTCGTGGATGCGCGCAACCAACACACAGGGCCACCCAGAGGCCGCCAGCGGCTTCGCGCACACAGAGCTGCGGCAGCGGCCGGGGTCGGGCAACCTCGGCCGGGTGGGCGGTCCACGCCGCGGCCCGCCCTCCCCGCGCAGCTGCTTGCCGCTCCTTCAGCGCCTTCCCGAGTCCGCGCGGGGGCCCAGGCCACGCCGCGAGCCCGCCACTCTCCCGGCTGGGGTTTTCGTCCCCCACTTCCTGATGCCCCACACGCTTTTGTTCGACGCCACCGGTGCCCCTTGCGTCGAAGGCGGGCTCACCTCGGCTTCAAGCGCTTTTCAGCGGCGGCGCCCGAGGGTCCCGGCGCGGCGAGGGCTGCTAAGCGGGCGCGGGGAGCGCGATTCTTGGTGGGAGCGGGAAGAAGGCAGAGGATGCCTGGGTCGCGGAGCCGCTGGGCACGGCTGGCCTCGGCTTGGCTCGGCTCCCGCTGGCCTCTGCTCCGCCCGGCTAGGGCGCACGTCCTGCCTCGACGAAGGAGTGGCGCGCTCTGCCGGGGTAGCGGCGCCGGCGAGAAATCTAAACACTTAGCGGGATTCCCCCAGCCCAGGCCGGGCCCCGCCTCCTAAAGAGCCGCGAGGGCGCCCATTGGCCAGCGCCGCCTCATCATTTCGGGGAAATCAGGCTGTTGTAGCGCTAGCGGCGAAGGGGAAGTACAGGGCGGCTGCCCCTCCCCACCCCCTCCGGCCTGGCGCCGCCGCCCCGGGGCGAACGCGGGCCCGCCCCGCCGGCTCCCACTCCACCCCCATACCAGCTCGACCAGGAGAAAGCTGTCCTGGAAAGTCAAACGCCCCTGGCCCATAGTTACTCACCTCACTCCGCACTCCCCCAGCCTGCTAGCTCCTCTGTCCATCTCCTTGCCTTCCTTTCCTGGGGATGGGGACACCTATCTCCCCAGCCCCGGTGAGGGGGTCACCCGGGCACCTGCGCTTTCTTCAGAGTGGACGCCAGGATTGAATCCCCGGAAAACCAACCTGCTTCCTCAAGCCCGTTAATGGGGTGTCTAGAATGGAGGGTTGGGCTTCCCTGGTGGCGCAGTGGTTGAGAGTCCGCCTGCCGATGCAGGGGACACGGGTTCGTGCCCCGGTGCGGGAAGATCCCACATGCCGCGGAGCGGTTGGGCCCGTGAGCCATGGCCGTTGAGCCTGCGCGTCCGGAGCCTGTACTTCGCAACGGGAGAGGCCACAACAGTGAGAGGCCCGCGTACCGCAAAAAAAAAAAAAAAAAAAAAAAAGAAGAAGGGGGGATTTTGACTCTCAAACTGCCCCCTTTTTGAGGGATGACCCACCTCCAGGTCATTCACCTTCTCTGTAGAAGTAAAGGAAAGCCTTCCCTGCTTGGGGCTGCCAGGACAAGAGGAAATCCCAGCTTGGCCGCTGCTAGCGCAGCCTGCCAATGGACTAGGGACCTGTTTCCTCAACTACAAAATAACGATAGCCCTACCTTGCTGGTTTACAGTGACAGAGAGATGATGTCTGTAAAGCATCTTGCCCTACTTGGACAGCAGATGATGCGTGGTTTGCGAGGTCCCTGCCCAGAGTCTAATAGTGACCAGGGAGAGGCCCCTTCTGCTTCTCCTTCTACACCCTAGGGACTGCCCCACAAAGGGAGAAGGGTTTCAGAGAAGCCAGGACTGCTGAGTTGAGGTGGGTGTGAGCTAACCTTGGCTCCTCCTAGCACTCTTGCCTTAGGCCACCTCCACAGTCTCCTGTGGCCCTTGCATGGGAGCCCCTCGGTGGCAGCATTAGTGTCATCTCTGGGCCCTCAGAGCTTGGCCCAGAGACATTCTGGGCAACATGGGGGAATTGCTTAGGTCTGACCAAGGTCTTGGGTCTAGCCAAAGGAGTGGGGAGCCCAGGTCCCAGGCCCCTTGGGAATGGAAGCTATTTAACTCTTGGGCTTACAACTAGACCTTGACCTACTTGTACTTCTAGACGCTGGGCTGAGTGTTCATTTTTCTATCTAGAACTCTGGCACAGCAGGCTTCTTCCTTCAACCCCATCAAGCTGCTGATTCAGAGGTAAATCACTCTTCCAGGCCGGGTTGGTTGTGTCACTCCTGTCACCCCAGCTCTCCCTCCATAGTGGCACCCAGTTGCAATGTTGCAGGCTATAAACAGACACATTGATGTAGCATTCCACCTGTCAGTCACACTAGAGCTTCCTTCCCACAGAGGAAATGGATGGGTCAATCCAATAATGGTGCACCAGAATCTGATGCTGTGACTAAGACCAAGCTTGGTTCCCAGGAAACCAACAGGGATGGGTCAGAGCTGTCTCCCAGATACTGATGGGTGCAGGAGCCAGGAGAGGCAGAAAGGCAGGAAAACTGTGAGGAATGAGCCTAGCTGGGTGTTAAGCAAAATGGAAGGTGCTGAGGCCCTGGAAGGGGGGAGAAGGGTTGGGGTGCTTTAAGTGACAGAAGGGAGTGGGAATGCACTACAGAAACCAAGACCTTCTGAGCAAGAAGAGTAGAAAACAAGTGGCTCCTGAGTTGCGAAGTCTGTTCTCTGTGCATCAACTGGGTGCTTGTCCTACCCCTAAGAACCTGACATAGCCACTGGAGAATTCAGAGTGAGATTAGGGAAATGAAGTTTGCATTTCATGTGGTCTGAGGAATTGACCCTGTGAAGGCAACAAGAGAGTGTAAAAAGTGCTTTAAAACAAGAACTTTATTTTAGTTCATAACCATCTGTATATATATCTATAATGTGCATCTTTCTGTGTCATGAAATGTACTTCTGCAATATCATTTGTAATGGGTACATATTATTCTATCATAAGGATAAATAAAAATTTACCCAATTAATCCCCTATTGTAGGACATTTAGGTTATTTCCATTTTTTCATAATACAAACAGCACTGTGTAGCTAAATCTTTGCGCACATCATAATTTTTTGCTAAGGAGAAATTCCCCAGTGTTAGTATTTACCAGTGAAATTGTCATTTACATTTTTGAAGTGTTCTTTGCCTTTTTTTTTTTTTTTTTACTTTTAACTTTAGGGATTCTTATGTAATCTTGAAGTCTATAAGAATCTGCTTATGATGATTGGGGGTGCTATACTCCAAATCAGTGAAATAAAGCTAACCCCTGTTTAAGTAACTCAAATTTTTATTGTAACTGTTCTTGATGAATCCCATTCTAAGATGTATCACACATTCCTTGGGAAGCTGGACAGAATATATCTTGTTCTTTTCAGGTTTCTCTTAGTAATTCAGGGCTAGCCCTTTCCCCTCTCTGACTCAAAATACTCATCTTCTGTAATTCCAGTCATCCCCTCTGGGCAGGTGACCTCCAAACCCAAACTCTGGCTGCCTTCTGGGTGTTCCCCTACAACCTTATCCACAGATTCACACACAAGCAAGCAGAACTTTTGACCTCCCCCTTCCACACTGACCCAGCAGCTTTCTCTCTTCCTAATTCCAGCTCCCTCTCTGGTGAAGTCTTTGCCATCCTCCTCCCCTCTTTGCCTCACCTGGTCTTCTGGTCGTCCTTGCCTGAATCAAGTCCTGCTTTCACACTTAAGGTTCAGACTATTGTTGCCACAGCCTCCCCTTAAGACTCCCTCCCTGTCAGGCCTGCCCCTCCAGGCACCTCTGCACTAGGTTTATCTCCCTAACTTTGATGATCTCCCTAGCATTCAGGTCCACACAGGAGCCTTGTGGTTCCCTCAGACTCCTTAGCCCCACATTCAATTCACTGCTAACTCTGGTCCCAAGGGTCCCATCCCAACCTTCTTTCCCATAACTCCCCTACCCTTGGCAGTAACTACAGGGCGGTGGAAAGAGAGTCTAGGAGTCTCATGCGGTGGAAAGAGAACACGGGATTTGAGTCTGAAAACTGTGTTCTTGTGCTTTGCCATTTGCTGTGTGACCTTAGGCAGGTTACTGTCCCTCTCTGGGTCTCAGTTTTCTCTTCTGTAAAATAGGGGTACTCTCTGCACATCTGTCCTAATTGTTACAAAGATGAAATTAGATAGACTATCAAACTCCTTTCTAAACTGTAAAATGTTAGTCAAAGGACATGTGTTCACAGTAAAGCATGAACCTTTCACTGTATTTCCATTCTCTGAACACACTTTGTGTTTTTCCCCTGTCTTTGCTTCTTCCATTTGCTCCTCATCCCTGACTTCCTAGGATACTTAGCAACACTCACCTCACCTGCCATTCCCCCTTGCTCTCTCAGTCTTAGTTCTCCCCCTCTCATTCCCCCCGCCGCATTTCAATTTCAGTCTCTGTTTTAAGGCCCGGAGCAAATGCCTGGTCTTCTATGAAGCACCTCCAAAGCAGCCAACCAGAAATCCTTCCCCTCCTCAAAACCCCCTAGCCCTTAACTTTCACGTGTTCTTTTCTCCACTTATCACCTTCTGGGTGGTGACCTTCTGGGGAACAAAGTCTGCTGCTTTTTTTTTTTTTGGGCATGCCACACAGCATGCGGGATCTTAGTTCCTTGACCAGGGATCGAACTGTGCCCCCTGCAGTGGAAGTGCAGAGTCTTAACCACTGGACCACCAGGGAAGTCCCAAAGTCTGCATTTTTCTGCAAGAGACCTGAGAGGGTCCCTCACACTGCAGCTGGAGTTAGCTGGGGGTTAGCTCTGGAGCAGGGTCTCACTCAAAGGATACCTCACCTCTATACTATCACTCAATGAGGGTAAATTTATTGCAGTTTCTCTGTATTAGGCTCTGGGGTTTTCTGGGCTGGCAGAATCAGGCTGCTGGGGGCAAGATCACCTTTATGGAAACCTTCCTCGGTGGAACAAATCATGTCCCTAGCCCCCTCTCTCAGGGTCTCAGAACACAGTGTTCACCCCCTGGGTGGGTTCCAGTTAGTCCTGAAGTACAGCACCCAGCAAGGTTTTAACTAGGGTTTTGAGACTAGGGCAGCCCTGGGCCCCTGTGGCTCCTGCTACCCAGAGAAGAGGCCACAGTCCCCAAAGCAGATGAACGCCAGCAGGCGTTCCACCTCCCAGGTCCAGAGGGAGGGCTCTCTTAGATGCTAAAAGTCCCTCCCAGCCATCCTCTATTTTCACAGCAACCTGGGAGGCAGGCAGTCCTAAACTATCAAGTGCAGAACACAAAGTCAGGCATAAAATAATCTGAAAGCAAAAAAAGCTTGAAGATAGAATCTAGGCGTCATCACCCTGGCTGAAAGGAGCCTAATTATAGATAAAGAAAGTCGTTTCTTAATTCATTCAACAAATATGAATGGCATTCCTGCTCTGGGTCAACTACAGGTTTGGCCCTGGGGATGTGCTAGGGCACGAGACTAGCCCCTCCCCTCTCGCAGCTCCGGCAAAAATGGTGTATGACACAGCAGAATAAACATTGTGCTGTTATAAGAATCCTAAACGCAGAGTGGGAGGCTGCAGCTGGCTGGGAAAGCACTAGGGGTCCTGCGATGTAAGAGTGGGCCGAGAATTGCTCCAGCGCTCTGGGCTGTTCGGAACCCCGGTGGGGGAGCGGGGTGTCAGTGTGGGCTGCCGCTGATGCCCTGTGCAGTTTCATTTCTTATAAACACTGCGTTGGGAGGAAAGAGGCCTCGGCCCTCCATCCGCCCCAAGGGGCCCCGAGGCGGGGTTGAGGCTCTGTGGCCAGGCCCGGCGGCCGCGACCCGGAGTGGGGCTGGATGGGAGCAGCACCCTCCTGCCCCACGCAAATGGGTCTTGCACCACGGCCAGCGTCCTTGGCAGGCTTCTTGGCCTTTATGGGGGCAGCAGCACCCCTACTTAAACCTGGGTAATCGAGTCCCGATCACGAGTCCCCTTCACCGCCAGGTGACCCACGCTCGCGCTGACCGGGCTTGAGATGGGTGTGTGTTTGGAGGGGAGGGGGCCCAAGCCCTTCCGGCCAACTTCCACATTCCTGCTCGGCCCCGGTTGGGGGTGAACTGGGGTGAGCAGCCGGCTCCGGGCTGGCCGGCTTCCTGGAAAGGGAGGGAGGGAGGGAGAAAGCAAAGCCTCCACTCCTGCGGCCCGGGTGGCTGCCTGGGACCGCCCCTCCCCCTCCCCAGCTGGTGCCCCGCCCGTGCCAGGCGGCTCACCTGCCGGCAGCCTGCCGGAGCACTTCCTCCTCCTTCTCTGCCCAGCCTCTGGCTGCGGGCCACAGGTTTGCAGCTAGCTCTACAGCTACAGACTTTGTGACCTCGGGCAAGTTGCTAAACTTCTCTGTACCCGCCCTCACAAGATGAAGCTAGCCACACTCGGGGTGCAGAGCTCTTTGTAAATGCCCCTCCGCCCCTTCCCAGGTTTGGCGGACACACAGTAGGCGCACAGAAATGGCGCCCACCTCTACATTGCTGCAGGGGAGGCCGCACTGCGTCCCCTCCCTCGCTGGGCACTCCGCCATCCGATGCAGCCAGAGCGATCGGGTTAGACTTGCAGCTTTCCTGTGGGAGGCGCGGGTGGTGCTGGGCCGCTGGGGACGATGCCCGCGGGGGGTGGGCGCCGAGCCGAGCCCAGGCACTCAGAGGGCTCCCCACCTCCGCCTCGGCCCTGCCGGTGGGGGAAGGGCCGCTCCGGCCGCCCAGTTCGGATGCGGCCCCTCACGCAGGCCCCAGACCCCAGTCCCTCAGCCCCCAGCCGGCGCGGGGGGCGGGGCCTGGGTTTCGGTTTCTTGCAAACGCCGAGGCGACAGGGAAATCGAGGAGTTTCCGGGAACCAAGCCGGGAGCGCAGAGGTTCGCAGGCTGCGGATGGGGGAGGAGGAGGGCGACGGGCGAGCGTCCAGTGTCGCGGGTCCGTGGCCGTCTGGAAGTTCCAGCGGGAGCGGGGGAAAACCGGCCTCGGAAAAGCCCCACCTGAATGCACCTGCCCCCAGCCCCCTCCCGGGTGGCGTTCCTTCAGAAGGGGGCGTGGTGGGGTGCGGATGAGGGAGCTATACTTGCATGGGAGGAGGGCACTGTGGGCAGGAAGAAGTGTCTGAGGAATGTGGAGGCCACCCTCCAATGGCTGAGGTCCCCAATTGTACCACTCGCTGTCGCGGTCACATCCTGATTTATTGTCTTCATAGCTCTTACCATTGCTGAACTTATCCTTTTTGTGTATTTTATTTGTTGGAGGATTCCTCCTGTCTTGGAGCCCCTTGAGATGCGGGCCTGCCTGCCTAGTCCAGCCTGCTGGGTCCTTCGGGCCTCGAATGGGGCTAACACAAGGAGGGTCTCAGTGAGTGCTTATTGAATGAATGAAGAAATGGAGTGAGTTAGAGGTATTTAGGGTGGGTCTTGTGGCCTTCTGACCTGCTCCCAGGGGACCTCTGGGCCCATCTCTTCTTGGCCCCTAGCCCAGTCAGGTCATGCTGATTCCCCCAGCCAAAGGAGGCCCCCCTCTGTAAGAGAGGCCTTAGCCTCTTTGGGAGGGAGTCCCCTGTGGCTCCCTGAGAACTGCCCTCCAGATGGGGTGGTTGGGCAGTGAGCAGACTGGCGTCATCACAGAGGAATGCTGGCTGTGGGGTCGGCCACTTCCTTCCCTCCCCAGGGCTTGCAGCTCAGGCCAGGGATGATTGTGGGTTGGGCCTGGATCTGAGCCAGGGAGGCTGGGAGTTTGGGATGGTGAGGCAAAGTCCAGCACCCTACCCTCCCTGACCTCTTCAGACCACAGTAATAGCTGCTGTTAAGGTGAGCAGGGCTGCCTGCAAGCCCATATTTCCCAAATTCTTGCTTTTGAGCTCCTACGTAGGGATCTCCTTACTTACAGCCTGAAGAACATGGCTCTTGGAAAGAAACATCAAACAAGTAGAGCTCCCTCAGTCCAGAGGAGCTGAGGGTGGGGCAGCTAGCAGTGGTGGCCACTCTGGAGGGAGCCAGTTAGCCAGTGGAGGGGCAGACAGACCCTTAAGCATTCCTTGTCCAGTCCAGCATTGATTTCCTCTGGTCCAGGCTCAGGATCTGGGTGGTTGGCCTGGGAGGGGGCCAGGGAAACTCCAAATGCTGCAAGAGTGGAGCATGTGCTATGAGCACAGCCCCTGGTAACCCTGGTGACTCAGCCTGGGAATCCCGACTCCAGGGGCTGCCCTGGAAATAAGGCTTAAGACAGTGAGGGGGTGCCCCTAAGGGGTCCAGGGACCATGGCAGCAGTCCCAGACCAAATAGGGTCTTGTCCTCTCCTTCTCCTGGGCTCAAGTCTGGACCCACTGATGCTGTTCCTCTGCCTAGTCCAAATAGTATCTTTGAGGCAGAGAACCCAACCCTGATCCTAGCCCATAAATTGGACTTGGTGGAGGACCTGATCTTCAGAGTGTCTGTGTTGGGCTCCATTTGAGGTCATATTTTAGAAACAGTAGATGTAGCTTAAGCTAGAAAATATCAACAGGAATATGTTTTTGTAGCTTGGACTCAGCAAGTACTGAGTTATAGGAACATTCATAGAAGGAAAGCAGGGCAAGAGGCAAGAGAAGAAGGGTTGGTCCAGTGGGTGTTCTGTCCTGTTCACTGCTGTAGCCTCCAGATCCAGCCTTGGCTGAGCACAGCAGGTGCCCTATGAACCAGTGTGGCATGGATGGGGATGGATAGATGGACGATGGTTTCAGATTGTCTCAGCAGCATGCACGTTTTCCCTGAGATGGTCTTGGCAACAGACAGTTTTCACAGAAACTCATGGATGCCCCCAAAGGGAGGGAGGAAGGGAGGGACATGGCTTCCCTGAGTAGCACTGTGGTCATTTCTGTCTGGTTCTTTCCTTCCAAGAGGATCTTTGCTCTCTTTCCCATCGCCCTGTTCACATGTGTGTCCTCTCCTGGTCCTGCAGGGGGACTGGGAGTCTAGTGACAAGGGCCAGCCAACCACTTAACAAGGGGAAGGAGCTGTTAACATCAGGTAGGGTCTCTCTTCCTCTCCTGGAAGGTAGGTCCACAAAGGGCCTCAATTTAGATAGAACCTCAGCCAGGTGTGAGAGGTTCCAGTCCTTTCTCTGCATGAGTAAGTCCTCAGGAAGTATCTGTTGGCTGACTGACTGACTGGGAGGAGGGATGAAAGGTCAGCAGAGACCCACCTGCCTGGCTAGTCCAGAGAGAGCATGACTGTCTGCCCTCCAGTTTGGCAAGTGAGAGACTATAATGAGCATGTCACCATGTCAGATAGCCAATGTGAAATGCTGCTCTGGGAGTATTTCAGTGGACTGGGTCCATACTGGGGGGCAAAATGGACCAGGGTTTGCTGGGAGAAGGAGCTCTGAGCCAGGAGGCTTCAGGTGACTGGCCACCCCCAGGAAACAAAAGCTAGTCTCCCTTCCTCGAGAACCCTCAAGAACATTGGAGAAGGCTTCCCACAGCCTCATGGGCTGGAGCATACATGTATTACTTTGTTTTTAGTGGAGTGGTAACTCCAGAAGGCTGAAGACTTAGGGGTCATTCTGATGGTCACAGAATGTTGCTCAGGCCTGTGCCTTCGCCAGCCATGCAGGGGGACTTAGAAGTGAGTAGGCACGGTCCCCACCACTAAGCTGGATGTGAACTCTCCAAGGACAAGAGATGTGGTTATTACACTCAGAGCCATTTCCCTGGCACCCAGCACAACCCGTGCAAACAGTAGGCACTTAGTAAGTGTACTCGATCATAGGATGACAGGTGTCTGTCCTACCTGGAGTGTGAGGTGAAGGAGCAGCAATGCTGGGGTGTGGGGACAGGAGCAATTTATCTCAGCCGGTGTCGCAGATAGCCACTCTGAGGAGCTGGCATTCAGCAGGGCCTTGAAGGATGATGAGTCAGCAGTGGAAGAGGGTGTTTAGGATGTAGGAGCAGCCCAAGCAAAAGCCTGGAGGCTCAGAAGTACAGGACAGATCCTACACTGTGGTGTGGCCTTGTATGGCTGCTTTAGGGACTAAGGCTGGACCAGCCAACAGGGGCCACACTGTGAAGAAGCTTGAATGCTCCTCAGGAGTATGGACTTGATCCCGGCAGACAGGGCTCTGTGGGGTGAGAGCCATGGTTTCTCTCCTTCTGGAGAACCAAGGTCTGTCATCAGATGTTTGTTGAAGTAAACTCTAGGCCAGGCCCTGTGAGGGTAACAGGGAGTCTGACCTGTGCTTTAGAAAACTCATGCACCTCTGTTCTTGCATGACCATGAGAGTGAGTGCCTCCTTAAATGTTGTACCATAGGCCCCTGCTTGCATCGCCCTAGTCTGGTACCCTGCTGCACACTGGATAGGAGGCAGCTCAGGTAGCTCCCTGTGGCTTAGGGCTCTGGCCATAGGGGATAGAGAGAAGTGGGCCTGGTTGAGAGCAGGATCCGTGGATGGTCAGGATGTGAGATGGGTTGGAGCAAGATCCTTCTCAGTCCTTCCCTAGGTTCCCCATTCTGGGAGAAGTGTAGGGAAACCCCCACTCTGCCTAAGGGGCCTTTGCTTCGGTCTTAGGTTGTGAGTCTGGGGAACTGAGGGCATTGAGCTAAAGAGTAGGGCAGGAGGTCAAAACTCACAGTTTGCCCCAGGAATGCCCAGGTCGCTGGTGATCACAGCCAGAACCAGAAACAACATACCAGCACTGCTCGGCCCTGCCCTTTGGACACTGCGTCTGGGTACAGCAGGTAAGGAAGGCCGGATGAGGACGCCTCACTGCTGGATGGGGTGTGTCTATCAATTCATCATCCCTCTGCTATCCAGCAGGTCCAGAGTCCACCCCCATGTCCACCTGCTAGAGGATTAGCAGTTCTGCTCCCAAGCCCCAGCCCTCTGGAAGCTCTGACCCTGTGGCAGCAGCGCCCCCTGCTGGATAGCACCCTCCTCAGGGTCTAGGGAAGAGAAAAGCGTGCATGGACAATACTGGCTCAAAGGGTGGGAGCAGGGATTGAGGATGGACTTTGGCTAAGGTAGATAGGCGGGTGCCACCTGGTAAACAAAGCACCTGCTTCCTGGTCTGTAACCTTTAGCAGACTCCAAGAAAAGGGAGAGTTGGGGTTTACTAAGGTGACTGCTGGGGGAGGCGAGAGAAAGAGGACCCTGTCCTCTCCCCTGGTGTCATGGCCCAAGAAGGCCTGCATCCTAGACAGAGCACACATCTCCTCAGGTGGGCTCAGGAGCCCCATCAGGTTCTCCCAGAGCAGCCCCCCTGGTCCCTAGAGGGATTTGCCCTGGGACTGAGGGCCAAGGGATAAGCTTGTGAGGGGACAGTGCCTTAGGCATTCTAAAAAGAAGAGTCATCCCCAGACAGAATTCCTACCCCAACTGTCCAATCCAGGCTGAGAATGGAGACAGGGACATGTCAGAGAACAAGAATCAGAGAGCCCATGAGCAGCTGCCTGGCTTCTCAGATTCAAACCTTATCTGACTCATTCTCCTCCTGAGCCCCAGGCCAGTGCCTCGGACACAGGGGCCAATTTGACATGCAGTGAGATGCCCAGCGGACAGAGGAGTGAGAGAACCCCACATGTGCCACCTCAGTCCCCCTATCTCTGAGCCATAAAGTCCACAAACAGGGCCACACCCTGGGCAGCCACTTCCCAGAAGTTTCTGCCACTAAAAAAGAAGGTGGCTTTCCCCGACAAGTCGTGCTCTCCCATAGCCCTGGCATCTGGAGTCCCCACCTCAGATAAGAGGCTTCTGGGAGTTTGTTTACATCGTGACTCTTGGTTACAGTGAGGCCTCACCTGTCTCCTTGGAGCCCAGGCAGCAGTCTTGACCCCCAGTAAACTTGTTTCCCAGGCCAAAACAGTGTAGGTGTCTGCTGTTCTCTTTGAGACAGGCCCTAGAGAGGGCCTTGTGCTCAGGAGAGCAGTTCCTCACCGTGGCCCAGGTGTGACCTTAGCAGCCATCTTGATGCAGCAGGACAATGTAAGCTCCTCACAGAGACTCCTCAGAGCACTCAACTACCAGGCTCTCAGGGAGAGATGAGGCCTACAGGAGGATCCTTGAAGAGAAGAAACGGATGCTGTGTGCTAAAACTGCGTACGCTCCCTGGGTGCCAGCTCGGCCAGCAGGCCTGGTGCCACATGGCCCAAGAGAGGGTGAGGGCCCTGGGAGCAGTGAGCTATCACCCGTTCGTGGGAGGGCTGGCCCACCGTGCTGAGGATTATGGGATGGGAAAATCAACTTGCAGCCCCCCGGAAGCACAGGATCAGAGTGAACATTGGATTAGGTCAAAAGGGTCTAATTTCCTTTAACAAGCAAGCCTTGGGAAGGCCTTCTGGGCTGTGCCTACGAAGTACACCATTACCTCATGTGCATTCTGTGTGGGCCTAACAGCCCTAGCAACCAAAGTAGGACTGTCCCTTGGGTGGGAGCCCACACCAGAGCCAGGGACATGACAACTCTGTCACAAAGCTCCCAAAACACTTCTAGAGGAATTGATCTTCTCTCAAGCTTCTCTGCAATTTTTCTCTTGTCCTTTTCCTGCACATGTGTCTTTTCTCTCCCTCTTCTAGCCCAGGGATACTTTTGATCATTGGTGCCACGGGGATGGATTACTTGACAAATTCAGACAACAAACATTTACTCTCTAGCCAGGTGACAGGCACAGAGGTAGGTGCTATGGGCACAGACATTCAACAAGAGTTTATTGAGCCTATGCTATGTGCCAGGCATGGTTCTAGACACTAGGGATATAGAAATGAATAAGATGAAGTCCCTGCTGCCATGAAACTCATATTCTAGTGAAGGCAGGCAACAAACAACAAGGAGAGTGTCATACTGTGATAACTTCTGCAGAGAAATAAAATAGCATGATGTCATAGACAGTATGGAAGCAGCAACTTTAGATTTTGTGTTCAAAGAATATCTGTCTAAAAAAAAAAAAAGAATATCTGTCTAAAGGGATGATATTTTAACTTTCTAAATGACAGAAGGGGCAGCAGTGTGCAAAACAGTGAAGAGCACTCCAGGCAGAAGGAATAGCTAGTGCAAAGGTCTTGGGAAGAGAACAAACTCAGTGTGTTTAAGGAAAAAGATTCTTGTGACTGCAGCATGGCAGCCAAGCGGGGGAGAATGATAGAAGGTGCGGCCAGTAAGATAGGCATTGGTCAGGTAATGTGGGGCATTTGGGGCTTGAGCGTATGCCAAGGGAATGGAGAGCCTTTGTATGATGTTATGTATGGAGGTGAAATGATTCAGTGTGCATTTTTAAATGCTCACTAGCTGCTGTTTGCCGATTGGACTGTGGTCTAGTCCAAGTCTTTCTGCAAGTGTGGAAGCAAGAAGACCATGGGGAGGCCAGAGTAGGAGGATGATCCAGGAGAGATGAACCAGGGTGGTGGTAGTATCAATGGATATAACAGGGAGTGGATCCAGATAGAGTATGGAGGGGAAGCCAAACAGAGCTGAAGAATGAGAGAAAATATTTGCAAATCATATGTCTGATAAATTGACTTGTATATAGAATATATAAAGAAGGCTTAAAGCTCAATTATAAGAAGACAACACATTTTTTAATGGCCAGAAGATTTGAATGGGTATTTCACCAAAGAAGATATGCATATGGCAGATAAGCACATGAAAAGATGCTCAACATCAGTAGTCATTAAGGACATGCAAACTGAAACCACAGTGAAATACCACTACACATCCACTAAGAAGGCTAAATGAAAAAGACTACACCAAGTATTGTGTAATGATATGGAGCAGCTGGAATGCTCCTCAGCTGCTGACAGAATGTAAAATGATACAACTACTTTGGAAAACATTTTGGCATTTTCCTAGAAAGTTAAATATACACCTACCATATAATCTAGGCTTTCCATTCCTAGGTATGTATGCAAAATAAACGAAAGTATGTGTTCACGCAAAGACTTGTACATGAATGTTTATTGCTGCTTAATTTGTAAAAGACAGAAACTGGAAACAACAAAAATGACCATTAATAAGAGAATGGATAAATAGATTGTAGCGTATTTATACAGTGGAATACCACTTGGCAGTAAAAAGGAGTGAACTAGGTAACATAGAGTAAATATCCTCCTCCCTGTCTCTCCCAGTGAATGCAACATTAAAACCTAGACAAGATGCATGGAAGACTTTCAAGAGTAAATAATAGCAGGTGAATTGGGGAAGAAAAGCAGAATTTGGAGTACCATTGGACTAGGGGTGAGTTTTCCATTTTCCCTCCAGTATTCCCTGGGCCAGACTCAAAGCATCCTGAAACCTGAAAGTGGGTAACTGGACCACAGACAGTGAAAACTCTAGGAGAACCCTTCTAGTTCTGGTTTGAAGAATGGGAAAGGAACTCCTAATGCTCAGAGAGAGTGAGGAAATACCCCTTTAAATTTTTTTCTCCATTCTCTCATGCCCCAGCCCCCTAACATTCCTGCTGCAGTCTGAGGCTTTCAGGCGCCTAAAATTCTGAGGGAGAGAAACCTTTGTTCTGATTGGAGGTGTATCAAGAGATCGGGACAAATCTAACTGCTCTCCTCTTTCATTTGCTCTCTTTCTCTTTCTCCATCTTATTACCACTTAGCCCTGGATGCAGGACGTACGCAACAAAGCAAAGTAATTGAAACTCCAGGTTTTTGGCTAGAGAACCAAAAAGAGGAGCCCCAGAGAACCTAAAAGTACCAAAGAGATTGTGGAGAAGGCAGCACTCAAGAAACTGACTCCATAAAGTTGTTTATGAACACCTGGGCTCACCCCCAAGATGAGCATGCATGGATTTGATCCTAAGCAGCACACCAAAGACTTCAGAACTAAACTAAAGAATATATATACACACTAACAAACGTAGTAAGGTAGATAGCTGGGGGGAAGCAGCCGCAAGGCACAGGGATATTAGCTCGGTGCTTTGTGACAGCCTGGAAGGGTGGGATGGGGAGAGTGGGAGGGAGGGAGACGCAAGAGGGAAGACATATGGGAACATATGTATGTGTATAGCTGATTCACTTTGTTATAAAGCAGAAACTAAGACACCATTGTAAAGCAATTATACTCCAATAAAGATGTTTAAAAAAAAAAAAAAAAAAAAGAATAAACCACTGTCTGTTCTCACACTGACCACTGGAGGGTGCACATACAGGACAGATCTAAACAGCGCTGAAAAGGCTTTGAAAATGGAACTAACATTGAAACCACAATCCACAGTAGGCTGGTCAGAATTTGTGGCCTGAGCCCAATAGAGTCAATTGCCTGCTAAAATATAAATGTCAACATTCTCCATAGTATTCAAACAGGATCCAGAGTCTCATAAAATTCAAATGTCCAGTATTCAAAACAAAATTATTTGGCATACAAAGATCCAGGAAAATCTCAACTTACATGGTAAAATATGATCAAAAAAGGCCAACGGTGAGATACTGAAATTAAATGACAAAGATTTTAAAGTGCTATAATGAAAATGCTCTAAAAGGTAAAGGCTAACACTCTTGAAATAAATGGAAAGATAGAAAGTCTTAACAAATAAATAAAAGATAGAGAAACTAAAATTTTAGAACTTAAAAATATAAGAGCCAAAATCAAATACTCACTAGATAAGCTCAAGAGCAGAACAGAGATGACAGAGGAGTCAGTAAGTAAGTAAACTTGAAGATAGGCCAGTACAAATTATCCAATCTGAGTAACAGTAAGAAAAAGATTTTTTAAAAAAATGAATAGAGCCTCAAAGACAGTACCAGAAAGTCTAACATTCATGTCATTGGAGTTCCATAAAGAGAGGAGAAAGAGTGCAGTGAAGACAAAAAATTTGAAGACATAATGACTGAAAACTTCCCAAATTTGGCAAAGGACATAAACCTACAGATTCAAAATCTCAGCAAGCCCCAAACAGGATAAACCAAAGAAATTCATGCCTATATGTATCATAATGAAACTGTTGAAAACTGAAGATACATAAACACACACACATACACACCTGTATGTGTGTATTTCACTATATATTTCATTATATATTACATGTATTTATGTTATGTGACTATATTAAAAGATGTATATATTTTAATATATATGTGCATATTTCACTTTATTTATATCTGCCAGAAAAAAAAAATTGTATTGTGGAAACCAGAAGGAAGTGGATCACATCTTTAAAGTACAAGAGGAAAAGAACTATCAACCCAGAATTGGATACAATTCTGTATCCAGTAAAAATACCCTTCAGGAGTAAAGGTGAAATAAAAACATTTTCAGATGAAGGAAATCTAAGAGAATTCCTTGACAGAAGACCTGTTCTAAAATAATTTCCAAAAAAATGTCTTCAGACAGAAGGGAAATGATACCAGAAGTTAACTTGGAGTATCAGGAATGAAGGAAGAACAACAGAATGGTAAAATCTGGGTTAATTTAACATTCTACTCTTTTGCTCTTGAGTTCTTTAAAAAATGTTGTATGTTCAAAACAAAAATTATAATATTTTCTGATGGTGTTTTCAATGTATGTATATGTAATATATTAAAACTACAACAGAAGGAGGGGAGAATAAAGGAACCTACATGATGGTAAGTTTTTACATTCTGTTTAAAATGGTAAAATGTCTATTCTAAGCAGACCTGAAAAGGAAATATGTATATTGTATTGTAATCCCTAGAGCAATCACTAAAAAAAAGAGGTAATTACAAACACAACACACGCATTTAAATGGAATGCTAAAAAAAAATGTTCAAACAATCCAAATATACTCAGGATAAAGGGAAGAGAAAACAGAAAACAAATAATAAAATCCCTAGACATAAATCCAACCATATCAGTAATTACATTAAGTGTAAATGGTCTAGGAGTAATGTCAGCAAAAATGGAGGAGTAGGGAATTCCAAAAGCCTATCTCTACACAAAAGCAGCAGAGAAACTGGCAAAAACTGTCAGAATCAACGTTATTGGAACTCTGGATACTTATCAAAATATTACAGCAACCAGAGAAATGCTTAATCAAGAAAAACAAAACAAAACGCTGAATCTTGGTAGGAGAATTTTGTGGTGTTTTAACTTACCCATTCCCCTCTCCCCAGCTTGGTGAGAGCCTTGAAGATAACAGCCTGAATTCCCAGTTTAGGTTCTCAGTACCAGAGGGAGCAGAATGGGCCCTGTTCTCAAGGAATTGTGGTTGTTTGTTTTGACCTATCTTTTCAAGTACACATGGAACATTCTCAAGGAAAGATCATATGGTAGGACATAAAACAAGTCTTAGCAAATTTAAGAAGATTGAAATCATACCAAGTATCTTTTTGATCACAGTGGTATGAAACTAGAAATCAGCAACATGAGGAAAGCTGGAGACTCTACAAATTGTGGAAACTAAACAGCTCATTCCTGAACAACCAATGGGTCAGAGAAGAAATCAAAAGAGAAATCAAAGAATATCTCAGAACGAATGAAAATAGAAACACAACTTACCAAAACCTATGGAACACTGCAAAAGCAGTTCTGAGAGGGAAGTTTATAGTGATAAATGCTTACATTAAGAAATTAGAAAGATTGCAAATAAAAACCCAGCTTTTTACCTCAAGGAACTAGAAAAAGAAGAACAAATTAAGCCCAAAGTTAGCAGAAGGAAGGAAATAATGAAGATCAGAGTAGAAAAAATTGAAATATAGACCAGAAAAACAATAGTAAAGATCAATGAAACTAAGAGCTGCTTTTTTAAAAAGATAAACAATTGACAAATCTTTATTGAGACTAGTAGAAAAAAGAGAAAAGACTCAAAAAATGAAAGAGGAGAGATAATAACTGACACTACAGAAACACATAAGATCATAAGAGACTACTATGAACAGTTATACACCAATAAATTAGATAACCTAGAAGAAAGGAATAATTTCTTAGAATCATACGACCTAGCAAGACTGACCAGGAAGAAATAGCAAGTCTGAACAGGCCAATAATAAATAAGGAAGTTGAACCAGTAATCAAAAACCTCCCAATACAGAAAACTTGAGGGCAAGATGGCTTCACAGGAGAATTCTACCAGACATCTAAAGAAGAATTAATGCCAATCCTTCCCCAACTCTTCTCAAAAATGGAAGGGGCGGGAACACTCCCAAACTCATTCTATGAGGCCAGAATTACCCTGATACCAAAGCCAGGTAAGCATACTACAAGAAAAGAAAATTATAAACGAATATCCCTGGTGACCATAGATGCAAAAATTCTCAACAAAACATTAGCAAACTGAGTTGAAGAACTTATTAGAAAGATTATATACCATGGCCAAGTAGGATTTATCCCTGGGATACAAGGATGGTTCAACAAATGTAAATCAATAAATGTGATATACCACATTAATAGAATGAAAGAAAGAATCATATGATCATCTCAATAGATGCAGAAAAGGCATTTGCCAAACTGCAACATCCCTTCAGGATAAAAACCCTCAATAGACTGGGAATAGAAGGGACACACCTCAATGTAATAAAGGCCATATACAACAAACCCACAGCTAACATTATAATTAATGGAGAAAAATGGAAAGCTTTTCCTTTAAGATAAGGAACAAGATAAGCGGGCCCACTCTCACCACTCTTATTCAACATAGTACTCTAAGTACTAACTAGAGCAGTCGGGCAAAACAAAGAAATAAAAGGCATCCAAACTGGAAAGGAAGAAGTAAGATTATTGTATTTGCTGATTATATGATCTTATATATTGAAAATCCCCAAGACTCAACTTAAAAAATTATTGGATCTAATCAATGAATTTAGTAAAGTTGCGGGAAATAAAATCAATACAGAAGTTGCTTTTCTGGGACTTCCCTAGTGGTCCAGTGGGTAAGACTCTGTGCTCCAAGTGCAGGGGGCCTGGGTTTGATCCCTGGTCGGGGAACTAGATCCACATGCATGCAACTAAGAGTTTGCATGCCTCAACTAAGTAGTCCGCATGCTGCAACTAAGAAGTCCGCATGCTGCAACTAAAGATCCCGCATGCCACAACGAAGATTTTGGGGGCCACAATTAAGACTTGGCACAGCCAAAATAAATAAATATTTTTTTTAATTAAAAAAAAAATCAGTTGCTTTTCTACACACTAACAATGAGACCATCTGAGAAAGAAATAAAACTATCTTATTCACAATAGCATCAAAACAATAACTGCTCCTGTGACAATTATATTGCAATATAAATGTATCAAACCAATATATTGCACACCTTAAATGACACAATCTTGTGTTTCAAATATAACTCAATGAAAAATAATTAAAAAATTTAAAACTTACTATAACGCTACTGTAATCAAAATAGTGTTGTATTGACAAAAGATAAGTATATATGTGTATCCAAATTTATACATATATATATTTGGAACAGAATTGAGAGTACTAAAACAAACCCTTACACTTATAGTCAATTCATTTTTAATAAAGGTGCCAGGACAATTCAATTGTATTTTCAACAAATGGTGCTAGGACAATTGAATATCTATGTGCACGAAGAAGAAGTTACATAATAACCTCATATAACACTCAAAAATTAACTCAAAATGGATCACAGACATAATTGTAAGAACTAAAGTTATAAAATGTTTAGAAGTAAATGTAGGAGAATATCTTTGTGACCTTGGATTAAGCAAAGATTTCTGAGCTACAATACCAAAAGCACAACCCATAAATGAAAAATGGACAAGTTAGACTTCAAAATGTAAAACTTTTGATTTTCAAAAGACATCATCAAGAAAATGAAAAGTTAAGCCATAGATTTGAAAATACTTGAAATCCTATATTGGATAAGACATATCTAAAATATATAAAGAACTCAAAAGGCAGAAACAAGAAAATAAAGAAATGAGAGAACAAACAGAAAATGAACAAAAAAATGAAGTGGCAGACTTAAGCAATAATATATCAATAACATCAAATGAAACCGTTTCAGCATCGTTAATAGGTAAATGCAAATTAAAACTATGACGAGCTATCACTACACATCTATTAGAATGGTTAAAATAAAAAATATTGGCAAGACCAAGTGTTGGTGAGGAGGTGGAGCAACTGGAATTCTCATATGTTGCAGATGGAAATACAAAATGATGTAGCCACTTTAGAAAACAATTTGGCAGTTTCTTATGAAGTTAATCATTCATTTATTATATCATGCAGCGATCCTACTTTTAGGTGTTTATCCTAGATAAATGAAGATGTGTGTTCACACAAATACCTGTACACAAATGTTTATAGCAGCTCTATTTATAATTGTGAAATACTGGAAGCAACTCAAATATGCAACAAGTGAATGGATAAACTCATGCATCCATTCAATGAAATACTACTCTTCAAAAAAAAAAAAGGAAGGAAAGGAGGAAGGAAGGAAGGAAGGAAGGGAAGGAAGAGGGAGGGAAGAAGGGAGAAAGAAGAGAGAGAAATGAACACACGATTTGGGTGAATTTCTTAGTCATCATGCTGAGTAAAAGAAGCTGATCTCAAAAAGCTATGTGCTGCCTGATTCCATTAATGTGACATCCTCGAAAAGACAAAACTATGTTGATGGAGATCAGATCATTAGTTCCCAGAGGTTAGGGGCAGAAGAGTTGGAGATAGCATCAAGGATTTTTTTTGTTCTGTATTCTGATTCTGTGGTGTTGGTTACTCAAATATACCCATGTTAAATTTCATAGAACTGTTCACACAAAAAAGTTTTTTAAAAAAACTGTATGTTAATTTAAAAATAAATCAAACAAGGAATAAACTACAGTTGACCCTTGAACAACGCAAGGGTTAGGGATGCCGATTCCCCTATACAGTCAAAATCCGAATATAACTTTTGACTGCCCCAAAACTTGACTACTAATATCCTACTGTTGACTGGAAGCCTTAACAGGTAACATAAACAGTCGATTAACACACACACACACACACACACACACACACACACACACACACACACACACACTTTTTTTTTGGTTTGGCCGCGCTCCGTGGCTTGCAGAATCCTAGTTCCCTGACCGGGGATTGAACCCGTGCCCCCTGAAGTGGATGCACAGTGTCTTAACATTGGACTGCCAGAGAATTCCCCAATACATATTTTCTATATGTATTATATACTGTATTCTTAGAAATAAGTAAGCTAGAGAAAAGAAAATGTTATTAAGAAAACAATAAGGAAAATAAAATACGTTTACAGCACATATATGTATTTATTTTTAAAAATCTTCATTTAACTGGACATTTAACTGGACATTGCAGTTCATACCCATGTTGTTCAAGGGTCAACTGTATTGATATATACTACAATATGGATAAATCCCAAAATAATTCTGCTGAGTCAAAGAAATCAGGCTGAGGGTGATCCTATTTTTATAAAATTCTAGAAGATGCAAACTATAGTGACAGAAAACAGATCCATGATTGCCTAGGGGAGGGGAGGCACAAAAAGAGTAGAGGAAGGGATTGCTAAGTGGTACAATGAAACTTTTGGGGTTGATTGATCCGTTCGCTATCTTGATTGTGCTGATGGTTTCACAGGTGCATACAGATTCCAAACATTAAATTGTACACTTTAACGAAGTTCAGTTTCTCCTATGGATCTGGTGACAAGGAAATTGAGTTTTGTAACCCAGAGTTACAGGAACAGAAAGTGTGGGAGCCCAAAGCTGGAGCACACCCCCACCCACCCCAATCCCCACCCAACTTAGAAATCCTCCTGTAGCTGACTACTGCTAACACTGTTTAACCTTTGCATCCACAGCCTGAGTGACAGAAAACACACGGCCAGCTGATGGTAAAGCTGAGCACTTGAGAAAACTTTCTCTTTTCAGAATGCTCTCCCAGCACTTATCTTTTGTCCTCGTTCTGTATCCCAACCTACCATTCACAAGCTGTGTGACTTTGAGCAAGTTACTTGGCCTCTCTAATCCTTACTTTCCCCATGTATGAAAGATGGATAATTAAAGTGCCCTCCTGGCAAAGTGAAAGACACTGAGGCTATAAAGTAACAACATATCCCCAACTAATGGAGGGTACTTCTGGGAGGCTTTTGTCTTGTACATTTGTGAATGTATGTATATTTTTACATGATGCCTGCAACACTTTTGTTGCTGAAAGAGACAACGGCAGCTCTGGGTTAGGACATCACAGTCCTAAGTAAGGTTGGGTACCTTCTCATTCCACTTACTTCCTAGGGCTGGGAGTGCCCCATTTTGGTTATGGATGGGGCGATGAGAACCTCCAGGAGCTCATTGATGGCAGAGCTGGGATTCCTGACACACCTAGCCCAGTGTTCTGACAACAAGCGCGGATCTTGGAGACCAAGGCCAGAGGGGAACCAGAAAAATTGTCACTTGAGAGCTGGAGATGGGAGAGTAGGCGAGGTAGTTAAGTGAAAAGCTATTAAGAGCCACAGTGCACTGCATTCTAGAGGCAGGATGAGAAGGCAGGAGGGGGCAAATGAGCCACATTCATTACATGCATTCATCCGTGCATCCGTTCACTCTGCCGTCTGAAATTTGTGGATTGCCAGCACTGTGCTAGCATCTGAGGGATGAGTAAGGCAGGCCCCTTCCTCTGATGGAGCTAACACTGATATGAGCCTGAGGGATGAGGAGAGAAAAAGGGATGCTTGGACACAATTTTCATTGTCAGTGCGTATGGTTCTAACCATTGGCCAGAGTCGCCCTTGTCCCCTGGATTTGTTCTTGCTGCCCATTGGGGCAGTGTTTAGGGTTGAGATCAAAAAGCTGTGAGATGTGAAGTGGTCAAGAGAAGGACTTGAGACCAAAGATGGGTGGTGATCTCTAGATCCCTTAGGCCATTCAAGCTCAGGGTCCCACCTGACCTCTTTCCTAGACTGGATTCAGACCACTGCTGAGACTCAACTGGGCAGGCCCCCAGAAATCTAATGGCTCCTTTGCAGAAGACAGAACTCGGTCCAAGGACGTGGCTCTGTCTACACCTGAGGAATAAGCCATTGGGCATCAAGGTGGGGAAGGCTGGTGCTTGGTCTCAGAGGTGCGAACAGTGGGTTTTAGAATTAACATCTGTCAGCCACCAGAGGGCGGTGTTGGGGCATGTGAACGCACCTGAAAACTGTGTAAACAGAGCTTGGCTTCCTTCAGCCTAGGCTTCTGTGTCAGACAGGTTTCATTTGTTTTCTGATATGTCTTAAGCACCTTAAACTCTTAGGACCACTATATGTGCCGGGGCTTCAATGGCAGCCTTGCAGCCAGTCACAGTATCCAGTGTTAGCAGGAATTCTTGGGGAAATACCTGGGTCAGACAGTTGAGGGAGCTGGGAAGCTGAGATCGTGGGTCCCTGGAAAATAGGAGCTGAGGTCCCAAAAGGGCTAGGAAATTGCTCTGTATTAGAAATGAACTGGAATTGGATGAGAAGGGATGGGGAGCTGGCAAGATGGCACAAAGTTGGAGATGAGGGACATGAAAAAGGGGATGGAGAAGAGGAAAATCCACTACACACCTTCAAAGACCAGGAACACTAGTGTTCAGTTTGAGATTGCTTCTGTCATAGAGATCTGGGTGGCTGGTCAGCTTTGCTGTGTGAACAGGATACAGTGGAAAGGGCTGCATTCTAGGAGCAGCACTCGTAGAGTATCTGGATAAACAGCAGGAGGAGGAACCCAGTGATGGTCATGCGAACACAAGCCCCTGGGACATGCGGCCAACTTGGCAAATGCTGCATGTGGGCAGATGGGAGTTGGAGCCTGCTCATCCAGGTTTCAGAGGCTGGGTGAGCCTAGCATTCATCTGAGTTACACGAGAGGGATCCAGGACTATGAGGCAGCAGGTGGGGAGAAAGGAGGCAGGGACCCTAGGTCCAGGGAGGCCTACTACCTACAGAGAGGGTGGAATTCAAAGAGGGGGAGGGCTTTTCCAACAGAAAGTGGCGTTCAGATATGGATCCCAAGGACAGGGAAGAAGCTGCAGGGAGTGGTCCCACTACAAGCCCTGCATGATGGGATTCTGCCTCCTCCAGCCCATCCCACACTGTTCATCCTGTATCCCACGCAGACCCAAGTTCAAGCCACCAACACTAGAGCAATAGCCTCCTAACTTGTTTTCTTTATTAAACGTTAGTACACTCATCTGTTTCCACACAGATGCAAGAGATCTTTAAGAACATGTCAGGTAATGTCCCTCCTCTGCTTTAAACATTCAGTGAGTTCCCATAGTAGAAGAAATGCCAAGTCTTCTCATGGCCTGCATGGGCCCTCCCTTCCCTCCCCAGCCTTGTCTCCTGACCCTGAACTAATGTGCTCCAGCCGCCTCTGTCTTCCTGCTACTCCTCAACCGCACCAAGTTCACACCACTTCAGGACTTTCACACTTGGTAGTCCTTCTGTTTGGCAGTCTCTTCCCCCAGACTTCCCCAGAGCTGGCTCCTTTTTACCATTAGCACAGAGGCCTTCCCTGACATGTAAGGTGGCCCTTGCTCCCCAGCACCTCCCTGATCTCCCTCTGTCATATCGGTACCTAGCCCTTATCACCACCTGAAGTGACCTTTGCTTATCCAGTGACTTCCTCCACTACACCTTGTAAGCACCTTGTGGGCAAGGCCTTGCTGTCATCTTCACTACTAATCCTTTGTGCCTGGCACATAGAGGTGCTCAGCAAATATTTTTTGAAAGAATAAATGTTCAGTCAATTCTATACAGTAACTTTGTTTATCACTTCCAATTTATAGAAAGGGAAACTGAGGCCTAGAAAGGTTAGTTAACTTACCCAGAGAATAGGCAGTAGAATTTGAACTTGGGTACCCTGACTTTCATACTTATACCTTGGCATGGGGTTATTTTCCTCCACCTTTGTCTGTTTTTCCTGGATAGCACTTACCACAGTTTATAGTTGTTTCATTCGCCTATTGTCTGATCTGTCTGCTGGTGTAATGCTGTAATGCTGCTAGAGCAGGCCTGTGTCCTGCACCTTGCCATGTCACCAGTACTGAGAACAGTGGCACATCACAGGTGCTCAGTGAGTGTTTTCTGGGTGATGGATAAACAACCACGTGCCCAGACAAGGGAGGGAGGGATGTGGAGGAATTGAGGGCACAGGTGGTGGCAGACATCCCCAGGCCCCAGCTGGAGTCCAAGCCCAGAGCCCAGCAGTGCCTTCACTGTGGTGCAAGGCTTCTTTGAGGGCAGATGATGTGGCCTTGCTCACTCATACAGCGAGAGTCACCTGCTCCATGAATCTTCAAACTTGGGGTCATTCCCCAACTAGGGGCCTGAGTTTGGCCTTTGCACCTGACCACAGCTGAGAGTCCAGCCTGTCCAATGGGGTGATACCCAGGGTTCTGGGTGGATCTGTATAAACAGCCTTGCTTCCACTCATTACATTATGTCAGCACCTTTTTCAGCTTCTGAGAAACAGGAAGCACCATGATGTGTGGTGGGATTTGAAAGGATGATAAGAGACATAATCACATTTCTTTGGTTTGGGCATAGAGGGCTGGGGTTCCTGTTTCCTCTGACACTAACGCATCATCTTTTCCCTTAAGCCAGAATTCTGGAGGATGAGGACTGTGTGGAAAATATGCTTTAGGGGGAAAAAAAAGAGCAAGGGGGTAAGAGCTTTAGAATTATTATTATGAAATGTATCATACATACAAAATAAAATAAAATGTACATGGACAGTTTAAAGCTTAACAAAATAAAAACCCATGTGCCCACCACCCTATCCCCGTGAAGATGTCTCTTCCATAGCGTCCAACTCCATCCCCACCAGAGGTAACCACTGTCTTGATTTTTTGGTTAATTATTTCTTTGCTGTTCTTTATAGTTTTATCACATATGTAAATATCCTCAAATTATATATGATTGTATTTTGCTGACTTTTGACATTTTCATAAATGGGATCACATTGGATATATTTAAAACTGACTTTTATTGCTCAACAAAGTGTTTTCAGATTCATCCATGTTGAACCATGTAGCTATACGTTCATTTACTGTAATCTGGTGAATGAATAAACGACAACTTATTTATCTACTGATGGACGTTTATGTTTTTCCCCCAATTTTAGCAATTAAAAACAATTCAAAAAGGACATTAGACAAATAATAAGGAAATCTGAATAAGGTATAGACTTTAATTAATAATAACATATCAGTATTAGTTCATCAATGTGACAAATGTACATTTCTTATATAAGATGTTAATAAGAGGGGAAATTGGGTGTGGAGTACTCTGTACTCTCCTCACAATTTTTTTATAAATCTAAAATTATTCTAAAATAAAAAGATTTATTTAAAAAAACCCAGTGCTGTTATGAACATACTTGCTTATAGCTCCTGATGTACACATGCAAGAATTTCTTTAGAATACACAGTAGATTGAAATTCTGGGTCAAAGAGTACATGCATCTTCCATTTTACTAGGTACTACATTTCAGAAGTACCAGTTTACTGTCCTGCTTACACTTATACTTTACAACATGTAAGAATTCCTTTTACTTCACATCCTGGGCAAGACTTGTAATATCTGACTTTTTCATTTTTGTCAGTCTGGTGGGTGTGAAATGTTATCTCATTGTGGTTTAATTTTGCATTTCCCTGACTACTAACAAGGTTGAACATCTCTTTTTTTTTTGAACATCTCTTTATATGTTTATTGGCCATCTGTGTTTCCTGTTCTGAGAAATGCTTATTCATGTCATTTACCTATTTTTTCCTAGTGGGTTATTTATCTTTTTCTTATTGATTATGAGGACTTTGTTGCATGTTCTGGAAACTAATCCTTTGTCTTTTATACACGATACAAATATTTGTCCTAGATTGTGGCTTGTCTTTTCACTCTGCTTATGGTAAATTTGAGGAATGTTGACTATCCATCTTCTCCTTAATAATCTGTACTTTGGGGGTTTATTTACGAAATCCTGTTGGCGCTGGAGAGCTTCTGTTTGCTCCTTCAGACCCTCTTCCACCCCTTCTTTAACCTTTCCCAAGACTTGGGAGGCAGAGACCTGTGTGGACTACGTTAATGACTTCTTTGCTGACGGGCTCCCCATTGGGTTTGGCTGGGAGCTCAGTCAAGTCAGGATATGTGTCCTCCCAGCTCTCTCCTTGCAAGGTTGCTGCATGCTGGCTGTGTCCCTTGACTGAGTGTCCCAGCTTCTACCAGTGGCCCTCTCCACACAGCCCTCTGGAGCTCAGAGTTTCAGTAACTATTCCCTCTTCTGTTACAGCTCCTGTGATTAGCCCCAGGGGACTGCATTTTCCCTCATGGTTTTCCTACACCCTGTTCTCACTTTTATAATGGTCCCTTTATTAAGTAAACTCTCCTCAAGTTGCCTAACATGAGTGTTCCAGCTGTTTCCTGCTGGATATGCCCACCCCAAGGTCGTATTTTTTGTTAGTTATTTGTTGGTCTACCTCTCTCCCCAGGATTTCACAACCTTGGCACTATTGGTGTTTGAATGTGATAATTCTTTGTTGTGGGAGCTGACCTGTGTAGTGTAGGATGTTTAGTAGCATCCTGGCCTTTACCCACTAGATGATGGTAGCATCCCCTCTGTCCTCTCCAGCTGTAACAACCAAAAGTTGCCAAATGTTCCCTGGGGGAAAAATCGCCCTCTGTTGAGAACCACTGCTCTACCCCATGTCAGTATCAGACTGACATAGCTATTAAAGCCTGGTGTCTAGTGGGGCAAATTCTCTCTCTGTGATCTCCCTCTTTAGGATTGCAGTGGCTGTTCTTAGACTCTCATTCTTTCATGGACATTTTAGAATCAACTAAGTACCATGAAAAAAACTGTTGGGATTTTGATAGAAGTTGCATTTAATTTTTAGATTAAGTTCCAAATTATGGTATTGAGTTTTCATATGCATAAACATAGTAGGTCTCTTCATTTGTTAAGGTCCTTTTAAAATGTCTTTCAGTAAAGTTTTAAATTTTCTCTCATATTTTGTTAGATTTATTTTTTGGCACCTTATATTTTTGTAAGTATTATAGGTGATATCTTCTTTAAACTTGCATTTCTATTTGTTGGTGATGTGTAATAATATAATTGACTTTGTATATTGATCCAACAATTTGCTGAAGTCTTATTCCTTATAATCATTGGACTGACTTTATCTTCTTTTGGGTTTTATTTTTGTCATATTGTATCTTTTGCACATATACATACATATAAATGTATATATGTACATATGTGTATGTATGTATGAGTTTTGTGTCTTCTGTTACAATCCTCATATTTATTAGTACTACTTATAAAATCTTATTGCAAAGTCCAGGACCATCAGTCACAGTTTTTAACAGAAATGGAGTTAACGTTATCCAGGGCCACCACTTGCCTTTGTGCAAACTGGAAGAAAAAGCCTCTTCCTCAAGATACTTTACTCCTGTCTGGTAGGAAATCCTCATGATACATATTCAAATCTGCAATGGTTATGATGTAAATGGTGCTCCCTGGGATTGTGCAGGGCACATACAGTGGTCCTGCAGGCATTCTTGCATTGTCCTTGCTTTCAGAGGAATGCTTTTACATAACACCATGAGCACAGTATTTGCTGTAAGCTTATCAGCTTAAAGAAGTTCCTTTCTATTTCAGCTTTGCTAAAAGTAGTTATAATAAATGGATTTTAAATTTCAGTAATTTTTTTTGCATTGATATAATGTGATTTATCTCTTTAATTGGTTAATATAGTAAATTATATTAATAGATTTTCTAATATTGAATCTTGAATTCCTGGAATAAACTCAAGTTAGTTTATTATGTAATATCTTTTTATACATGCTGGATTTGAATTAATAACATTTGTTCACAGGTTTTGCATCCATGTTCATGAGTGAGTATGGGATCATAATTTTCTACTCTTATACAATCCCCTTCTGATTTTATTATAATATATATTAGCTTCATAACATGAATTGTAAAATATTCAATTTTATTCTCTGGAAATGTTTATGTATGTTTGGAGTTACATATGACTTGAAAGTTTGTGGAGACTTACCTATAGAACTATCTGGCCTTTGTGTATTCTTTGTGGGAAGATTTTAAATGATTGATTGAATTTCTTTAACGGTTATAGAACCCTTCCGATTTTCTTTGCCTTCTTACGTCAGTTTTGGGAATTCCTGTTTGTACTGGACACATGTTTGTGTGCCTTCTCAGAGCTTCTCCCCTTCACTTGCAGACGTAGATGAAATGCCACACCGTGTGGAATGAGGTCTGGCTTCTTATGTGGCTGCTGATGACTGGGTGATGTGGTTTAGAAGTTCAGGGTAAGCTCCTGTGGAGTAAACCTTGAAAAATGGGGTATGGGAGAGAAAAGGGAGTCTGGCATATTAATTCCTCTCTCCTTTGCCCTTTCTCTGCACTGTTCTAAGGTATACTTTCTCCTTTCAGCATTTCTGCAGCAATTCCATGAGACAAGCAAACATACCTGCTGAGACTTGCTATGCTTCTTCCTGCCTCGGTGTGACGTTGTGGCCAGTGTATCACATCACATTGCTTCAGTTCTTCTCCCCTCACTTCCCCCTTTTCCTCAGCCTCACCAACCTGGGCTTATACAGTAAGTCCCTTACATACGAATGAGCTCCATTCCAAGAGCACGTTTGTAAGTCCAATTTGATCGTAAGTCCAATAAATTTAGCTTAGGTACCCAACTAACACAATCGACTATACAGTACTGTACTGTAACAGGTTTATAATACTTTTCACACAAATAATAAATAACAAACAAACACACACAAAAAATAAAACATTTTTAATCTTACAGTCCAGTACCTTGAAAAGTACAGCAGTACAGTACAACAGCATACAGGGGCACAGTTGCATCTTTGAAAGTTCACAACTTGAAGGTTCGTATGTAGGGGACTTACTGTAACTCCCAAATAAAGTGTCAAGTGTTTCAATCCTTGCCTCAGGCTCTGCTTTATGAGGAGACCTGGGCTATGACAATCAGTATCAGGTGTAATGAACCCTTGGAATGAAATTTTGGAGTTGGATCGCTCACCTCTCTAAAATAAGAGGAACCTACTGCTGAGAATAAGTAGGTTGGCATTTATTTATTTATTTATTATTTATTTATTTTTGGTGGCTCTGCGCGGCTTGCAGGATCTTAGTTCCCAATCAGGGATCAAACCCGTGCCCCATGCAGTAGAAGCGCAGAGTCCTAACCACTGGACCACCAGGGAAGTCCTGGCAATAACTTCTGCCATGCAGTGGCTTTCAGATGTCTTAAGCTTTAAACTTTGGTTAATCTGGGTGAAGGGCAGATGGAGAACAAGGCAATGGCAGTTACAGTGGCTGGGATTTATGGGAACCATGTTAATTATTATATATGGATTGCAGAATACACTGACTCTTCTGACAGCACTGGAGACCTTACCAAATGAGAATGATAGGCTCAGGGCACTCTAATTCCACTTTAAGATATGCTCCAAATACTAGGATATGTATATGGCAACTTTATAGCAGACCCTTATCTCCTACAGCCATAAGGCAGACTGAGCTGAAAATTAGGCTCAGGGTCTGATTATTTGCAGGTCTTTGTAGCACTTCAAGGGAGAATAGTTGTGTACCTTTGACATTCTTCTTTATCAAAGTTGGGGCTCTTATAGGGAAAGAGTAAGACCATGAGACCTGCGATAGGAAATTTTGGGTGGGAAAACCTGAGACTCTTGAAAGCCCCAGTTTTTCTGAGGCTTCCTTAACTGGCATAAGCAGCCCTTTCCCCATTACCAGAGTAGAGTAGCTTCTCCTTGCTTGGAGACAGAATAATTATTTCTCCTGAAACATATGTTTCACATGATGACATTTGTTCTCCTTGTGACCCTCCCTCAACATCCCTCACTGCCTCCGAGCTAAGAATCAGAGTCAGATCTCAGATAGCCTGTTTCAATTAGGGCCCAGTCAGGAGACAGAAACTATACCAGTTACTTTAATAGAGGGAATTGAATATAAATAACTGTTAAGCAGGCATTTGAAAACGAGAAAAGCAAAAAGGGAACAATATATGTACCATGTCTTCTTTATCCATTCATCTGTTGATGGACATTTAGGTTGCTTCCCTGTCCTGGCTATTGTAAATAGTGCTGCAGTGATCATTGGGTACATGTATCTTTTGGAATTATGGTTTTCTCTTCAATAAGTGGTGCTGGGAAAACTGGACAGCTACATGTAAAAGAATGAAATTAGAACACTCCCACACTATACACAAAAATAAACTCAAAATGGATTAAAAACCTAAGTGTAAGGCTGGATATGATAAAACTCTTAGAGGAAAACATAGGAAGAACACTCTTTGACATAAATCACAGTAAGATCTTTTGTGACCCACCTCCTAGATTAATGAAAATAAAAACAAAAATAAACAAATGGGACCTAATGAAACTTAAAAGCTTTTGCACAACAAAGGAAACCATAAAAAAGACAAAAAGACAACCCTCAGAATGGGAGAAAATATTTGCAAATGAAGCAACTGACAATGGATTAATCTCCAAAATATACAAACAGCTCATGAAGCTCAATATCAAAAAAAAAACCAAACAACCCAATAAAAAAATGGGCGGAAGACCTAGATAGACTTTTCTCCAAAGAAGATATGCAGATGGCCAAGAGGCACATGAAAAGATGCTCAACATCACTAATTATTAGAGAAATGGAAATCAAAACTACAATGAGGTGGGCTTCCCTGGTGGCTCAGTGGTTAAGAATCCACCTGCCAATGCAGGGGACACGGGTTTGAGCCCTGGGCCAGGAAGATCCCACATGCTGCAGAGCAACCAAGCCCTTGCGCCACAACTACTGATCCTGCGCTCTAGAGCCCGCGAGCCACAACTACTGAGCCCGCGTGCCACAACTACTGAAGCCCATGCGCCTAGAGCCTGTGCTCTGCAACAAGAGAAGCCACCACAATGAGAAGCCTGTGCACTGCAACAAAGAGCAGCCCCCACTCACCACAACTAGAGAAAGCTGGCGTGCAGCAACAAAGACCCAAAGCAGCCAAAAAATAAATAAATAAATAAATTTATTAAAAAAAAAAAACTACAATGAGGTCACACTCGTCAGAATGGCCATCATCAAAAAATCTACAAACAATAAATGCTGAAGAGGGTGTGGAGAAAAGGGAACACTCTCACACCATTGGTGGGAATGTAAATTGATACAGCCACTATGGAGAACAGTATGGAGGTTCCTTAAAAAACTATTGCAGCGCTATTTACAATAGCCAGGACATGGAAGCAACCTAAATGTCCAGCAACAGAGGAATGGATAAAGAAGATGTGGTACATGTATACAATGGAATATTACTCAGCCATAAAAAGGAACGAAATTGTGCATGCGCAGAGATGTGGATGGACCTAGAGACTGTCATACAGAGTGAGATAAGTCAGAAAGAGAAAAACAAATATCGTATATTAACGCATATATGTGGAATTTAGAAAAATGGTACAGATGAACCTATTTGCAAAGCAGAAATAGAGACACAGAAGTCCAGAACAAATGTATGGACACCAAAGGGGTGGGGGGTGGAATGGATTGGGAGATTGGGATTGACATATGTACGCTACTGTGTATGAAGTAGTTGGCTGGTGAGTGACTACTGTATAGCACAGGGACAAAAAAAGAGAAGGTACAATCTGTTTGTAGGACATATATTAAGTTAACCTTAAAATGCATTCCAATACACATTAATAAGTGCAGACAAATACTGTTTGATTCCACTTATACGAAGTACCTAGAATAGTCAAATTCATAGAGTCAGAAAGTACATTGGTAGATGCCAGGGGAGGGGAGCGGGGAGGGGGAATGGGGAGTTAGTGTTTAAAGGGGACAGAGTTTCAGTTTAGGAAGGTGAAAAATTTGGGAGATGGATGATGGTGAGAGTTGCACAACAATGTGAATGTACTTAGTGCCACTGAACCGTACAGTTAAATATGGTTAAAATAGTATGTTTTATATTATGTGACTTTTACCACAATAAGAAAACATTTTTTAAAAAAGGGAACAGGGAGGGCTTCCCCGGTGGCTCAGTGGTTAAGAATCCACCTGCCAATGCAGGGGACACGGGTTTGAGCCCGGTTCCAGGAAGATCCCACATGCTGCGGAGCAACTAAGCCCATGCGCCACAACTACTGAGCCTGAGTGCTGCAACTACTGAAGCCTGTGCGCCTAGAGCCCGTGCCCCGCAACAAGAGAAGCCACCGCAATGAGAAGCCCGTGCACCACAATGAAGAGTAGCCCCTGCTCGCTGCAACTAGAGAAAGCCCGCACACAGCAGCGAAGACCCAGCACAGCCAAAAATAAATAAATAAATAAATAAAATAAAAAGGGAACAATAAGGTATTTTATGAAGCTAGCAACTGTGCGAAGCAATTACCACCTGTATGGCTGGGGATCAAAGGGAAAGGGTTAACAATATTAAAACCTAGTACCTTGGAGGGCCTGAAACTCAGACCTCTGAGAAGGGGGCACTGCCTCACTGTTGGTAGTATTTCTGAGCTCAGGAAATAGGTTTATGGGAATGGGATCCAGACCTCTGAGGGGGTGCTGACTGGCTGATGCTGCGGTCCCAGAGGGAAATGAGGTTGTGCTGAGGCTGGTTCTATGAATATGGGAAAAACTGCCAACTGTAATCAGTTGCTGCTACTGGAACAAACTGTTGCTGCAGGGTTAACCTTAGGGTTAGGAATATGAATATTAAAGGCGGAAGTAGGAAACAAAAATAAGGAATAGGAAGCAAACAGAAAGGAGCAAGTCCCTTCTTCCCTCAGCCTCCTAGTCTAGCTTCTGCTATTGACAGATTCTAACAGAGAAAGAGCTGGCAAAGGAGAAATTGGTTTGCAGAACCCCAGTTCCAGCAGAGTATAGAAAGTAGGTTTGAAGCTGAGAGGCAATAGCTTTAAAACTGACATACAGTCTTGGCAAGGAAGTGAAAGGCCTGCAGGAGCTCACTAACATGTACTGTCAGAATCTAGAGCATAGTGGACCTGAGGCTATTAGTCTAGAAGAACATAAGTGTTGAGTAGGTTTGAATTCATTGACATGGGGGCTACTTACTGACTCAGGATTTAATGTTTTGGCAAGAACACCTAGAGCTAATCTTGACAGTTTGCTGGAATGGCTCTTTGAAACCTGACCCTGATAAAGGCCTACAGAATATGAAATGCAGGTGCCAGAACTTCCTTTCTGTGGTGTTGAAGCTCTGACTACGTTCCCTAGAGGGTACAGAGAACACTCCTTCAGTAACACAGCAAGGGATGCACTAGTGAGGAGAAACAGGCATCATTGCATAGCTTGGTAGTGGATGTTCTCTGTAAGCTGGGTTGAAGGTGGGAGACGCTTCCATTGACTCCCTAATATCCATGGGCATGATGGGATCCCTAGAATGGCAGTGGCCAGGTTGGGGGCACTTAATCATCAGAGAAAAGGTGGGCATAATTACTACAATTGGCAGCAAGGCTATAGTGGCAACCAGGCTGCCTTGATCTTTGACGTTTAGGGATTTATAGTGATGGCTGTTACCTTAAGTTGCTCCTAGAGGCAAGAAAGGTGGATAATCAATCAACATGCTGTTCAATGTACAGCCATCCCTCAGACTTAGACCAGCTTGCACAAACTAGCCCTCTGGCTAAGAACAATTAAGAAAGCTGTTTTTAAATAGATTTTAAAATCTATTTTAAAAATCAGAGAGCTAACAAGGCAGTGAAGACTTAAGATACTAAGGTCCTAGAGAGAAGGAAACTTAGAAGTGAGCCTGACATGGCACAGCTTTTGCCTTGAGGCATTTACTGACCAGTAAGCATTTTTCTAGAGGTTGAGGAGCTGAGCCACAGAGAAGCTGACAGAAAAGCTGTGGCTGAGGGACTGGACTGTGGATAAAGCAGAGTTTTAGGCGGTCTCATGGCTAAGATGGAACAAAAATGGAAGTTCAGTGCCCACCAGGTAGGTGGGTTTCCTGTAAATACTGCCAGGTTTTCAGTTGGGACCCCTGAAGACTTATACTCTCAGAATAAGAACTAACAAAATAAACCCGTCTGTTAAAACCAAAGCCCAGCTTTCTATCACCCATCTCAGACTAAATTAAGATGGCCTGTCCTTATGCTAAAGTGAAATAAATCATTTCTGGAGGAAAATAATATCATCCTGTATAAAATAGTAACTGGGTAATTCCTTCTTGCATTTCAGACCTTCCTTCTGAGATGATTTTTCTCCTTGCAGAGGTGCAATCTATCAAAGTTCTTTTAGTGAGAGTTTATTGGTTTATCCCAGTTTTTATTCCTCTTAAAATGTTTTTAGCCTATTTTAAAATGGGCAAAAGACATGAATAACACCTCACCAAAGAAGAGGTACAGATGGCAAATAAGCATATGAAAAATGCTCAAAATTTTATGTCATTATGGAATTGCAAATTAAAATAACAAGATACCACTACACATCTCTTAGGATGGCCAAACTCCAAAACACCAAGTGCTAGAAGGATGTAGAGCAACAGGAACTCTCATTCATTGCTGGTGGGAATGCAAAATGATACAGTGACTTTGTTTTTGATTTTGTTTTTCTTCCAGTTTTACTGAGTGTAATTGACATACAGCACTGTATAAGTTTAAGGTGTACGGCATAATGGTTTGACTTACATACACCATGAAATGATTATTACAATAAGTTTAGTGAAATCCATCATCTCACGTAGATACAAAATTAAAGAAATAGGAAAAAAATTTTTCCCTTGGCGTGAGAACTCTTAGGGTCTACTCTCTTAACAACTTTCATACATAATGTACAGCAGTGTTAATTATATTTATCATGTTATACATTACACCCCTAGTACTTATTTATCTAAAAACTAGAAGTTTGTACCTTTTGATTACCTTCATCCAATTCCCCCTGCCCCCAGTACAGCCACTTTGGAAGACAGTTTGGCATTTTCTAATAAAAACTAATACAGTCCAACAATCATGCTCCTTGGTATTTACATAAATGAGTTGAAAATGTATATCCACACAAAATCCTGCACACAAATATTTACAGCAGCTTTATTTATAATTGCCAAAACTTAGAAACAACCAAGATGTTTTTCACTAGATGAATGGATAAATAATTGTGGTACATCCAGATAATGGAATATTATTCAGCACTAAAAAGAAATGAAATATCAAACTATGAAAAGACATGGAGGAACCTTAAATGCATATTACTAAGTGAAAGGAGCCAATCTGGAGAGGGTACATACTGTATGATTCCAACCATATGACATTTGGAAAATGTAAAACTATGGAAACGGTAACAATATTAGTGATTTCCAGGGCTTAGGAGGGAGGGAGGGATGAAAAGGTGGAGCCAGGAGATTTTTAGGACAGTGAAAGTATTCTGTATGACACCATAATGGCAGATGCATGTTATTATACATTTGCCAAAAGTTGTAAAACATACACCAAGAGTGAAGCCTAATGTAAACTTCGGGTGATAATGATAAGCTGTATAGGTTCATAGATCATAAAAACTGTACCACTCTGGTGGGAAATGTGGATAGTGGTGGAGGCTGTGCATGTGTAGGGTCAGAGAGTATATGGGAAATCTGTACTTTCTGTTCAATTTTGCTATGAACCTAAAACTGCCCTAAAAAGTAAACTCAATTTAAAAAAAATGTTTTTAGTTCATCCTTATTTTTGAAGGAAATTTTCACTGATCGTAGAATTCTAGATTAACAGTTTTTTCTAGCATTTTGAATATAACACTGTGCTGTTTCTGGGCTTTAATTTTTTGCTGTTGAGAAAATAGCTCTCACTCTAATTATAAATTCTTTGTAGACAATCTATCTTTTCTCTCTGGCTGCTCTTAAGTTTTTTTTTCCCCCTTGGTGTTTTAGGCTTTTACTATATGTATCTAGGTATTGATTTCTTTTCATTTATCCTGCTTGATTCACTAGATGTCCTGAAGCCATGGATTGGTGTTTTCATCAACAGTGGAAAATTCTCAGCCATTGTCTCCTCATATATTTCCTCTTCCCCATTCTCTTTGCTCTTTCTGGAACTCTGATTAGATGCATGTGAGATGTTCTCATTTTATCCTCAGTATCTCCTACGGCTTCTTCCTATGGGTGTTGGGGATCCTGAGGAATGGCTGCTCAGCTCTGTTTCCTAAGTGGCACTGAGAATGGATTGCAGAGTAGAAGGAAGGGAAGCCGTCTGGCATTTGCCTTGGACTTTGTTTAGGGTCACCTATAATAGGGAACTTTCTCAGTGAGAAATACTCACCAGGACTTGGGCCCACAGGGGAGTGCAGCTTCTGGCTCTGGGGCTGCGCACATACCAGGGTGCCATGAGGTTCGCCTGACCTGCCTGAGAGGCCCTCACAGAAGCTACTTTGTGGGAATGTCCATGATGCACTACATCAGAAAAACCCTGGGGCCTCCCGAGTTGGTTTTTCCACACATGTGTCAGCACTTTGTTTTTCAGATGTACAGCCTGCTGTTTCTAACTTCTGTGGGTTCCTAAAATGGAGGGAACATGGGATCTGTCTGCTCCTTGTGGAGGTAAGCCTCCGTATCATCCCAGATGCTAGAGGAAAATGTTTCTTTTTAAAGTGTATTATGGACTGAATTGTATTCTCCAAAATTTGTATGTTGAAGCCCTAATGCCTGGTACCTCAGAATGTGACTGAACTTAGAGACAGGGCTTTTAAAGGAGTAAATAAGTTGATCAGCCTTCTTTTCTACTTCACTGATTTCTTAAGGCCAAGAGAATATGACTTCCTCAGAAATTAAGGGAGGAAAAAAAAAAAGAGAAATTATGGGAGGGTTGGAATGAGACATACCAGGGTTTGAATCCCAGCTGTATCACTTATTAGCTGTGTAACCTTGGCCAATAATTTAAACTCTCTGAGCCTTTGATTCCATATCATAAAAAAAGAATAATTTTATCTCACATTGGCTTGTGATGAGAATTAATTGAGATAGTGATATAAAATGTCTAAGGAAGTCCTAACCACAGTAAACGGTCAGTAGACGGTAGTTTGGTTCCCTCCCTTGACAAAACATTGGAACATGGCGAACATCTGTTGAGGGTCTATTGTGTTAGATATTAGTGTTACTCTTTAATATGTCTGATTCTCCTGTCTTTCTGAGCACATGAAAGAATTGTATTTCCCCCCACCCCTCGAAGTTACTCATGGCACTGTGACTTGATCTAACCAATGTGATTTAAGTGGATGTTTTTAAGAACTGAGGTGTGATTCTCCAGGGGAATGGCAACAGCAATTACTGATAGGGCAGTACCATGGGATGGAAGCATCCTGGAACACTGAGCCAACACGTGGAGGACAGCTGCTCTGCAGGGCTGCCCAGACCACACCCATAGTGTGATTAAGAAACTTTTGTTGTGTCCTTCTGCTGGGATTCAGAGGTGATTTATTACTATAGCATCATGTAGATGATTCTGACTGATATATATTCAGAGTTGTATAAGGTGGATCTGAAAATATTACAATATAAAAACAAGAGCTCTGACAGAGGAATGTCCAGAGTAATGCAGGACACCTAATACTGCTGGGAGTAATAGCCAGGGAGAGAATCAAAAGAGGAGGTAGTATTGGAGCCAGACTGTGAGAGCCAAGATAGAGGGATGGATGAAAACATCCAAAGGGCAATTGCATGTTCCCCACGTGGGAAAAGACAGATGTACTGAGACAGTGTGGACAAAGGCACAGAGGTATAAAAACTCCTGGGTATTCTGGGAAGAATAAGAGCTAGCATACCCTACAGAACTTCTCCCCAGTTTTCCACGTAGAACATTTCTTCATAGAACATATAGGCCTTTCAGGACTTCCCTGGTGGTCCAGTGGTTAAGAATCTGCCTTCCAAGGCAGGGGACTCAGGTTTGATCCCAGGTCGGAGAACTGAGATCCCACATGCCACGGGGCAACTACTGAGCCCACACACCACAACTAGAGAGCCTGCGGGCCGCAGCTACAGAGTCCACATGCTCTGGAGCTCGCATGCCAAAACTAGAGAGAAGCCCGTGCAACACAGGGAAAGATCCCACGTGCCGCAACTAAGACCCAACACAGCCAAAATGAATAAATAAATAAATATTTTTAAAAAAAGATCTGTAATAAAGAACTAATAGAAAAAGAAAAAAAAAAGAACATATATGCCTATCAATACAATCCTTTTCTACCAATACTTACATAGGGAAAATATTAGATATATGTCCCCCAAACTCAATGCATTTTTAAACAAAGTGATGAGGGAGGGAGCTCAACAGAGAAAGCCTTTAGGTTTATTCCAAATATATTGGTAGCATATCAAAGTTCACAGAAGACAATTGGAAAGGCTCTGAATGTCAACTAAAGGGACATGTAGCATGTTATATGGATAAAGAGGCCATATTAATGGTTTAGTGATCAGGAAGTACAGTTTTAAATATTTTACATCCTTATTTTACCACAATTTATTAAATAAAGAAATACAGAAATATAAATTTAAAAATATTTTACAACCTAACATGTTAGCTTGTTGCTTATACACAGGAATTTTACTGTGTTTTGTGTTTTATGCTTGGAAAATTGGTTGAGGATTTTGGATTGAGATGTAATGCATGAAAAATTTTCCCATTTAAATAATGAGAATGAGGCTCCTGGTTAGCATTTTCTTGCCAGCAATGTTTAGTGAGAGATGCCCGTATTTCTGAATGGCAGGGCTTGGAGGGGACAAAGGTATGACCTGTGAAGGAGATGGACCTGAGAGCCAGAGGTTTTTATGCCCAGAAGTGACATATAGCCGTGAGTGTATTTTATCAAAAGCCCTGACTTGACAGTCATGAGGAGAGCCTAAAGTAGGGAGCTGGTGATGGCTTGAGTCTAGGTGAGAGGCAAGGGCCTCAACTGAGGCAGTGGGGATGGAGAGGGGGAATTGGAGAGACATTTCAGAGGCTGAATGGTGGATGGAAGGGCACAGAGGGTAAAAGTCAGGGAGTCTTCCAGAAAGGTGATGGGAAGGTAGTCATGGTTATGTTAGCCAAATAGGGAACCTCAAAGGAAGAGGAGAAAGAAGGACAAGGAGGACCAGCAGCAGCAGGTTTGAGGGGATGAGGATGGATTACAAAGAGGGACTTTGGTTTTAGATGCATTGTGTTGAGGTGTTCTCTGGAAAGGTTCCTCTGTGGCCCTCCAAAACCCAGCCTAATGTTTCACTCTGGCTCCTCCCACTGGGCAATAACAGCGTCATCACTAAGAGCACAAATAGATGCTCTTTTATTGGGATAAGCTTTGAGAGGAAAAGCAAGATTCATGAAAGCTTTCCTGTAACCTGGAGCCTGCCAAATCCCTCTCCTTTGATGCCCTAGGTTCTGGAGCCCCACATTAGTCAGGCTAGGTGAGGGAGCAGTTGATATAACTTGTAAGAAGCCCACTCTTTCTGTCCAGGGACCATCTGGTTGGCATTGCTTTTACAGGGAAAGTAGAATCAGCTGGAGAATCATTGTTTCTGCCTTAAAAATCGTTGGTGGGTCTAAGAAGTCCCATTTTGGTTAGTTTCATACAGCCCTGTTTGTGTTCGGCTTCTCTGAGATGGTAGATTGGTAAGAGTTCATTAGTGGGACTTTAGGATATTCCAGCCTTAAATCCACAATAACTATATTGGACCTTGATAAAAAAGTGGGAAAATGACTTTTTTTTTCCTGCCAAATTAATTTTACTTTTATTTTAATGAAGTTATAGTTGATTTACAGTATTAATTTCAGGTGTACAACATAGTGATTCCAAATTTTTCAAAATTCTATTATGGAGTATAATAGATTATACTCCATTTATAGTAATTATAAAATATTGACTGTTTTCCCTGTGCTGTACAATATATCCTTGTAGCTTACTTATTTTATACATAGTAGTTTGTGCCTCTTAATCCCCTATCCCCATATTACCCCCCTTCCCCTCCCCACTGTTTGTTCTCTATATCTGTGAGTCTGTTTCTTTTTTGTTACATTCACTTGTTTGTTTAACTTTTTAGATTCCACATATAAGTGATAACATACAGTATTTGTCTTTCTCTGTCTGACTTATTTCACTAAGCCTAATACCCTCCAGGTCCATCCATGTTACAAATGGCAAAATTTCATTCTTTTTTATGGCTAAGTAGTATTCCATTGTACATATATATCAATATATACACCACATCTTCTTTATCCATTCATCTGTTGATGGACACTTAAGTTGCTTCCGTATTTTGACTAGAAAATGACCTTTTTTGAGAGAGAATATAAGTTTACAAGGGCAGGGAATTTTGTCTTTTTTATTCACTGATGAATCTTAGTCCCTAGAACAGTCCTGGAACATATGGGAGCTCAATAAATATTTGCTGAATTGAATTAAATTGACATTCAGTCTCTTCTCAAATTGAGTTTCCGGTTTGCTGTCAGTTTCGAGAACAGTCAGTGTAGTACTGTGCTGACACCTCTTCATCATCTCATCCCCAGCTCTTGGGGCTTGGTGGGTGCACAAGTTGGGAGCCTAAGCCACAGCAGAGTGCTGACTACCATGCCTGTGTTTGTGCTGGAAGGGAAATATGTCTTCTTGCACAAAAGGACTTGCATTCTCCCACCTGGGAATCTGTGTCTGACTGCCCTGGCCCCTCTCCCACACCCAGAAACAGTAGGAGAGCAGTTGCTTCACACAAGCAGTCAAGCGCAACACATGCAATCTATGCAGACAATGCCCAGGGTAATGGCACCATCTGTAAGGCCCTGTAGCACATGGCCACAACTGTCTCCCAGCATGCAGTAGGGCCTGTGATCAGTAAGCAAAGGAAGGAATTAATGGCATAGCTGAATATTGTTACTGGGCCTCTCCTCCAGGTCTCAGTTTTAAAATATATCTTAAAGAATGTATTTTCTGAATCCTTAAGAAATTTACTCAAGTAGAGGAACTTCGAATTATGGTACTGATAGTCATAAACAGGCAGATTGGAGTGTTATTCTGCCTAATGCTGCTCTGCCCCTGGGAATACAGATGGTGGGCACCTCTAGAACCCAGCCTCCCCAATATAACTGCCTACCAGTGCTTCTCTGACCATTGTTATGGCACAAAGTCAGGTGAGGTGAAGAACCCCCAGGTCACAGTGCTCTGGGCTCCACAAGGAGCATTTCTTCCCCAAACTGGCAGTGGGATTGGCCTGTCACATTCTTCTCAGAGGCTGGGAAGAGACCTAGATACAGATTCCTACACTGCCCTCCTCCCCAGGGGAAGCCGTGAAACTCATTTTAATTCTCTGGCCAGTTCTGGAAGGCCCTTATAATCATTCATTCACCACCTCCCATTTTACCTGCACCAACCTAGGCTCTGGGTATACCATGGAGAGGAAACCAGGCCCCAGCCCCTGCCCATGTCCCTGCTACCCCCTTCCCCACTAAGTCCTGCTAGATCTCATCCACCCATGGTATGCCTAGCAACCTGCGACTTCTGCCACCTGGAAGATGGGAATGCTCTCCAAACCTGGTGTGTTCTCACACAGACTGTGCTCACTTCAGAAGTCAGACAAAGGCCAGCAACAAATTGAACCAGAGTTGTCTATTTTTGTTTTATTGGAACATAGCCTAAGGTGAAATAAATATTAATTTTCCAAGTTCTCAATTATTTCATAAATAATATTAAGTTAACAGACATTTTACAGAATGTTATGTTAAATAAGATAGATAAAAGTATATATCTATTTTGCTTAGAGCAAACTGATGGAAAATACTTCAATGATTCTGATATCTGAAATACAGCTCAAATATTTTGTTTTTATACTTTCTGCCTGTGTGAGGTAGCAGTATGCCTGAAATATTTACTTTGCCTCTGAAGTTTCATTACACTGAATATTAAGGCCCCACCCTTGGCTGGCCCTCATCCTTGTTGCAGTAAAACATCCTTCTTCTCCTCCAGAATCTTTCGCTACAGTGAGACAGGTTGGTCTCAACTTTCCGTTGTCCACTCGGTGTTTATCACCTTAAGAAAAGTTTGCAGGTAGTCTAGGAATTGTTTTACTCTCCATCTTTCTCCTCCACACTTCTTCTGTGAAAAGAGTAGACAGTAAGTATTGTAGGAAACTGTCAATTCTTGTAAACATAGGCAGAGCCAGACAAATATACTTAAGTTTCCACTAAATGTTTTTAACTTACTCTTTGGAGGTCTATTATGTATTCTTTTATTAAAAACAAGTTTTGGAATAGTTTTTCCACGGCATCCCCTTGTGCAGTTTGATTCTTCAGTGTGTCTATTCCCTGAAAGACTTCTTTAATGCATAGTTCGTGCTAAATGAGGAAGATTTAAAAACTATAAATAATCAAAACAAGGTATAAAAATTTAGTTCCAGAAGTTAGTTGTGTTGTTTACATGAGTTCTCTTCTCCAAAGAATATTTTACTTGTTCCTTTTCCAAGTGGCAAACCACTTCACACTGAGCTATAATTTCCAAAAGTAGATAAAGTTTATATAACTACTGAGGAGTTTTACAAATGATATAAATTAACTCCTTAACCGAAATTAAAATGTTTAGGAAGTATAATGCAACTACAATACTGATTGAGCTCCCATGAGTTTCCTTTTTTAGTTCTAGCTGGTAATTTTATTCTGTTTAGACTAATGAAATCATATATTTTACATTTTAATACAACCATGACATACTCCAAATGTATACAATTCCATTATATGGTCATAATAATTTAAATATGTGGAAATGACACATATATTAATATAGGGCATTCATTGTATATTTTAATGTCTACTGACCATAATTTTAAAAATATACACCTAACTTGCTAAACTTTCAGAAAGACATGAGAGTGAGAGGAAAGCCATAGATAGAGTTGAATGGAGACTAGGAGGCCCCTCTCACCCAGTATGGAATTCTTCTGGAAAGAAGCACTATTTACAATAGCCAAGACATGGAAGTAACCAAAATGTCCATCGACAAATGAATGGATAAAGAAGATGTGGTACATATATACAATGGAATACTACTCAGCCATAAAAAAATGAAATAATGCCATTTGCAGCAACATGGATGGACCTAGAATTATCATACTAAGGGAAGTCAGAAAGAGAAAGACAAATACCATATGATATCACTTATATGTGGAATCTTAAAAAATGATACAAAGGAACTAATTTCCAAAGCAGAAACAGACTCACAGACATAGAAAACAAACTTATGGTTACCAAAGGGGAAAGGTGGCGGGGGGGATAAATTAGGAATTTGAGAGTAGCATATACACACTACTATATATAAACTAGATAAACAACAAGGACCTACTGTATAGCACAGGGAACTCTACTCAATATTTTATAATAATCTATATGGGAAAAGAATCTGAAAAATAATATATATATAAAACTGAATCACTTTGCTGTATACCTGAAACTAACACAACATTGTAAATCACCTATACTTCAATTTAAAAAGTAAATAAATTTTAAAAAGCATATAGCAAAGAAAAAGACATTAAATACCTAAAAAAAAAAAAAAAGAGTGCCTTGCATGAGGCTCTTTGAGATGGAGAACTGACAACATCACCAAAGGGCCTGATCCACTTGTTTAATGAATTCTACTTGTAAAGTTATTCCTAATATTTATAAGTACATACATTTGCATCCACACACACAAAAACAAAATGGAGAAAATTAAATCATTCCAGTGATAACTAATGCTTTATAGCTTAAAATATGAAATTTACTTATTCACTCAATCATTTATCAAATCTTGATTTAACTTACATTTGTATGTTCGGGAGTAGGAATCATCAAGTTCTGAAAAAGAAAGAAAATACATTCATGTTTAAAGCACTCTAGCATTCATAACTTTTAGTAAAATCATCAAGTTCTGAAAAGGAAAGAAAATACATTCATGTTTAAAGCACGCTAGTATTCATAACTTTTAGTAAAATTCTTGTTAGTAATATGGTTATCAATTATATAGTACTAACACTCTCATAATTTCATGATTAATGACAGATCTTTAAAAATTAGCCACCACAAATGATTACCTATATATTTTAAAGACTGTAGGAATCAAAAAGAAAATTACCCCGTCACCTATCAGCAGAGTTTGATGAGTGGAGAGCAGTGTCAAGGTCTCTGCCACCAGTCTATTCATGGGACTTTCTACAGCAATGACACAAATGTAGACAGCTCCAAGAGCCAGCAAACTCAAATGCAGAAGCATTCTCATGGCTCTGAAATGTTGAGCGTTTGCCTTGGCAAAGAAAGTGCATAGTACAAGATTTCATCCCCAACCAATTTATTCTCTCTCTTTGAGGAAATGAATAATTTCTAACAATCAGATAGAGAATGCTTAATAATGGCATATAGTGAAACTGTTTCCAATGCCTGTACCTTAAAAAATAATTTTACTTTTATCTTTTAATAATAATAAAAATCCCTATTTTTCACCTTTAAAAACATTTTCTATTACAAAAGAAAATCCTTAGGTGGATACATCATTGCCCCACACTTGCATTTCTTAAAATCAGAAGATTGAATTTCCTTTTAAAAGATTTGTGTAAAAAGAAGTATAATGTAAGCCACTAAATAGAATTTTATGCTAAAATATGTAAATATTGAGAATTTCTTTTCACATCAAGTAAACTCTAATGCAGTTGTAGCCAGGTTGATCTGTCTTAAAAGGAATTGAAAATACTGGTGATTGAAGATGGTGATTAGAGCAGAGACCATCAAAACCTAGCTGGGTCAAGTTGTGTTCACTGGGGTCTCAAGTTGTGTTCACTGGGGTCCTTTCTGTTGCCAGTGATCAAAAACCTAACCTAAACTGGTTGAAGCCAAATGGGGGATTTGTTAGCTCATACAACCAAATGATCCAGGGTCGAGGCTCCTTTATGTTGCTTACCTCAGTGACCATTGTCTTCATTCTCAGGCAGTGACCCATTCTTGGGTCATTGTGGACCCAAGATGATGTCCAACCTCCTGAATCTATATGTACCCTGTTCATGAGCCTCAGGAGAAAGCAAATTGTGTTTTTCTGATTGCTCAATTAAAAGTCCAAGAATTTAGCCTTGTTCACCCTTGATCCCATGTTCACCCTTGAACTGTGGCCAGGGGTATGAGATATACTAATTGATTCTCCCTGGAGCTGGAGATGGGCTTCATCCCACCCAAACTTCATACCTGAGAAATTTGGGGTCCTAGGTAGTAGTAAGAGGGACCTAGATGCTAGGAAGGCAACCAAAAAACATCCGTCACAGCCACATAACATATGGGCATGGCCTCTCCTTCACATCCCACAAGGGTGGGAGTGTCCTTTCACACCCTGGGTGGGCCATGTATGAATAGGTGTGATCAGGGGAATCAGCCTTTGTGTACCTTAGGCTCTGACCTATAATCCCAGAAGGGAGCAAATGAGGCCCCCTTCTAGACCACACACTTCCTTCTTCCCTGGCCTTAGCACACATAATGGAAGTGTAAGCCATTGCTTATAATGGAGAGTTTCAGTGAGCATCCCAAAGTGGTTCTGTGTTGGTGGCCTGGAAGCCTGGCTTTAGGACTACCTTGACTATCTAGCACAGATTGTACCAAATATGAATTGTTACCTAGAATCCTTTTCCAAAGCTGGATGTAGTTCTGTATGTGAAGTAGAGGCATCTAGGAGGTAGACAAGCCTTTTATTTTATTTTTTAAAGATTTATTTATTATTTATTTTAGGCTGCGTTGGGTCTTAGTTGCGGCATGCAGGATCTTTGTTGAGGCATGCGGGATCTTTCCTTGCAGCGCGGACTTCTGTGGCGTGTAGGTTTTCTCTTCTCTAATTGTGGCACACAGGCTCCATGGCGCGTGGGCGCTGTAGTTATGGTGCCCGGGCTCTAGTTGAGGCACGCGGGCTCAGTAGTTGTGTCGCGCGGGCTTAGTTGCCCCGTGGCATGTGGGATCTTAGTTCCCTGACCAGGGATTGAACTCACGTCTCCTGCATTGTAAGGCAGATTCTTTACCACTGGACCACCAGGGAAGTCCTGTCAAGCCTTTTACATGGGGGTAGTCACAGCTCTGCACAGGTGGGATAAAAGTAGTATGGGACTTTAGTGGCAGCCTTCCTGTACCATGTCTGGTTTTGTTTGTGCTAAAGTTTTGGACTCTTGGTTAGACATGCCTGGTTTGAACACTTGAAAGACCTTTTCCTTGAGACTGCAGGAGTGACCGTGGCTTGCTGCAGGAGTGAGGTAGGAATCACAATAGACTGGATCAAGGTGCTCTTAAAATGATGCTTTCAAAATCAAAGCTGAATTCTGGCAGAGCCTTCTCTCCCCAGATAGAGAGAGTTTGTTCTGGTTCTCCTCAACTCCTTTGGGCTACACAGAGGAAGTGTGGGCTTAGATGAAGGTTTCAGAGGAACTGCCAAGTGACTTGTTATTTTAGTACCTTAAATACGTGAAGTTTTGAGTTTTAAACTTCTCTCTGTTATAGGGTTAAACAGGGAATCTAGGTGGTGGAGGATTGAGACACCACTGTACTAGTGTTCACTAAGCAGGAGAAAACTCACCAACGACTCACTATTTTTAGGGAGTCGTGCTGGCTATGAAAATGAGTGAGATGGGCAAGGTGTGACAACAGCACAGATGGTGGGGCTGCAGAAAACTGCAGCAGAGTGACCTGTCTCCAGGTGGCAAGTACTGGTCAGCTCCAGCTGACTGTTGCCATGTGACACCCTTGGACTTATGTTGCCAAATCATCCAATTTTTCAAAGAAGCCAGAAATCCTGATTATTATGTATAATCTCCTCATTTTTAAATGTTGGCAATTCATAGTTGTAAGAACCATAGAGGGTGCTATTTTGCAGTCTCTGATCTATAGTATAACTGTGGGTCCCTATTGGAGGGCAAGTTATTTAAAAATCCTCCTATTCAAAATTATGTATCTTCAAAAATGTTTTAATTGTGGTAAAATACATGTAACATAAAACATAACATCTTAACCATTTTTAAGTATACAGTTCAGTAGTGTTGAGTATGTTCATAATGTTGTACAATCCATCTCCAGAACGCTTTTTATCTTGCAAAGCTCTGTACCCATTAAACAACTCTCCGTTTTCCCCCTCCCTCCCAGCCCCTGGCAACCACGCTTCTACTTTCTGTCTCTATGAATTTGATTATTCTAGGTAACTCAGATAAGTAGAATCATATAGTATTTGTCATTTACTGACTGGCTTATTTCACGTAGGATAGTGTCCTCAACGTTCATCCATCTTGTAGCATATGGCAGAGTTTCCTTCCTTTTTTTTTTTTTGGCCTCACCGCAAGGCTTATGGGGGATCTCAATTCCCTGACCAGGGATTGAACCTGGGCCACGCCAGTGAAAGCCTGGAATCCTAACCACTAGGCCACCGGGGAACTCCCCTTCCCTTTTAAGGTGGAATAATCTTCCATTGTATGCATATACCACATTTTGTTTATCCGTTTATTTATCAATGGACATTTGGGTTGCTTCCATCTTTTGGCTATTGTGGATAATGCCATTATGAACATGAGTGTACAAAATTACATTTCTTACAATGTTTTCATAAGTCAATAACTATTCCTCTATTAGTCTGATCTCCCTAACCTGATTGCAAACTCTCTGAGCAGGGACCATAAAATAACGTATTTGAAAGAGGTTTATTAATGTTAACCTTCAAACAAAAGTTAATAATTTTAATCTCCTACTTGCAGGAGATTACTTGCAGAATTACTTGCAGAATTCCAAGTAATTTTTGTAGATATTGTAGCCTCAAGGAAATGAAGCATAATTCTCTTTAAGTGTGGGATACACTTAAAGTAACTGTGGAATACAATTCATTTTAAAGTGTGCAGTCTGGAAGGGGGATTATGAGAGGAGTAACTTTGCAATGGAGAAACCCGACAAACCTCAGCCAGGTGATCAAGGTCAACATCAACAGTGATAACTCATGTTAGAAGCATGTTCCCTTAACATGATGTAATGAGAATGGCATTTCATCTCTGCGGTCTTCCTCCCCAAAACTTATAACCTCTGTCTAACCATGAGAAAAATATTACACATACCCAAATTGAAGGACAAAATACCTGAAAAGTACTCTGTAAAACTGTCAAGGTCATCAAAAACAAGTAAAGTCTGAGAAACTGTCACAGCCCAGAGGAATCTAAGATGACATGATGACTAAATGCGATGTAGTATGCTGGATGACATCCCAGATAGGAAACCCCCTAAAACTAAGTAGGTAAAAACTAAGAAAACCCCCTAAAAACTGTGGAGTCTAGTAATGTGCCAATGTTGGTTACCCAATTGTGACAAATGTACCATAGTTATATGAACAACAGAGGAAACTGGGTGCAGGGTACACAGGAAATCTCTATAATATTCTTTCAACGTTTCTGCAAATCTAAAGCTAAATGAAAATAAAAGTTGATTAAAAATAACCTTGCAAATTGAAAAAAGTTTATAATTATTTATATTATTATTATGTAAAAAGACTTTGTATCCTGTAAGTGTCATGCACTTGGGACCTTTTTACTTCACTAGACTGTGAGCTCCTTGAGAATAAGGGTTTTATTTAATTGATCTCTTTACCCTCAATGACCAGCCTATTGTACACACTCAATTAATGTTTATTGAATAAATAACTGAATGAATAAGCAGGAACTTGGTTGTATTAGTTGAACACATTAATGTGAATACTGTGGAAACTGAAGGAGTCTATTCCCTGGGGCCAGGAGCCTGATAATAGAAACAACTTTGGCAGGACTCCTGGAAAAAAAAAAGAGCAAAGCTGTCAGCTCATCTATAGAGAACAAACCAATGTGAACTACCATGGTATTTTTAAAAACCCACATTATTTTAGGAGAATAGAAAGAAATTAGCAAACAGTATTGAGAATTTTTAAGAATTACTAGTAATTGTATAGTTTAGAAAAAGCACTTTGGTGTTGAAAAGTTGTATTAGTAGGCAACGTTCATCCTTTTGCCCTAAAACCTTTGTCTCTATTAGTGGCTTCCAAATTGGCAACATGTTTTTAAAAACTGATACCTGTGTTTTTTTACTAACTGTGTAGTCATTAAGGTCAAATGACTTTTCTATGAACTGATTCTAATCAATTAACAGGGCATGATGCCACAATTTTTTTTTGCAGTGACTAAATGTAAAATGATAGCGTCTCTTTCTTTTTCTTGACCTTATTCTAACCTCCATCCTTTCAATCTCCAAGTATATCTTTTTTTTTTTTTTTTTCTTTTTTTTGCGGTACGCGGGCCTCTCACTGTTGTGGCCTCTCCCGTTGCGGAGCACAGGCTCCGGACGCGCAGGCTCCCGACGCGCAGGCTCCCGACGCGCAGGCTCCTCGGCCATGGCTCACGGGCCTAGCTGCTCCGCGGCATGTGGGATCTTCCCGTACCGGGGCACAAACCCGCGTCCCCTGCATCGGCAGGCAGACTCTCAACCACCGCACCACCAGGGAAGCCCCAAGTATATCTTTTAAATAAGTTTTTAATTGATAAATAACATCATAGGAAAATAAACACGGAACTTCTTCCCCTCGGCATAGCAACTACTATATTAGGTTTTTGTTGACCTCTTCCAATCTTTACTAAGACAGCTTTACAGAGTTGTAATCAATGAATATGTGCAATTTTGTTTATCTTTTTTGTTGTTAATATTTCTCTTTCATGTAACTACTTATTATTTTAATGGTTACCTGCTATTAGATGAAATTGATGTACCACAGTTTACTTCACCATTTGGGTTGTTGCTAGTATTCCACAATTACAAACAATGCTACTAAAAAGCTCTCTGTATAATTTAAAAAATATTTCCGGGCTTCCCTGATGGTGCAGTGGTTGAGAGTCCGCCTGCTGATGCAGGGGACACGGGTTCGTGCCCCGGTCCAGGAAGATCCCACATGCCGCGGAGCGGCTGGGCCCGTGAGCCATGGCTGCTGAGCCTGCGCGTCCGGAGCCTGTGCTCCGCAACGGGAGAGACCACAACAGTGAGAGGGCAGCGGACCGCAAAAAAAAAAAAAAAAAAAATTTCTTTATGCTGAGGAACTTGTGTGATCATTTTAATAACTTTGTTACATTTTACCAGATTAACCCTCTAAAAATATTCAATGCACAAAAAATAAATCTCATATTTTTACAGTGTTTTACCATTTATAAAGCACTTTCACAAAAATAACTTTATTTAATCCTGATATTAGCACTGTGGGATAGATTTCTTTCCCTCAAGATTCTTTAGCACTAGGGTTTAATAGTTCTGCTAATGTAATGAGTGAAATGAACGACAAAGGAAGGTGTGATACAAGAAGCAGTAGTAGTAAAAAAGCTTGATAAATACGTTGGTAAACATAAATAAATAATGCTGGTTTTAAAAAGTAACTCAGGATTTCAAGACAACATGGAACAAAAATACTAAACAATGATAATGTGGAAGATTAAGATGCAAGGAGTGATCAGATTCGGTGCATTTTATGGTTCTTGTACTGTTTAAAAGGATACTAAAGGTATTAACCTCAGATTTCAAAATAAGCACGTGAAAAATTCAAGAATAATGACTAAAAGAATCAAAATAGAATGTGCAACTTCAAAACCGGTAGAATAAAACAAGAGAATAATGAAAATCAATCAATCCAGAAACCTGGAAAGGAGAAAAAGCGGGAAAAGGCACAAAAAAAGATATGAGAAATACATCCAAATTTATCAGGAATAACAGTTCACTTCATGCAAAATGACATTAAGAGGTTTAAAAATCAAGGGGTAGAAAGACATACTAGACAAATACTAATCAAAAGAAAGCTGATGTACCAATATAAACACCAGAAAAAGACAATTTATGTCAGAAAGTATTATAAGGATAAAGAGATTCACTAATAGGTATAAGATAGTATCTCATGGTATTTTATTTTCCATTTCATTAATTATGATATAAGTGAAACTAAACATTTTTCAGTAGTAGTTTACTGAGAACTGGGAACTTGACTGATTCGCATTTTTAGTTCTTTTTATTTTAAAGATTAATCATTTTTATTGCAAATCTTTCCACCCGCCCCTCCTAGAGTTGTTATCTTAGTTTTATAGTTTCCTACTGTTACAAAGTTGAAAATTTTTGTAATGGAATCTGGCACCTTGTAATGTCCATTTTTTCCTTCAACTCAGTTTTTCTCAAGTATTTTAAAAGTAAATTATAGAAAGCATGACACTCTATCGTTAACAGTTCTATATGCATCTCAAAAAAGGATCTTTTTCATATAGCAAAATATCATCACATCCAATATAATGAAAACAACAGGGTTTTTTTAGCATTTAATCTCCAGTCTACATTCAAATTTCCCCACATATACCCGAAATTCCCTTCACATCTCTATGTCCAAAGCAGGATCCAATCCAGGATCATGCGCTGCATCTTGGTAACATGAAACTCAAATCTCTTTTAATTCTCAACCATCCTTTTAGAATCTACAAAAGTTCTTGTTCTAGTAACAGTAATCTGAAAGTCTGGGCCAGTGTTTTGTAGCACATTCCACCTTCCAGATTTGTCTTTTCCATCCTTGTGATATTATTAGCTTAATACTTCCTGTAAACTGGAAGCTTAATCTAAAGGTGCTAAAGACTCAAGTTAAACTTTTTTTTTTTAATCCAGCTGCATAAGAGGTAATTTTGGCTACTTCATATTAAGCAGGAGACATACATTCAATGCCATTGGTATATCCATCACCTCCAAAAGTTTCTTCTCACCTTCCTTATTTTTATTTTCTATTTTATTTATTTATTTATTTATTTTTTGTAATAAGAACAGTTAACACAAGGTCTACCGTATTGGCAAATTTTTAAGTATACATTATTGTTAAATATAGGCACGATGGTGTACAGATCTCTTATTATTCATCTTGCATAACAGAATCTCTTAAAGGTGTCTATTCCTATCTTGGGGTGGTACTTATAGCAGTGGATTTACTTCACATATTTTCATAACATTTTATAGTCTTATAATAGCTTTTTGGCTTTTGGTCTACAACGGCAGTTCACAAACTTTTGGTATTAAATCCCTCTCTGAGGATCCCAAAGGGCTTTTTTTTTTTTTTTTTTT
>NW_020173499.1:516210-550337 GCF_003031525.2 Neophocaena asiaeorientalis asiaeorientalis | reverse complement strand
TTTTTTTGCGGTACGCAGGTCTGTCACTGTTGTGGCCTCTACCGTTGCAGAGCACAGGCTCTGGACACGCAGGCTCAGCCACTCTGCGGCATGTGGGATCTTCCCGGACGGGGACACGAACCCATGTCCCCTGCATCGGCAGGCGGACTCTCAACCACTGCGCCACCAGGGAAGCCCCCAAAGGGCTTTTACGTGAGTTATAACTACTAATATTTACTCAAGTAGACACTAAATTTGAAATATTTTTAAAAGCACAAGAATATACAAGCACACATTCCATTAGCCATCATTGCGATGGTGTCCCGCACGTCATGTCCCGCACGTCACGTAATTACTAGAAAACTCAGTACATTAGGGAGCGACTGAGAGCGCAAAGGCGAATAACGTCTTAGTATCGTTAGAAAAAGTTTTGACAGGAGCGAACACCGCACTCCCCTCCGCTCCAGGAGTCCCGCGATCACACTTTGAGAATCGCTGTCCATCACAAGTCTTTGTCTTCTCTTAGAGTTAGTGCCTGTCAGTGCTGTCCCGCCCCGCCCCCGCCGCCAGCAAGGAGCCGGAATCCGCTTTCTAGATGACCTTGCACTCAACCTTCTTGCGCGGTAAGGTTCCCGGAACCGAGAGCTGCGCGCGCACAGCGGGCCTCTGACTTCCCGGCGTGCCCCGGGCCTGCGGCGTAAAAGCGCGCAGGCCGTAGCGCCCCACGTGACCCGCGGCGCCGCGGAGGCGGGAGTCTGTGAGTGACCGCGGTCGCGGCGTCCTCGGGCTTGTGTTCTGCGTCTCCCGCGGGCAGCCCCGGGCTGGCCCCCACCCCCACTCTCGCCTTCCAGCAGGGAAGAAAGCCGGTGTGGGAGGAACGGTTCCAGCCCGAGCTTTCGCTTTCACCTGGAGCCTCCCGACCCTGGGACGCGCGAGTCCTTAAGACCCGCTCTTGCTCTGCTCGGGCCTCACTGCTAAAGTGAGCCCTGGGCTCTAGACCCCTGCTGTTGAGAAAAGAAACATTTGCAAACATGTCCCGGATCGAAAAGATGAGCATTCTGGGCGTGCGGAGTTTTGGAATAGAGGATAAAGATAAACAAATTATCACATTCTTCAGTCCCCTCACAATTTTGGTTGGACCCAATGGGGCGGGGAAAACGGTAAGTCCTAAGTAGCCGCCTTCAGTTTACGGGTCGCCACGTGTTAGAAATCTGGAGTAAAATATCTGCAGAGTTCGGAACTCTTGATTAGGATGAGGGGAGTCCATATGACTCAGCTCCTGGGGCCCCAGGGTGTACCTGGGTCTCCGGCTGACTTCCCGGCCCAGGGGCGTGGCTTGGTGTGGCCTTCAGGCCACTGCGACCTCAGGAACCGACCAGACTCCTGTGTTCAGTCATGTCCGGTGGACAAGGTTTCCATCAGAATCCTAAGAGACCGGGAGCTACCTCCGTCCGGGCTCAGCGAGCTCACGGTCCCACAGGAAGCCTTTTTGTCTGCATTCATGTTTTATCGTTCCTTACTCACATGGCATAGCATTCACTTCCTGGTAGTCGTCCCCGTACAGGATTTCTTTAAAAGTTATAAAATATGATAAATATATGACTTTAAGAAGACTGTCTATCCCAACTAAGATGATAAATGATAAGTAAATGACATAATTTTAAAATGAAACGTGTTGGGGCTTGGTTAAATTGGGACAGTATTTTGTTGTTAGGATACTCTTACCTAGTCAGAATAAAATATCGGAGCGCAGCTTATATACTGTGCTCCAGTACTGGAAATATTTAGAAATTTGAGTTGGACCGGGAATGGTATGCAATTATGAAAAAAGTACAGCCAAGAGGCTCTCTGGTCTGAAAGGGTGCTTTGAGAAAAAGCAAGGTGGTGTCATTGTAACAGGGAGAGGAGTAAATGAAGTGAAAAGCATAGAAAAAGACATAAGGTTTAGTGTTGAGAGTTGAATGCCAGACTCTTGTCTGCTTTTATTTATGTAGAAATATTATTTATTGAATGCTTTTTATGTACCTAGCATTGTATTAAGTGCTCTACTGGTAGAGAGACTAGTATGTTTAGTGTTTATGAGCCCTAGCTGCTTTGATACAAATTTTTTCCTTCACCATTTATTAGCTGTGTGACTGGGCAAAAGTGACCTAAATGCTCCATGCCTTAGTTTTCTTCTCTGTAAAATGGAGGTTAAAAAATAGTTTCTACGTGGGACTTCCCTGGTGGCGCAGTGGTTAAGAATCTGCCTGCCAGTGCAGGGGACACGGGTTTGAGCCCTGGTCCGGGAGGATCGCACATGCTGTGGAGCAACTAAGCCCATGCGCCACAACTACTGAGCCTGCGCTCTGGAGCCCGCGCGCCTAGAGCCGGTGCCCCACAACAAGAGAAGCCACTGCAATGAGAAGCCTGTGCACGGCCCCGAAGGGTAGCCCCCGCTTACCCCGCCCGTGCACAGCAAAGACCCAACACAGCCAAAAATAAATAAATGAATAAATAAAAAAATAAATTTATTAAAAAAAATAGTTTCTACAGCCTAGGATTGATGTGAGAATTAAAAGCTTAATGTATGTGAAAGTGGTTAGTACAATACCTGGCACATAGTAAGGCCTTTGTAGATATTAGCCATTTGTTTAGTTTCGACTTTTAAAAGAATTTTAGCTTTATTGGAGTATAATGACATATAATTTGTAGGCTATTTAAAGTATACATCATGGTGATTTGACACAGATGTATATTGTAAAAGGATTCCCCCATCTAGTTAATTAACATGTATTTAACTTTTTTTGGTGAGAACATTTAAGTTACACTCTCATTAAATTTCATTTATACAATATAGTGTTGTCAACTATGGTGACCATGTTTTACTTACGCCATTGTTATTAAAAACTTGACTTAAAGGGTTTTAATTAGAAATAGAGAAATTTTCCCTCAAATAATAATTCTTTATTTCAGTATACCTCGTTAAGTATGTAGCTTTTCTATGAAGTTATAGCAATTATTCTTTAACACTTAATCATATTTATATGACAGGTTTTATAATGTCAAATTTTATCTGATCATATCTTTTATAGTCTCTATGGTAATAATATTTTATAATGAGTTAATGTTTTATGATTAAATTCTGCAGTTCTCTAATACCTAAATAATATAATTTTCTATTTCTTTAGACCATCATTGAATGTCTAAAATATATTTGTACTGGAGATTTTCCTCCTGGAACCAAAGGAAATACATTCGTTCATGATCCCAAGGTAATGGTGCTAGTAAAACTTTGTACTTTTAAAGTAAAAAAAAATTTTTTTTAAATTTTTGGCTGCGTCAGGTCTTAGTTGTGGTGCATGGGCTTCTCTGTAGTTGTGGCGCATGGACTTCTCTGTAGTTGTGGCATGTGGGTTTTCTCTCTAGTTGTGGCGCGTGGGCTCTGTAGTTTGTGGCCTGCAGGCTCTCTAGTTGAGGTGCCTGGGCTTTGCTGCCCCACAGCATGTGGGATTTTAGTTCCCCGACCAGGGATCGAACCTGGGTCCTCTGCATTGAAAGGCAGATTCTCTGCCACTGGACCACCAGGGAAGTCCCTAAAATAAAATTTTTATAATTATGAAAGTGATGATAGCTCATTGTAGAAAATTTGGCAGTGGAAAAGTATGAAGAGGTATGAAAGTCACCCACATACAGTCTTAGCGCCCAGTGATAGCCATTGTTGACATTTTCATGTATTTCTTCTCCTTCACATACAGTCTTATATAGCTGAAGTCATACTCTAATTTTGTATTCTGAGGTGTTTTTCCACCTAACATTATAATAAAGTCCAATGTTATTTAAAAAAACGATATTAATCTGGGTGTTTGATACATGGGTGTTTTAATCTTTTTACTTTTTTGTATGTGTGAAGTATTTCCTACTTAAAACATAAAACCTTTTATGAACATTTTTAATAATTGCATCATTTTCTTACATTTAGATTGCTTTTAGTTTTTCATTAAAATGTACCATGATGAAAGTCTTGGTGTATGAGTGTTTGAATGGTATTTATTTTTCTAAAATAAATTTATTTATTTATTTATTTATTTATTTGTGGCTGTGTTGGGTCTTTGTTGCTGCACACGGGCTTTCTCTAGTTGCAGCGAGCGGGGGCTACTCTTCATTGCGATGTGCCGGCTTCTCACTGCGGTGGCTTCTCTTGTTGTGGAGCACAGGCTCTAGGCACTCAGGCTTCAGTAGTTGTGGTTCTCGGGCTCTAGAGCACAGGCTCAGTAGTTGTGGTGCCTGAGTTTAGTTGCTCTGTGGCATATGGGATCTTCCCAGACGAAGGCTCAAACCCGTGTCCCCTGCATAAGCAGGCGGTTTCTTAACCACTGCGCCACCAGGGAAGTCCTGTGAATTATGGTGTTTAAACTCTTAGTGTGTGTATAGGACATAGGCTTTTCTATATGCATTTTGGCCTGTAGGTTTTTCTTTCTTTTTTTTTTTTATTGAAGTATAGTTGATTTACAATATTGTGTTAGTTTCAGGTATACAGCAAAGTGATTCAGTTATATACATATTTTTTTTCCAGATTATTCCATCATAGGTTATTACAAGGTACTGAATATTATTCCCCCTGTTATATAGTAAATCCCTGTTGCTGATCTATTTTATATATAGTAGTATGTATCTGTTAATCCCAAACTCCTAATTTATCCCTCTCCCTGAATAGGTTTTTCTTGTTTATGTATATAGTGGGGTCATGTGCCTCTTTCATTACCCCGCCTGCCAAGAGTTTGTTGTGTGCTTCCTCCAGGCTTTTTTCTGTGTTTATAAAAACATATCTGTGTGTGTATATAAATACGCTCATGTAAATATTTTAATACATCAATAGAATTTTATTTTTCCATTGTATCAATACACATCAAATATTTATTTAGTGATATACTGTGGTTATGTTAAAATATATATACACCTTTGTTTCATTATTTTTAATTACTAAATAGTATTTCATTGAGTTTATATTCTCTAATTTATTTAGCTGACCCACTGTTGATAGTCTTTTAAGTTGTTTCCACGTTTATGTGACTAAAGATAACTCTGTGATTATGAAAGTGATCTCAGGTGGCCTTGGCTTGCAGTGGCTTGAAGAGGATTTCGGTTCCCTGGCCAGGGATTGAAATCAGGTCGTGGCAGTGAAAGTGCCAAATACTAGCCACTAGACCACCAGGGCCAGTGGGCAGTGACAAGGCCCTGGTCCATTGGCTTGGTAGAAATGAATTTCCACAAAGACATGGAAAGTAGTGAAACAAGTAAAGTGTTTATTAGGAGGAAAAAGAGTACATGTGAATAGACTCACACGGGCGGGCTCAGAGAGAGAGTTGCGCCCTTGTGGTAGTTTCAGTCACTTATATGGGATATTTCTTCTGGGTTTCCTCTGGCCAGTCATCTTGCTTTTTCTGGCCCTGAGCCTGTATTGGTTTAACTCAGGGTCCTCCCCTGTGTGCACACGCGTCTCTTAGCCAAGATGGATTCTAGCGAAGAGGCCTATGGGTAGGTTGACATCACCTACTATGGCGTGGTGCTCCTTCCCTTTTTGGCCCCCCGAGGAGCCTTTTTGCGCACCTGTAGTTGGGAAGATCTCCTTGACCTCCAGAATGAGGAACATGTGGTCTCTTTATCTTTTATCTGGGCAGAGCTCAGCTCCTCCTTGCTCCTTGCTATTCATCTTGGAGTATCTGTCCACAGGGGACAAACTCCAGCTGCTCAGCCTGGGGCCCATCTATCTCCTGCCTCAAATCCCCCCTGCGAGACATGAGCCCCAAGAAATCTTTTTTGGGAGGATGTAGGGCAAAGTCTGTCTTCCGTAGCTTCTTCAGGCTAGCATGTGGTTCATAGACCCTACCTAGTTGGGTTCACGGAGCTCTCACCCTGTCTCATTAAGGGGCCCAGGGTGACTTCTGTTGTTATTCCAGCAGGATCTGTTCCGAGGAATGGCCAGAATCTCTGCATCACCATTATCTTGATGTGAAACTATTGTAATCTGGAAGAGACAAACTTAACAAGCAGATTAAAAAGGCAGGGGCCAAAAACCAGTAAAAGCACTATTGTAACCAGTGGCCTAAGGAGTAAGAACCAGGTTACATTTGGTAACAATTTTGATCTTGGTCCAGATATAATCAGTGCTTGGGTTACCCTGTCCAAAGGAATGGAGCCATTTGGCGTGGTCATATATATTTTTGATGTTTGCTTCTATTAGCCCAGTGTGATTTGATGTGGGTGTAACGCACTTAGTTAGTTGGACAACCTGCCATTAATAGATCTCATTTCTTTTCAGGAGAATAAGCCTGAAACCCATTCTGGACCTGGCGCTTTGGGGAGACTTGTAGCCAGGTAGCTAGTTGTTTAGTTTTATCTAAGTAGGTTGTAACCTTTGATGTGGTATTAACACATAAATAACAGGAGCTATTGGTCATCATACATGTCTCTTTTTTTGGTTAACATGATATAAAGCTATTTCATTGCCTAAAAATAATAATTATAAGAGGAGACCTTTAAATTGTTTATTGTTTTATCTTAAAGTCAATTAAGTCCTCTCGGAGGCTGGATCAAATCAGTCCCTTTTGCCAAGTCAAGCATTTTGCTTTTCAGTTGTCCTTGCTCCTGCATTAGCAGTTTCTCCCTCTTTAGGGGATCATTTAGATCAACATATAAACATGGTCTGGTAGCTCCAGTCTACAAACAGACAAACTCTCCCTTTACTGCAGATCAACCTCTGGCTACTACTTTGTTCTAGTTTATAGCAAAATTCACAAGAGTTGTGTGTACTGATTGTTTTCACTTTATTGCTTCCCCGTTCCTCCTCAGCCCACTCTGTTTAGATTTTTCTCCTTTTTTTCCCTCACTAAAACTGCTCTTGTAAGGTCACCAGTAATCTCCATACTGCCAGATAAAACAGTTGTTTTCTAATTCCCAATAACTTCTTTGCAGATTTGATATAGTTGGTTTCTCCCTTTTTAAAAAACATTGCTCTCATGGCTTTCATGACACCATGATCTCATACCTCCTTTTTCACTGGCCATACTTTAGTCTTCTTTGATGAGTCTACTTTTGCCTGGCTCTTCTTGGGTGATCTCATTCACTCTCACAGCTTTAAGTATTGGTTATATTGCTCTTGTCTAACACTTGGAAATGAATTGTCTGAGGAGACACACATGCTGACAGAGCAAGAGACTTTATTGGCAAGGGGCACCCGGGTGGAGAGCAGCAGGGTAAGGGAACCCAGGAGAACTGCTCAGCCGCGTGGCTCGCAGTCTTGGGTTTTATGGTAATTGGGTTAGTTTCCGCGTTGTCTCTGGCCAATCATTCTAACTCAGGGTCCTTCCTGGTGGTGCACACATCGCTCAGCCAAGATGGATGCCAGCGAGAAGGGTTGTGGGAGGTTGGTAGGGCATATGGACTGGCGTCTTCTCTCTCCTTTTGACCTTTCCCGAATTCTTCCGGTTGGTGGTAGCTTGTTAGTTCTGCCTTCCTTACCAGGACCTCCTGTTGTAAGATAACTCATGCACGTGGTTACTATAGGGCCTGGCCAGGGCGGACAGTTTTGGTCAACGGTTCCGCTAACAGTTCTATGCTGATGAATCCCAAATTTATATATATAGCCCTAACTTCTTTCCTATGCTCTAGATATATATGTCCAGCTGTTTGATTATTTAATGGGCATCTCAAATTTAACATATTCAAAATAGAACTCTTGGTTCCCTGTTCCCCCATCCCTTTCACATTCTCAAGCCTATTACTGCCTTAGTACTCTCCAGTTTAATAAATGATATCATCATCCACATGTTTGCTCATGCAAAACCCTGTGTGCCATCCTTTGAGTGATTCCTTTATCTCATCCTGTTTCTAATTCATAAGCAATTCTTACCTACTCTTCTAAAATATGTCCAGAATATGTCCCTTCATTCCATCTCTGCTGCTTTCCTGGTCCAAGCCACCACACTTTTCCCTTTGAATTATTCTGGTAGTCTCCAAACTTGTTTTTCCTGCCTCATTCTTTTTTTTTTTGGCCGTGCCACGTGGCATGTGGGATCTTAGCTGCCTAACCAGGGATCAAACCCATCCCCCCCTTCAGTGGAAGCACAGAGTCTTAACCACTGGACCCCTGGGAAAGTCCCTCCTGCTTCATTCTTTTTTTTTTTCTTTGATAGTAAGAAGTGGATTTATTTAGAGAGAACCTCCTGTCTCATTCTTGAAGTTCTCTTTTTTACATAGCAACAAATTATCTTTAAATATTTATTCATTCATTCAACAGGGAGTGAGTCACTCAAAATCTGAGGGGAGAATATTCCAGTCAGTGTTAATACTAAGTGCAAAGTCCTTGAGGTAGGAGCATGTTTGGTGTGTTCAAGGAATCACAAGAAGGAGCAAAATGGTAGGGGAAGACTGGTAGAAAATTAAGTTAGAGTAGTTGAAGGGTCTAGATCTGGTAGGACCTTGGGTTCTAATTTAAATAGGAATCTATTGGAAGATTTTAAGCAAGAAGAGGGCATGATCTGTATTTTAAAGTGATGAGTCTAGCTGCTGAGAGAAGACCGTCTGTAGGTGGCAAGGGTAGAAGGGTGAAGACTAACAAAGGGGATTTTGTGGTAATCCAGGTGAGAAATGTTGGTGGTTAGATTAAGTGGTAATGGTAGAAAGTATGAGAAATGCTTGGATTTGGGCTGTATTTTAAAGGTAGAACCAGCAGATTAGCTAATGATTTGGGTAGTGATGTATGAGAAAAATAGAAGCATAAAGCAGAACTCCCAAGTTTTTTGACTTGAGCAAGTAGAAAAATAGTGTAATGAGGAAACACTGGAAAAGGAGATTTGGGTGGCTCTAGTTTAAACATGTAAATTAGGATGGGAATTCCCTGGCGGTCCATTGGTTAGGACTCGGCGCTTTCACTGTCGGGGGCCCAGGTTCAGTCCCTGGTTGGGGAACTAAGATCCCACAAGCTGCATGGCGCAGTCAAAAAGAAAAAGAAAAGAAAACCCATGTAAATTGGGGATGTTTGTTAGATATCCAAAGGAGGTGTCCAGTAGGTAAGTAGAAATATGACCAGGGGTTAAAGAAAGAAAATTAGGAATCAGTGATGCATACAGTTATATATGTATGTAGTTAGTCTTAAAGCCTGATGGGATCACATAGGAAGTGAATATAGAGAAGAGATCCAAGACCTAAGCCTAGAGCACATTAGCATTTAGAAATAAGAAAGAGGAGGAAGACCCAGCAAAAGATGCTAAAAGAACAACTAGTAAAGTAAGGAAAACAGAGAATAGTGTCTTAGAAAAGAATAAAGTGTTATAAGAAGGAGGAGTCATCAACTGTGTCAAATATGTCGGTAGCTCAAAATACATAATTAATGAGAACCTACTGTATAGCACAGGGAAATCTACTCAGTACTCTTTCGTGACCTAAGTGGGAAGGAAATCCAAAAAAGAGGGGATATATGTATACATATAGCTGATTCACTTTGCTGTATAGCAGAAACTAACAAACATTGTAAATCAACTCTACTCCAATAAAAATTAAAAAAAGAAATGTCGATAGCTCAAGTAAGAAGCAGGTTTGACTATGGGAAGGCCATTGGTGATCTTGACAAAACCAGTTTTAGTAATCTGAGAAAACAGGAGGTGAGGAAGTGAAACACATAGAATTGTCTTGTGAATTTTGCTATAAGTGGAAAGAGAGATAGGGCAATAGCTGAAAAGGTTTGCAGGATCAAGGAGAGTGCTGGCTATTGTTCTTGTTTTTTTACATATGTATGTATGTATTTTCTGGATGTTTCCATGTTGATTGATGCTCTAGAATCTCTGCCAATCCCATCTATCACTCACCTCTTCCCAAATGCTTTCATATTTCTAGAGCTATTTTTCTCAGCTGTCTGCTTATGTCCTCTCTGTGGTTCTTCTGGCCATGGTGGTTTAGCTCTCTTCACTTACTACCCACTTTTTGGCTGCTCTCATTTCCCAGTTCTGAGCTCCCACCCACACTTGCTCATCAACTCTTCTCTCTTGAGTCACTCACACCTCCTACTGTGGATGAAGCCATTCCCCTTATCTGAATTGTCCACATCCCCTCAGTTTTCCCTATATGCTGTATTCTTCTCATTATTTCAATTCCTCTCACCCTCTTATATCTTCAGCTTCTCTTGTCTTTCCTTTTCCCTGTTTTAATTTGACCCTGAACCTAATATTGTTTACCTTGCCTTAAACCAACGCCTGAATTTTTCTGGTTCTCCTCAATAATTTTTCTTACCTATGTTCAGTTGTTTCTGTCTTCTTAGGAACTTTGATTTCCATGTTGCTCCATTTGCCTAGCTTCCCACTTTTCTCCTTTACTTCTTTCAAACTTGTGGCTACATCAGTCCGGACGCGCAGACTCAGCGGCCATGGCTCGTGGGCCCAGCCGCTCCTCGGCATGTGGGATCTTCCCGGACCAGGGCACGAACCCACGTCCCCTGCGTCGGCAGGTGGACTGCCAACCACTGCGCCACCAGGGAAGCCCAAAACTGTCATTTTTGAACCAAAACAACAAATGAAAGCTACAAAGTGCCTAATAAATATGTGTTAAACAATTTGATGAATTAATATAAAAGTTAAATTTATGCTGAAAAGTCCAACAAAAGTTATTTATGATTTAAAAAAAAGGCTGAATCCAGGGCTTGTGATTTTGGTTGCAATAGAGTAGTGAGTATCATACTTGTGCTCCCAAGATGAACAACTATAAAACTGGAAAAAATATTTGAATCCACTCTTTTCCGGCATTGGGCAACAGATGGTGCAGGGCTGTGATTTTTTAGCAAAGAGAAATATATGCGGTGACTACACATTTGTTCTAGTTTTCTGCGTAGGGATATTTTGCAAACTTCAGTGCATAGAGTTAGAACCCAACAGAGAACCGTAGTCACTAGGCAGATGAAACAAAGAAAGAAGTTTGGGTTTGCTGAGGTGGTTGTGAATTGTGAGGCAGGGTACAGGGGTGGGGTTTTTGTGCAGAGATGGGGCACCAGGAATCTGTACAAGGAACCCATGAGCTTTTGGCCAAATACTAAGCTGCATGTGTTCCAGAACGAGATTCAGTGAGGACTAGCAGCGAACAACTACTGGAGTAGAGGAGTGGGATTGTGAACTGAATGGAGATTCTAGAGTTTGCACAATGCTGGGAGACATTTGAGTCATGATATGCCAGAGTAGGAGGAGCTTGTGGAGCTCCTTAGTATTCTGTTGAGGCCTCAGAAAGGCCATCCTAACAAATCCTAAAACAAGCTTTGACAGAATCAAGCTGAGTAGCCAATAAATTAACTGCCTTCTAGAACAAAACTCAACACTTTTTAAAGGAAGTCAGCACAATCCAAACTCACACTGTAGCATCTACAATGTCCAGGATATAATAAAAAATTAGTGTATATATGAAGAAACAAATGTAATCCATAACTGAGAGGAAAAAGTGAATAGAAACATATCCAGAGATGACAAATTTTGGAATTAGCAGACAAAGATTTTAAAAGCTATGACACATAAGTTCAAGAATTTAAAGGAAATTGGCCATAATGTGGGAAAAGATCCCAACAGAGAAATAAAACTATAAAAAAGACCCAAGAAGCTGAACACATAACAAGTAGCATAAACACACTTATATTGCATTTTACACTAAACTTGCTGAAAACCAGAGGTGAATTCTTAAAAGTAAACTGAGGAAAAAGTAACACATTATGCAGAGGGGAAAAATAATGATTTCTGACTTCTCATGAAAAACTTCCAAGCCATGAGATAGTGAGACAACATCTTTAAAGTGCTGGGGAATAAAAATCAATCTAAATTTCTATATACAACAAAAATATCCTTCAAAAATTGAAGATGAAATGGAGAACATTTTCTGATTGGGGAAAAAAAAAAGGTAGAGGTATTAGCTACCAGCAGATCTGTACCATAAGAAATGTTAAAGGAGGTTCTTGAGGCTGAGGGGAAGTGTTACGAAATTAGTCCTAGAGTAAAGGTTGCTGCAGATGCCCCCTTACAAACCTTAAAAACAAACGTTCAAAAGGACTAAGCCTCTAAGGAATTCCCTGGTAATCCATTGGTTAGGACTCCGCGCTTTCACTGCCGAGGGCACAGGTTCAGGACCAATCCCTGGTCAGGAAACTAAGATACTGCAAGCTGCACAGCTCAGCCAAATAAAGAAACAATATCCACGATTAAATATTGGACTTCCCCAGAGGTCCAGTGGTTAAAAGACTGTGCTTCCACTGCAGGGGGCCCTGGTTCGATCCCTGGGAGGGGAAGTTCCGCATGCTGCATGGTGCATCCAAAAAAAGGATCAGGCCTCAAGAAACTTAGCTGCATGCCTGAACCAAATTAAACACCCATTAAAGGAGTAAAACAAAATTATTCATTCAACATTGTAAAATTCACAATCAGAAGTTCCCAGGCATGCAAGGAACCCAGAACCAGGAGAAAATGAATATAGAAATAAATAGAAAATGAAAGAGATGACAGAATTAGCAGACGATCTTAAAACAAATTACAAAACGTATAAATATGCAAACAGATGGAAAGGAAAACATTAAGTTTAATGAATGTAATAGAAGATATAACAAAAAGACCTAAATAAAGCAAAAGGAATACCAATGGGGTTTTTTTTTTTTGAAGTATAGTTGATTTACAGTATTGTGTTAGTTCCAGATGTACAGCATAGTGATTCAGTATTTTTGCAGATTATACTCCATTATAGGTTTTTACAAGAAAATGGGTAAAGTTCCTTGTGCTATACAGTGTATTCTTGTTGTTTATCTATTTTATATGTAGTAGCTTGTATCTGTTAATCCTATACCTCTAATTTGTCCCTCTCCCCTCCACTTTGGTAACCACAAATTTGTTTTCGGTATCTGTGAGTCTGTTTTGCATATATGTTCATTTGTATTATTTTTTAGAGGGAATAACAGTGTTTTTAAATATAATAATACAGATAGGTTAAAAGTAAAAGGATGGAAAATCCTTTAGATAGCATACTAGAATATGCCAGCTAATAAAAAGAAAACTGAACTGGCTATATTAATATCAGACAGTATACTTCAGAACTAGTAACATTGACGTAAAAAGTGACATTTTATGATGATAAAGCAGTCAATTCACCAAAAGGATTTAACAACTCTAAATGTAGAGCTTTGATATGGAAGAGGCAAAAAAATCTATGGAACTAACGGAGAAACAGACAAATCTGCAATTATAGTTGGAGATCTCAATACCTCTCTTGGTAAAGAAACAGAAAGAGTAGACAAAATATCAGAAGGACGTGGAAAACTTTAATACTATTAATCAAATTAGCCTAATTGATGTTTATAGGACATTCTACTAGTGAACAGCAGAATACACATTATTTTCATCCACTGTAAAACATTCACAAATATTCTGAACCATAAAACAAGTGAAAACAAATTTTAAAGCGTTGAAGTCATACAGAATGTGTTTTCTGACCACAACAGAGTTAAACTAGAAATCAATAACAGAAAATCCCCAGATATTTGAAAATTAGGCAGTACATTTCTTTTTTTTTTTTTGCGGTATGCGGGCCTCTCACTGTTGTGGCCTCTCCTGTTGCGGAGCACAGGCTCCGGACGCGCAGGCTCAGCAGCCATGGCTCACGGGCCCAGCCGCTCTGCGGCATGTGGGATCTTCCCGGACCGGGGCACGAACCCGTGTCCCCTGCATCGGCAGGCGGACTCTCAACCACTGCGCCACCAGGGAAGCCCAGGCAGTACATTTCTAAATAACCCATGGATCAAAAAAGGGATCATGAAGGAAATTCAAAAATACTTTAAATTAAAGCATATCATACAAAAAATTTGTGGAATGCAGCTAACTAATGCTTAGAAATTTATATAATAAAATGTTTATATTAGAAAAGAAAAATGTCTAGAATTAATTACCTGAGCTTCTATCTTAAGAAACCTGAAAAAGAAGAGCTAATTAAATTCAAAATAAGTAAAGGAGGGAAATTAAAGATAAGAGCAAAAATCAGTGATATAGAATACAGAGACAGAGAAAACCAGTGAAACCAGAAGATGGTTCTTTTAAGAAAAAAAAGATCAATAAAATGAATAAGCCTCTAAGCAAAGTGATAAAAAAGCCATAAATTAGCAATATTAGGAATGAAAGAGGCAACATCACTGCGGATCCTACAGACATTATGTAGGTAATAAGGGAATACTGCTAGCAGGTTTATGCCAAAAAATTCAGTAACTTAGATGAAATGGACAAATTCTTTTAAGAACATGTTACCAAAGCTTGCTCAAGAAGAAATATGCCTACAGAAGAAATTGATTTGTAGTTAGAAACTTAACAAGGACTTCAGGTTGTGATGATTTTACTGGTGAGTTGTACAAAACATTTTAGGAGGAAATAGTCAGTTCTACATAAACTTGTTTCATGACATTTTTTTTCTTAAATTCCATATATATGTGTTAGCATATGGTATTTGTCTTTCTCTTTCTGACCTAGAGTCTGTCAGAGTGAAGTAAGTCTACATAAACTTTTTCAGAAAAGTAAGTCTACATAAAAAAAGTAAGTCTACATAAACTTTTTCAGAAAAGAGAACTATGTCCCAACTCATTTTATGAAGATAGTATTACTGTGTTACCAAAAACCAAAGACATTACACGAAAACTACAGATGGGTAACTGTCATGCATGCAAAAATCAATAACAAAATATTAGCAAATCAAAGTCAGCAATATATAAAGATAATACACCATAATGGAGGTCCAAAAGCCAGTAGATGAGGGACTTCCCTGGTGGCGCAGCGGTTAAGAATCCGCCTGCCAATGCAGAGGACACAGGTTCGAGCCATGGTCCAGGAAGATCCTGTATGCTGTGGAGCAACTAAGCCCGCGAACCACAACTGCTGAGCCCGCGTGCCACAACTACTGAAGCCCACGTGCCTAGAGCCCGTGCTCCTCAACAAAAGAAGATAACCGCAATGAGAAGCCCGTGCACCACAACAAAAAGTAGCCCCCACTCTCGCCACAACTAGAGAAAGCTTGCGCGCAGCAACAAAGACCCAACGCAGCCAAAAATAAATAAATAAATTTATTTTTAAAGCCCCACAAAAACCAGTAGATGAGGCTGAGAGAGGAGGGCATCCACAAAAACCTGGTTGGGAATTAGAGCCCAAGAGAGGAATGCATGAGTCCATAGTGATATTTAAAAAATGAAAAACAAGGCGGTGGTTGGGGCGGGTATGGAGGACAAAGCCCTTCCTTATAGTAGAATCTTAACTAATAAATGTAGGAGGAATAATGGAATTAGAAAATTACTCTTTGATAGCTATCACAGTAATCATTCATTCATTTAAGAAACATTAATAGAGATGTTAAAACTAATGGAGGAAAAGCTTGATGAGGTTATGAGACATTTACACAGTCTCAGTGTATCTCTTTCCCAAATATTTATTAACAGCAAAGTAGAAAAAATAATATTCTGCCGGGAATATCTCCTGGTAGATACCACCTTTACCAGGAGATTGAAGGTAACATCCTCAGTAATGAACTAAATTGAAATCGTGCCCATCCGATAAGATGCAATGTAAGGAACATATCATCACTTCTGTAATATTGCTGCAAAGATGCATAATCTGATTCTAGTCCTGAAGAAATATTAGGCAAATCCAAATTTTGGGAGACCTTCTATAAAATAACATTTGGTAATTTTTAAAATTACCAGTCATGAAAGAGAAAATCTGAGGAACTGTTCCAGACTGAAAGAAACTAAAGAGACACGACAACAATGTGTAATTTGAACAATGTGTAATACTATGTGTAATTCTGAACTGGATCCTAGTGTTGTAAAGGACATATTGGAAGAATTGGCAAAATTGAATGGGATCTGAGGGCCATATGGTAGTAATATATCACTCAATTTCCTGATTTTTATGGTTGAAAATGCCCATGTTTTATAGGAAATATCAGTGTTGGGATATCAGATCAGCAACTTATTCTCAAGTGGTTTGGATGAAAAGTCATGGTGTATACTGTGTTTCTACTTTTCTGTAAGCTTGTGATTGTTTTTTAAAATGTTTTAAAAATACTTTTGGTATGTAAAAGGATAACATTCATTTATTTGAAAAATCCACATAGCTGATCTCCTAATGATGCTGAATAATGGAGGTAGATAATACAGTTCTAGTAAATCAAACAGTATTCTTTTCCTCCTTGTGTATTTTTTAAATTTACTTAAAAATTTTTTTTTACTTTATATTGGAATATAGTTGATTTACAGTGTTGTATTAGTTTCAGGTGTACAGCAAGGTGATTCATTTATACATATGTCTATTGTTTTCAGATTTTTTTCCCATGTAGGTTATTACAGATTACTGAGTAGAGTTCCCTGTGATGTACAGTAGGTCCTTGCTGATTATCTATTTCATATATAGTACTGTGTATCTGTTAATCCTAACCTCATAATTTAACCCTCCCCCCCCCCACCTTTCCCCATTGGTAACTATAAGTTTGTTTTTGAAGTCTGTGAGTCTGTTTCTGTTTTATAAATAAGATTTTTTACATTTATAAGATTTTTACATTCATATATAAGTGATATCATATGATATTTTTCTTTCTCTGTCTGACTTCACTTAGTATGATAATCTCTAGGTCCATTCATGTTGCTGCAAATGGCATTATTTTGTTCTTTTTTATGGCTGATATTCCACTGTATATATATATTACCACATCTTCTTTATCCATTCATCTGTGGATGGACATTTACATTGCTTCCATGTCTTGGATATTGTAAATAGTGCTGCAGTGAATTTTGGAGTGCATGTATCCTTTCGAATCATGGTTTTCTCCAGATATATGCCCAAGAGTGGGATTGCTGGATCATATGGTAGCTCTATTTTTAGTTTTTTTAAGGAAGCTCCATACTGTTCTTCATAGTGGCTGTACCAATTTAACGATCCCACCAACAGTGTAGGAGGGTTTCCTTTTCTCCACACCCTCTTCAGCATTTATTGTTTCTAGACTTCTTGATGATAGCTATTCTGACCAGTGTGAGATGATACCTCATTGTAGTTTTGATTTTCATTTCTCTAATAATTAGTGATGATGGGCATCTTTTCATGTGCCTGATGGCCATCTGTATGTCTTTGTTTTTTCATTGAAGTATAGTTGATTTACAGTGTTGTGTTAACTGCTGTATAGCAAGGTGATTCAGTTATACATATATATATATATACACACACACATTCTTTTTTTAATATTCTTTTCCATTATGGTTTATCATAGGATATTGTATGTAGTTCTCTGTGCTATACAGTAGGGCCTTGTTGTTTATCCATTCTATATATTAAAGCTTACATCTGCAAACCCCAACCTCCCACTCCATCCCTCCTCCAACCCCCTCCCCCTTGGCAACCACCAGTCTGTTCTCATGTCCATGATTCTGTTTCTATTTCATAGATAGGTTCATTTGTATTATATTTTATTTTTTATTATTACTTTTAAAAATTAATTTAATGTAATTTTTATTTTTGGCTGCGTTGGGTCTTAGTTGCTGTGCGCAGGCTTTCTCTAGTTGCAGGAGCGGGGGTTACTCTTTGTTGTGGTGCATGGGCTTCTCATTGCAGTATCTTCTCTTGTTGTGGAGCATGGGCTCTGGGTGCATGGCTTTCAGAAGGTGTGTCATGCAGGCTCAGTAGTGTGGCTCACGGGCTCTAGAACGCAGGCTCAGTAGTTGTGGCACACGGGCTTAGGTGCTCTGTGGCATGTGGGATCTTCCCGGACCAGGGATTGAACCGGTGTCCCCTGCATTGGCAGGCGGATTCTTAACCACTGTGCTAACAGGGAAGTCCCTGTATCATATTTTAGATTCCAAATATAAGTGATATCATATGGTATTTGTCTTTCTCTTTCTGACTTACTTCACTTAGTATGATAATCTCTAGTTGCATCCATATTGCTGCAAATGGCATTATTTCATTCTTTTTAATGGCAGAGTAGTATTCCATTGTATATATATGTACTACATCTTCTTTATCCATTCATCTGTCAATGGACATTTAAGTTGTTTTCATGTCTTGGCTATTGTGGATATTGCTGCTGTGAACATTGGCATATGTATATCTTTTTGAATTATAATTTTGTCTGTATATATGCCCAGGAGTGGGATTGCTGGATCATATGGTAATTCTATTTTTAGTTTTCTGAGGAACCTCCATACTGTTTTCCACAGTGGCTGCACCAACTTATATTTCCACCAACAGTGTAGGAGGATTCCCTTTTCTCCACACCCTCTCCAGCATTTGTTATTTGTAGACTTTTTAATGATGGCCATTTTGACTGGTGTGAGGTGGTACCTCATTGTAGTTTTGATTTGCATTTCTCTAATAATTAGCAGTGTTGAGCATCTTTTCATGTGCCTATTGACTATCTGTATTTCTTCTTTGAAGAAATGTCTATTTAGGTCTTCTGCTCATTTTTGGATTGTTTTTTTTTTTTTCTGTTGTTGAGATGTATGAGCCATTTGTATATTTTGGAAAAAAAGCCCTTGTCAGTTGCATTGTTTGCAAATATTTTCTCCCATTCTGTAGGTTGTCTTTTCATTTTGTTTATGGTTTCCTTTGCTGTGCAAAAGCTTGTAAGTTTGATTAGGTCCCGTTTGTTTATTTTTGTTTTTATTTCTATTACCTTGGGAGATTGACCTAAGAAAACATTGTTACAATTTATGTCAGAGAATGTTTTGCCTGTGTTTTCTTCTAGGAGTTTTATGGTATCGTGTCTTATGTTAAGTCTTTAAGCTGTTTTGAGTTTATTTTTGTGTATGGTGAGAAGGTGTGTTCTAACTTCATTGATTTACATATGGTTGTCCAGCTTTCCCACCACTTGCTGAAGAGACTGTCTTTTTCCCATTGTATATTCTTGTCTCCTTTGTCAAAGATTAATTGACCGTAGGTGTGTGGGTTTATTTTTGAACTCTCTATTCTGTTCCATTGATCCATATATGTGTTTTGGTGCAAATACCATGCTGTTTTGCTTACTGTAGCTTTGTAGTATTGTCTGATATCTGGAAGGGTTATGCCTCCTATTTTGTTCTTTTTCTTCAGCATTGCTTTGGCAATTCTGGGTCTTTTATGGTTCCATATGAATTTTAGGATTATTTGTTCTAGTTCTGTGAAAAATATTATGGGTAATTTGATAGGGATTGCATTAAATCTGTAGATTGCTTTGGGTAGTATGGCCATTTTAACAGTAATAATTCTTCCAATTCAAGAGCCTGGGATATCTTTCATTTCTTTGAATAATCTTCAGTTTCCTATAATTAATGTTTTATAGTTCTCAATGTATAAGTCTTTCACCTCCTTGGTGAGGTTTATTCCTAAGTATTTTATTTTTGGGGTTCCGATTTTATTTTATTATTATTTTAAAATTTTATTTATTTATTCATTCATTTTTGGCTGCATTGGGTCTTCGTTGCTGCGTTCCAGCTTTCTCTAGTTGCAGCGAGAGGGGCCTACTCTTCATTGCAGTGTGCGGGCTTCTCATTGCAGTGGCTTCTCTTGTTGCAGAGCAGGAGCCGTAGGCGCACGGATTTCAGTAGTTGCGGCATGTGGGCTCAGTAGTTGTGGCTCGCGGGTTCTAGAGCACAGGCTCAGTAGTTGTGGCACATGGGCTTAGTTGCTCTGCGGCATGTGGGATCTTCCCAGACCAGGGATCAAACCCGTGTTCCCTGCATTGGCAGGTGGATTCTTAACCACTGCGCCACCAGGGAAGTCCCGGGGTTACAATTTTAAAAGGTCTTGTTTTTTTACATTCCTTTTTTGATATTTCATTGTTGATGTAAAGAAATGCAGCCGATTTCTGTATGTTAATCTTGTATCCTGCTACCTGGCTGAATTTATCAGTTCTAGCAGGTTTTGTGTGGAGTCTTTAAGGTTTTCTATATATATTATCATCTGCATATAATGACGGTTTTACCTCTTCCCTTCCAGTTTGGATACCTTTTATTTCTTTTTCTTGTCTGATTGCTGTGGTTAGGACTTCCAATACTATGTTGAATAAAAGAGATGAGAATGGGCATCCTTGTCATTTATTTATTTTTTATTTGGCTGCACCGGGTCTTAGTTGTGGCACTCGGGATCTTCGTTGCGGCACTCGGGATCTTCGTTGCGGCATGCAGGATCTTTAGTTGCAGCATGCAAACTCTTAGTTGTGGCATGTGCGATCTTGTTCCCTGACCAGGGATTGAACCTGGGTCCCCTACATAGGGAGTGCAGAGTCTTAGCCACTGGACCACTAGGTAAGTCATCTGGGTATCCTTGTCTTGTTCCAGATTTTAGCATGAAGGCTTTCAGCTTTTCACTGTTGAGTATTATATTGGCTGTGGGTTTGTCATAAATAGTTTTTATTATGTTCCCTGTGTACCCACTTTGGTAAGACTTTTTGTCACGAATGGATGTTGAATTTTGTCAAGTGCTTTGTCTGCATCTATTGAGATGACGTGTTTTTTGTCTTTTCTTTTGTTTATGTGGTGTATCACATTGATTGATTTGTCTATGTTGAACCAACCTTGGGAACTTGGGATATATCCCACTTGATTGTGGTGTATGATCTTTTTATGTGTTGTTGGATTTGGTTTGCTAATATTTTGTTGAGAATTTTTGTATCTCTATTCACCAAAGATATTGGCCTGTAATTTTCTTTTTTGGTGTTGTCTTTGGTTTTGGTGTCAGGGTGATGGTCACTTCATAGAATGTCTTTGGGAGTGTTCCCTTTTCCCATTTTTTGGAAGAGTTAAAGAAGGATCAGTATAAGTTCTTTGTATGTTTGGTGGAATTCTCTTGTGAAGACATCTGGTCCTGGACTTTTGTTTGTAGGGAGTTTTTAAATTACACATTCTATTTCACTTCTAGTGATCGGTCTGTTCAAATGATCTATTTCTTCTGGTTTCAGTTTTGGTGGACTGTATGTTTCTAGAAACTTGTCCATTTCTTCTAGGTTGTTGAATTTGTTGGCATATAATTGTTCATAGTACTCCCTATGGTTTTTTGAATTTCTGTGGTATCAGCTGTTATGTTTCCTTTTTCATTTCTTACTTTGTTTATTTGGGTTCTCTCTCTTTTCTTCTTGGTGAGCCTGGCCAGAGGTTTGTCAATCTTATTTATCGTTTCAAAGAACCAGCTCTTGGTTTTCTTGATTTTTTTTCTATTGTGTTTTAGATCTCTATTTTATTTATTTTCTCTCTGATCTTTATTATTTCCTTCCGTCTGCCAACTTAAGGTTTTGTTTGTTCTTCTTTTTCTTATTTTTTTAAGTGGTAGGTTCATGTTGTTTATTTGAGATTTTTCTTGTTTTTTTTGAGGAAGGAATATATTGCTATGAACTTCCCTCTAAGAATTGCTTTTGCTGCATCCCATAGTTTTTGTATGGTTGTGTTTTCATTGTCTTTTGTCTCAAGGTATTTTTTAGTTTCCTCTTTGATTTCATTGTTAACCCATTGGTTTTTTAGTAGCATGTTGTTTAGTCTCCATATAATTGTTTTCTTCTCTTTCTTTTTCTGTGGTTAATTTCTAGTTCCATGCTGTTGTGGTCAGAAAAGATGCTTGAGATAATTTCTGTACTCTTAAATTTGTTGAGGCTTGTTTTGTGCCAGAGTATGTGGTCAGTCCTAGAGAATGTTCCATGTGTGCTTGAAAAGAATGTATATTCTGGGTTTTTTTGGATGTAATGTCCAAATATCAGTTATGTCTGTTTTACTGTATTATTTAGGATTTCTGTTGCCTTATTGATTCTCTGCCTGCAAGATCTGTCTGTTGATTTGAGTGGGGTGTTAAAGTCTTACTATTATTGTAGTCCTGTCAATTTCTCCCTTTGTGTCTCGTAGTAGTTATTTTCTATATTTGCATGCTCCTATATTAGGTGTGTGTATGTTGACGAGTGTAAAATACTCTTCATGTATTCTTCCTTTTATCATTATATAGTGTCCTTCTTTATCTTTCTTTATGGCTTTTGTTTTAAAGTTGTTTAGTCTGATATAAGTATTGTGACCCCTGGTTTCTTGTCATTTCTGTTAGGATGAAATATCTTTTTCTATCCCCTCACTTTCAATCCGTGTGTGTCCTTTGCCATAGGGTGGGTCTGTTATAGGCAGTGTATTGTAGGCTCTTGTTTTTCTATCCAGTCTGCTACTCTGTGTTGTTTGATTGGAGCATTTAGTCCATTGACATTTATGTATGTATTTATTGCCATTTTAAACCTTGTTTTCCTGTTGATTTTGTCTTTCTTCTTTGTCCATTCCTGTTTTTTCTTTTGTAGTTCAGTGGTTTTCTTTTGTATTATACTTATGTTCTCTTCTTTTTCATTTTTGGGAATCTATTATATGTTTTTGATTTGTGCTTACCTTCTTTTTCGAGTATGTTAACCCCTTCCTATATCTGTTGGGTTGGCCAAAAAGTGCCTTTGGTTTTTAAGTGAAAATAAAAGACACATTTTTCATTTTCACAAGAACGTTATTGAACAACGTATTCAACCTTTTGTTCCACTACCTAGTGCCATTTTTCAGGCAACTTCATAATTCCATCTTCCCAAAACTTTTTATCTTTTTTTTTTTTGTGATACACAGGCCTCTCACTGCTGTGGCCTCTCCCACTGCAGAGCACAGGCTCCGGATGCACAGGCTCAGCAGCTGTGGCTTACGGGCCTAGCCACTCCGCGGCATGTGGGATCTTCCCGGACCAGGGCACGAACCCATGTCCCCTGCATCGGCAGGTGGACTCTCAACCACTGCGCCATCAGGGAAGCCCAACTTTTTATCTTTTTGAGCAAAGAACTGTTCCGGGTGCCTTTTACAGTCTTCCAGGGAATTGAAATATTTTCCATTAAGAGAATTTTGTAAAGACCGAAATAAATGGAAATCTGAAGGTGCAATGCCTGGTGAATACAGTGGATGAATCAGAACTTCCCAGCCAAGCTGTAACAGTTTTTGCCTGGTCATCAGAGAAACATGCAGTCTTGTGTTATCCTGATGGAAGATTATATGTTTTCTGTTGACTAATTCTGGACGGTTTTCATTGAGTGCTTTCAGTTGGTCTAACTGGGAGCAGTACTTGTTGGAATTGTTTGGTTTTCTGGAAGGAGCTCATAATAGAGGACTCCCTTCCAGTCCTACCATATTCACAACATCACCTTCTTTGGATGAAGACTGGCCTTTGGTGTGGTTGGTGGTGGTTCATTTCACTTGCCCCATGATCTCTTCTGTTCCACACTATTGTACAGTATCCACTTTTCATTGCCCGTCACAATTTGTTTTAAAAATAGAATGTTTTCATTAAGTTTAAGTAGAGAATCACATGCAGAAATACAGTCAAGAAGGTTTTTTTCACTTAACTTATGTGGAACCCAAACATCAAAGCAATTCACATAACCAAGCTGGTGCAGATGATTTTCAGTGCTTGATTTGGATATTTTGAGTATGTCAGCTGTCTCCCGCATGGTATAACGTTGATTGTTCTCAATTAATTTTTTGATTTGATTCTTATCAACTTGGTCTGCCCGACCGTGGAGCATCGTCCAGCGAGAAATCTCCAGCACAAAACTTCGCAAACCACTTTTGACACGTTCAGTCAGTCACAGCACCTTCTCCATACGCTGCACAAATCTCTTTTTGCATTTTGGTTGAGTTTTTACCTTTCTTGAAATAATAAAGCACAGTATACTGAAAGTGTTGCTTTTTTCCTTCCATCTTCAATATTAAATGGCTACACAAAAATTCACCAATTTTGAGAAGTCTTTTTTTAAATGCACGCTGATATGACAACTGTCACATACAATCTAACAAAATTGTTTTGAATGAAGTTAAAGAGAGAGCTAAGTGCTACTAGAGCCATCTTACAGAAAAAAACGAATGAACCTTTTGGTCAACCCAATATTTCCCTTAGACTGGTAGTCATATAAGCTCAAACACATAGTAGGAAAAAAAATCTACATTTTCTTACTCTTATCCTCATATTATGATATTGGTGTCCTCTTTTACATCTTCATGATCATTCTTTTGCTCTTCATTGTGGTTATCATCACTTTCACAGAAATATTTTGATTTTTTTTTTAATCTGTGTACTGGCTTATTTAAGTGATTTGCTTTCTAATTGTGATTTTCTCTTTCCTGTAGATTCTTCTTTTTTATTTAGAGAAGCCCTTTCAATATTTCCTTTAGGATAGGTTTAGTATTGCTGTATTCTTTAGTTTTTGCTTTTCTGAGAAATTCTTCACCTCGCTATTCTTTTTTAATTTATTTATTTTTATTTTTGGCTGTGTTGGGTGTTCGTTGCTGCACACAGGCTTTCTCTAGTTGTGGTGATGGAGGGCTGTTCTTCGTTGCAGTGTACAGGCTTCTCATTGTGGTGGCTTCTTGTTGTGGAGCATGGGCTCTAGGCACGCGGGCTTCAGTAGTTGTGGCTTTCGAGGTCTAGAGTGCAGGCTCAATAGTTGTGGTGCATGGGCTTGGTTGATCTACCGCCTGTGGGATCTTCCCAGACGGGAGCTCAAACCCATGTCCCCTGCATTGGCAGGCGATTCTTAACCACTGTGCCACCAGGGAAGCCCTCCTTCTGTTCTAAATGATAATCTTGCTGGGTAGAGTATCCTAGGTTGCACGTTTTTCCCTTTCAGGACTTTGAATATGCTTGCCCCTCCCTTTTGGCCTGCAGTGTTTCTGTAGAGAAATCTGCTGATAGCCTTATGGAGTCCACTTGTAATTAACTCTTTGTTTTTCTTTTGCTGCCTTTAGAATCCTCTCTTTGTCTTTAAATTTTGCCGTTTTTATTATGATATGTCTTGATGTAGGTCTGTTTGGGTTTATCTTGTTTGGAACCCTCTGTGCTTCCTGAACCTGCATATCTGTTTCCTTCTTTAGGTTTGGGAAGTTTTCAGCCATAATTTCTTCAAATATATTTTTGATCCACTTTTCTCTTTCTCCTTCTGGGATCCCTGTTATGTGTAGATTGGAATGCTTTATATTATCCCATAGGTCTCTTATGTTGCTTTCTTTTTTTTTTGATCTGGCTTTCTGTCTGCTGTCCTGATTGGGTGGTTTCTGTTATTCTATCTTCCAGGTCAGTTATTTGTTCTTCTGCATTGTTCATTCTGCTATTCATTGCTTTTAGCTCAGCTTTTGTCTCTGCAAATGAGTTTTCTAATTTTTCTTGGTTCTTCTTTATAGCTTCTTGTTCTTTTTTACAGTATTCTACATTTCCATCAATAGTCTTTCTTAATTCTTTTAGTATTTTCATTATCTCCTTTTTGAAACTAGTGTCTATTAGAAGAGGTGTGTTTCATTGTTTGTTCTTTCAGGGGAATTCTCTTGGTCTTTAGGAGTGGTTGCTGTGCTTCTTCATTTTATTTATATTTCTCTTACTTTGTGAGTTTAGGAGAAACAATTATATACTGTGGTTGTGGAAGGCTATTTATACATGGGGGTGTTCCTCTGTAGCTTGTGTGAGTTTAATATATTTGGTGCAAGGGCTCTTTTTAGTATGGACGCCTGTCACCTCTTTCCTCAGCACGTGCTTGTTGTTATTTCCTTGATAGCGGGCCTGCAGATGTGACAGCTTGTACCTGGTCCTCAGGTTTGTGGTGGCGGCTCAGGAGCACCCTAAGAGCATATGATGGGAATCGAGGTGGCTTGTGACCACTCTTGGAGTCCAGGCAGGCCGCGGCAGGGCCTCAGGACCACTCCTGGGGTCCAGGAGGGAGGCAGCGAGGCTCGCGACCCCTCCTGGGGTTTGGGGTGGAGGCAGTGGGGTCTGGGGTGGAGGCAGTGGGGGCTTGCGACCACTCCTGGCATCTGGACGGGTAGTGGCAGTGGATCGTGACCACTCCTGAGTTCTGGGAGGGAGGCAGCGGGGCCAGGAGACCACTCCTGGAGCCCGTGCAGGCAGTGTCCTGCCCTCTGAGACCACACGCACAGGGAAAAAGGCTACAATCAGAGTCCTGCCTCACCTCTCATGCACCCCCAAAACAATGGCGACTGGCCTCTAAGGTGGCCCAGGCTTCCTCTTAGTACACCCTCAGTTGTGCTTACACTGGATTCCAGTCCCCCTGCAGGCTGTTTCCACACAGCCAACCCTAGTCCTGTCTTTGGTTCTGATCTCCAAAGCCAGAGTTCCAGCACCCAGCCCCTGCCCGCACTGGTGGAAGAGTGTCTCAGGCTAGGGAGTGCAGGGTGGCAGCACTGACCATCTGTGTAGTTCTCCCTTTGCTCTGGCTGCCACAAACCCAGTGCTGCGTTCACTTATGAGGCTCAGAAACTCCCCTTCTTTCCTAGCCAATCTCCCCACTGGTGAGGGAGTTCCCAGGGTGCAGGAACCTTTCCTCTTTCACAGCTCCCTCCTAGGGGGCGCAGGTCCCATCCCAATTCCTTTCTCGCTTTTTTTTTCTTTTTTCCTACCTGCTTACTGGAGATTTTCTTGCCGTTTCAACAGTCTGAGGTCTTCTGCCAACTTACAGTAGATATTCTGTGAGAATCATTCCACGTGTAGATGTATTTTTGATGTATTTATTGGGAGAAGGGGAGCTTCATGTCCTACTACTCCACCATCTTGATCACTCCTCTGTGTGTCTTCTTTGGAGAAGTGTCTAGTTAGATTTTTCTGCGCATTTTTTGATTGGGTTGTTTGTTGATATTGAGCTGTTGAGCTGTTTGTATATTTTTGAGATTAATCCCTTGTCAGTCACATCATTTGCAGATATTTTCTCGTTCTGTGGGTTGTCTTTTCCTTTGTTTATGGTTTCCTTTGCTGTGCAAAAGCTTGAAGTTTTATTAGGTCCCATTTGTTTATTTTTGTTTTTATTTCCATTACTCTAGGAGGCAGATGCAAAAAGATATTGCTGTGATTTATGTCAAAGAGTGTTCTGCTTATGTTTTTCTCTAAGAGTTCTATAGTATCCAGTCTTACATTTAGGTCTTTGATCCATTTTGAGTTTATTTTTGTGTATGGTGTTAGAGAATGTTCTAAACTCATTCTTTTAGATGTGGCTTACCAGTTTTCACAGCACCACTTATTAAAGACACTTTTTTCCACTGTATATTCTTGCCTTCTTTTTCGTAGATTAATTGACCATAGGTGTGTGGGTTTATTTTTGGTCTTTCTATCCTGTGGTCTGTAAGTCTGTCTTTGTGCCAGTACCATACTGCTTTGATTTCTGTAGCTTTATAGCGTAGTCTGAAGTCAGGGAGCCTGATTCCTCCAGCTCTGTTTTTCTTTCTCAAGATTGCTTTGGCTCTTCAGTGTCCTTCTGTATTTTGAATGATATGTAATCTCATTTATTTTGGTTGTTTTTCTTTTCTTTTTTTCATTTTTGATGAGTAAGATTGCCTATATATTTTCTTCAGAACTAATGTTCTGATACGTACTAAGGTAGCATAATTTTTCTCTCTTTACCTTCAAAGGTTGCTCAAGAAACAGATGTTAGAGCACAGATTCGTCTGCAGTTTCGTGATGTCAATGGAGAACTTGTAGCTGTGCAGAGATCTATGGTTTGTACTCAGAAAAGCAAAAAGACAGAATTTAAAACCCTGGAAGGAGTCATTACTAGAACAAAGTAGGTGTTTATTATATATTTGAATTATCTGTTCATTTTTTTGTCTTTAGGTCTATAAAACTATGGTTTTTTCCTACTACTTTAAGTTTATTTTACGGAAGCTTATTAACTTTTTAATGGACTTTATCTTTAGAGCTGTTTTAGTTTCTCAGCACAACTGAGCAGAAAGTAGAGATCCACCTTGACTCTACACCTGCGCAGCCTTGTCCACTATCAACATCTAATTTTTTATTTGATACTATTTATCAGTTAAACAGAATGATCCCATTAAAGATTTAGTGATAATGCTCCACTCCTTTGAGTAATTTATGGACAGTTGCTGAATTGAAGGTGCATAATCACTCAAATATAGATTGAATGAATGAAAAGTGCTCGTAATCATGTCTATAGGGAAGGATGAGATAAGCAGACAGGTGCCTTTCAACTGCTGTCATTCTGTTAAGGGCAGGTATCATATTGTAATGGGTATGGATATTGGAATTAGGTAGGCTGCCCTGAATTCATGGCTTTATCCTTGTTGAGCAAATTACTTATCATCTTATCCCTTCCTTTCATTTATTCATTTGTTAAACTAATTAAATAATTTCTTTATTTAATCAATAATGTGTCACACTTGTTATGTGCTAGATACACTGTACTAGCTACTGGCTTCTCAAGTGGATTCTTTTCACTGGCTTTTAAACATACTCAGGTCTCTCCCACGACCTCAGATTTCATTTCACTCCAGTTACGGTCTGTCTCCATCTTCCCCTTTACGGGCAATTTTTTCAAAAGAGTTGTTGATACTCACTGTCTCCATTTCTTGACTTCCTCCTGACTCCTACTCTAGCCCCATTCTTGTACTGAAACAGCTCCAACTAAGGTCACAAATAACCTCTGTATTAATTAGGATAATGCTATTGCTATACAAAATAGACCTCCTTATCTCAGTGAATGACACCCCCATCCATCCAGTGACACGAACCTAAGTCTGTCTTGACAGCTTCCTTGGCATCTATATTCAGTTCATTACCAAGTCCTATGGATTTCGCCTAACTGGCTCTTCATTCTGTTTCTCTCCATCTCTATGAGAACCATTCTTGTTCAAGCTACCATCGTCTTTCCCTGGTCTAATGTCTTAATCTCCTGGTCTATCTTTGTCCATTCTGTCCCCCTACAAAACATTCTTAGTACATTCAGTGCAATATTTTCAGAATACATATAAAATGACAGTAAAGACAGACACTGCATCCACTCACCTAATCTAGTTGTTAACAGATACTGGACAGAAGATATGAAAGAAAATGGTCAGTTTAGCCTTCTGATGAAAGATGCTGAGAGATCTCTTGGAATCCAAAAGCAGGGATGCTTCTGGCCCTGGGTATAATGAAGTAGGGAACTTATTTAAAAGACCCTGAGGCAGTTCTCTCTATTTGATTGCTTTGTCAATGTGACCGTAGAACTTAGGTCTGTTGATTAAGAATCTTCCTTGGATTTGCTTGGATGGGCATCACTAAGGTTTGCCTTTATACTCTTTTTACTGTGTGTCTTTTACTGAACAATCCCTTATCTAAGCTGTACAGTCAAAAAGAAAACAATACAAAAGTAATTGGCAAAAATTATCTTTCTTCTAAATTAATATAATTTATACTTTGAGAACTTATTTACCATAAAATAAAAATAATAAAATATTACATATAAGGCAAATATTTTTAAAGTTTTAGTAATTACATTTCATGTATATACAACTCATTTTTTATACTATCAAAAATTTATTTCATGAAAAAAGTCCAAATATATTTCTGCTTTCCTAAGATTTTATTCTGAATCATTGTGGTAAGTTTAATTGATCTTTCTTTTCCTCCTGTTTAAATATATACCTATTTTTCAGCAATGAGGTTTTACTGACCTTACAGAATAAATTGGTGACTTTAAAAATAAATAAATAAATAAAAAATAAACTGTACAGTCTTTAGATGTTTTCAAGTACCTTTGCCTGTCTGTTATGTATCATCATGTTTTTTTTTGTTTTTTGGGTTTTTTTTGCGGTACGCGGGCCTCTCACTGTTGTGGCCTCTCCTGTTGCGGAGCACAGGCTCTGGACGCTCAGGCTCAGAGGCCATGGCTCACGGGCCCAGCCACTCCGTGGCATGTGGGATCTTCCTGGACTGGGGCACGAACCCATGTCCCCTGCATCGGCAGGCGGACTCTCAACCACTGCGCCACCAGAGATGCCCAAGAGTTATACCTTTTAATATGAGAAAGCTATCCACAGGGAGTGGATGAGGGGCCATTTGTTTTTGTGTTTTTTGAAAGTACAGCATGAAAGATTGACTAAGTAACAGAATATTTTACATAAGTTCTTGATTTTCGTTTTCTATAGGCATGGCGAAAAGGTCAGTCTCAGCTCCAAGTGTGCAGAAATTGACCGAGAGATGATAAGTTCTCTTGGGGTTTCCAAATCTGTGCTAAATAATGTCATTTTCTGTCACCAAGAAGAGTCTAATTGGCCTTTAAGTGAAGGAAAGGCTTTGAAGCAAAAATTTGATGAGATTTTTTCCGCAACAAGGTTTGTAACCTTTAATTAGATTTTGTAGTCCATTAAGTTATTGAGCCAGAGTTGCAATTTAGATGCTTCTTTTTTTTAAACAGAAAGATATTGTAAAGCAAGAAAGTCAGCAGTTACTACCTCTTATCCAGTGGCAACCAGTCAGCATATTTCCTTTCAGTTTTCTTTCTTTGCATCTTTATTTACCTGCTTGACAGTATATATGTAACATTTGTACTTACTATTATGTCATAAGCATTTTCTAAGTTATTAAAAACTCTTTGTAAATGTAATCTTAATGACTGCATTATAGTCCATTGTTTGAATATACTATAATTTGCTTAGCCAGAAATTTGATTTTTATTTAATATCTTCAAAGGTACATTAAAGCCTTGGAAACACTTCGGCAGGTACGTCAGACACAAGGTCAGAAAGTAAAAGAATGTCAAACAGAACTAAAATATCTGAAGCAAAATAAGGAAAAAGCTTGTGATATTCGCGATCAGATTACTCGTAAGGAAGCGCAGTTAACATCGTCAAAGGAAATTGTCAAATCCTATGAGAATGAACTTGATCCATTGAAGGTAATTTGGTTTCTTGTATGCTGAGGAGAAGGTTACCATTTACCGTGGTATCTCTCACCCGAAAAGCATTATTTTTCTGTGCATTTGAATGGTGTGTATATTTCTTGAAAAAATTATCAGAGACTATATAATGTTATGGTTCATGTCTTACGTCTGTATTTAAGTTGCCCAAAGAGCTTGGATTTGAGGGTAAACAAATTTGTAGCATCATATTAAATTAGTAATGTAGATCACTAATTTTTTTTTTTTTTGCGGTACGCAGGCCTCTCACTGTTGTGGCCTCTCCCATTGTGGAGCACAGGCTCCGGACGCGCAGGCTCAACGGCCATGGCTCACGGGCCCAGCTGCTCCGCAGCATGTGGGATCTTCCCAGACCGGGCACAAACCCGTGTCCCCTGCATTGGCAGGCGGACTCTCAACTACTGTGCCACCAGGGAAGCCCTAGATGACTAATTTTTAAATATCAGTGTAATGGCTCAACCTTACAGTTCTGTATTCTTAAGGAGACAGTTCTCCTTAAGAGACCTGTCTTTTTTTTTTAATTGACAGGTCTTTCTAGGGAACTTTTATAATTTGCAGGATGTTCTTGACATTACACAAAATTTGAAATGGGTGCATAACGTGTTGATATATTTGCAAATGAGTTAGCTTTCTAAATTCTGTGGTTTATAAGTAAGATCTTAAAGAAATCCCATTTATTCATTTCACAAGCATTTATTAAGTGTTTCCTGTGTGCCAGGGTATACTATGCTTGGGGCTATAGGTACAAGGAGAACTACAATAGTGTCCTTGCCCCTTAAGGTATTCCTAGTCTAATTAAGAGTATTCTTAAAATTGGCTTTTTAAATTTACAGGTAATGGGAGATTTAAGAAAAAAAAATTTAATTATTGATTTAGCTTTTTAAAACTCACCTATAAATGCTGGTATAGATCTTGGAATTGTAATACGGAAAAACTTTGATTTTCTGTCCCAGTGCCCATTGACATGAATGCATCTTTTTTTTTTTTTGCGGTACATGGGCCTCTCACTGTTGTGGCCTCTCCCGTTGCGGAGCACAGGCTCCGGACGTGCAGGCTCAGCGGCCGTGGCTCATAGGCCCAGCCGCTCTGCGGCATGTGGGATCTTCCCGGACCGGGGCACGAACCCGTGTCCCCTGCATCGGCAGGCGGACTCTCAACCACTGCACCACCAGGGAAGCCCATGAATGCATCTTTTAATGAATAGTTATTGTTTTGTGCATAGCACTGTGCTAGGTGCTCTTGGGAATAAGGAAGCCAAAGACTTAGACGTTGCTTTTAATGATCTTATAGTCTAGCTGGAGAAATAAGGAATATATTTTAAAAGATAGTTAGGATTACAAAGAAGTAAAGTGAAGAGCTATGTGAATGATATAATTTAGAACAGAAGTTCCCAACCCCTGGGCCATAGACCAGTACCGGCCCGTGGCCTTTTAGGAACCAGGCTGCACAGCAGGAGGTGAGTGGCGGATAAGCGAGCAAGCTTCATTTGCTCCTCCCCATTGCTCTCATTACTGCCTGAACCATCACTCCGCCAACCCTGCCCCAGCCTGTGGAAAAATTGTTTTCCACGAAACCGGTCCCTGGTGCCAAAAAGGTTGGGGGCTGCTGGTTTAGAACATAGGATCTTTAAGAGCTAAAAGATGGTGACTGTGGCACAAGTGAGAAAAGAAAAGAAAAAATGGGTAAATTGGACTTCATCAAAAGAAAAACGTTTTGTTCTACAAACTATACCATCAAGAAAGCAAAAACACAACCCATAGAATGGGAGAATATATTTGCAAGTCACATATGTGATAAGGAACGTCTATCTGGGTTATATGAAGAACCCAGTAAAAAAAAGTAACACAATTTGAAAATGCACAAAGGCTCTGAATAGATATTTCTCCAGGGAATATATGTGTGTATCCAATAAGCACATGAAAAGAAGCTTGACGTCATTATTCATCAGGGAGATGCAAATCAGAATCACAATGAGCTATTACTTCACACCCACTAGAATGGCTAAAAGTCAAAAAGATAGGTAATAATTATTGAAAAGGATGTGGAGAAATTGGAACCTTCATACATGATGGTGGGAATGTTAAATGGGGCAACCACTTTGGAAAATAGTTCAGCAGTTCCTCAAAATGTTAAACATAGGGACTTCTCTGGTGGTGCAATGGTTAAGAATCCACCTGCTAATGCAGGGGACATGGGTTTGAGCCCTGGTCTGGGAAGATCCCACATGGTGGAGCAGCTAAGCCCATGCGCCACAACTACTGAGCCCGTATGCTACAGCTACTGAAGCCCGCGCACGTGGAGCCTGTGCTCCACAGCAAGAGAAGCCACTGCAATGAGAAGCCTGCATGCTGCAACGAAGGGTAACCCCTGCTCCCCGCAACTAGAGAAAGCCCACATGCAGCAGCGAAGACCCAACACAGCCAAAAATAAATTAAAATAATAAATAAATTAAAAGAAAATGTTAAACGTAGAGTTACCATATGACCTGGCCATTTTACTCCTTATACCCAAGAGCAATTAAAATGTACATCTATACAAAAACTTATATAGGAAAGTTCATAACAGCATTATTCATAATAGCCAAAAAATGGAAACAATTCAGATATCCATTAACTGATCAATAAAATGTGACATATCCATACATGGAATATTATTCAGCTTTAATAAAAGTATGAAGTTCTGATACAAGCTACAGTAGGCAAGAACCTTGAAAACATGTTAATTGAAAGAAGCCAATCATAAAAGACTACATAATTGTATGATGCCGTTCCATTTATTTGAAATGTCCAGAATAGGCAAATCTATAGAGACAGAAAATAGACTAGCAGTTGCCTAGGGTAGTGGGTAGAGACGAATAAATAGTGACTGCTTAAGGGCACAGAGTTTCTTTTCTGGAAGTGAAAATGTCATGGGGGATGGTTGCACAACTCTGAATATACTAAAATATGTTGAATTGTACACTTTAAATGGGTGAATTGTATGGTAGGTGAGTTCCATCTCAATAAAGTGATTTTTAAAGTGATGGCCTGGCCTTTGGGATGAAACTGCCATCTTCCAGTAATTCACCAACATGACCAACACAAAGGGAAAGAGGAGGGGCACCTGCTATATGTTCTTTAGGCCTTTTAGGAAACATGGAGGTGTTCCTTTGGCCACATACATGCAGATCTACAAAAGTGATATTGTAGATATCGAGGGAATGGGCACTGTTCAAAAAGGAATGCCCTGGGCTTCCCTGGTGGCACAGTGGTTGAGAGTCTGCCTGCCGATTCAGGGGATACGGGTTCGTGCCCCGGTCCGGGAAGGTCCCACATGCCGCAGAGCAGCTGGGCCGTGAGCCATGGCCGCTGAGCCTGCGTGTCTGGAGCCTGTGCTCCACAACGGGAGAGGCCACAACAGTGAGAGGCCCGCGTACCGCAAAA
>NW_020173499.1:481045-516177 GCF_003031525.2 Neophocaena asiaeorientalis asiaeorientalis | reverse complement strand
AAAGGTGAGGGGCCCCGGGCCCCCAAAAAAAAAAAAAAAAAAAAAGGAATGCCCCACAAATGTTACCATGGCAAAACTGGAAGAGTCTACAGTGCTACCCAGCATGCTTTTGGCATTGTTGTAAATAAGCAAGTTAAGGGCAAGATTCTTGCCAAGAGAATTAGTGTGCGTGTCAAGCATATTAAGCACTCTAAGAGCCAAGATAGCTTCCTGAAGCAGTCTGAAGGAAAATGATCAGAAAAAGAAGGAAGCCAAGCAGAAAGGTACTTAGGTTTAGCTGAAGTGCCAGCCTTCTCCACCCAGAGAAGCACACTTTGTGAGAACCAATAGAAAAGAGCCTGAACTGTTGGAACCCATTCCCTATGAATTCATGGCATGATAGGTGTAAGGAAAATAAAAGACCTGGATTGTTAAAAAAAAAAAAAAAGTGATAGCCTGGAATGGAAAACTATCACAAGACCTTCAAGGGAGAAGCTGATCTGGGCCATAAAGATGGGGAAAAATCAAATTGACAGACTAGAAGCTATTTTATATGTTTGTTTTGTTTTTTGTAATCTTTTTTTAAAATTTGTTTATTTATTTGGTTACGCCAGGTCTTAGCTGCAGTGGGCGGGCTTCTTAATTGTGGCTTGCCAGCTCCTTAGTTGCAGCATGTGGGCTCCTTAGTTGCAGCTCCAGGGCTCCTTAGTTGTGGCATGTGAACTCTTAGTTGCGGCGTGCATGTGGAATCTAGTTCCCCGACCAGGGATTGAACCCGGTCCCCCTGCATTGGGAGCTCAGAGTCTTATCCACTCTGCCACCAGGGAAGTCCCTGTATGTTTGTTTTTATTTTGCATTTTTTTCTTTTAAAACTAATATGTGCTCACAATGAAAAAAATATGGAAGAATATTAGTTGAAAAGTAAGAGAGGCTCTTCCTACTCCTCATGTCTGACCTCCCAGATATGTCTTATGATCAAGTGGGTTTTCTTGCAAAAATACACTATATGTGTGTATACAAACATGCACATGTATATATGTACATATTCACAAATACCAGCTTATTAAAACAGGACTGTGAGGAAGAGCCTGGGTTAAGTAAATCAAGGTAAAAGGAGTGGGAGTTAGGATTTGCAGTCAGATTATGAAGAGCCTAATGGGTTTAGAATTTAGTGCAATAGACATAAGAGTGAGAAAAAGTATGTTATATTTTAGAAGTAGTTGTTCTAATAACTGTGTGTAGGTACTGTGGTAGTTACCAAGATATTGGAACACATTTTATTTTCTTCAGGAGCAGCCTGGTTGGAAAGATGACAAGCACATATAAGGCAGAAAAAGGCAAGAGCTGTGAGAGCTTTGAGGAGGAAAGAAGAGAAAGTCTGAGGTGGCCAGAGAGGATTTCATAGGACTGAATTTGGGGTACCATTTTGTTGACCTTAAGTAGATTGGTGATTACAGATACGGTGACAGCAAAATGCAGGCTGTCTTTGAACAGTATCAAGGAAATCCTCATAGCTGAAATGGAGCATTTGTATAGGAAATAATGTCAGAGTAGAGCTAAGTGATAATACCTGGTATTTATTGAGCAGTGCCAGGATTCTAAACAAGGCTGTAGCAAACGTTGAGGTGTTTGTTTATTTCTTTATTTGTATTTAATTTTGGCTAGTCCAAGGGTTTAATCTTACTCTCTGTATCTTTAGAGCCTAGCCTGGTGCCTGACACTTAGCAGGTGGTTCAGTAAATATTTATTAAGTGGATGATTTCCAAAGTCCTTTTTTTTTTTAGCTCTGAGTTAAAAGGATTCTTCCCTTCATAGAACTCAGCATAAAGCTTGAATCAGATCATCTTCCCAGCAGCCATCCAGAAGACAGCTCCATTTCGGTACTGCACTATAATTCATGCTTTCCCATTTTTACAGATTTCCTACATTTTCACGAACGCTCTCATAAACTACTTTATTCCCATACCACCACATCCTATCCTGACCTTGGCCCACTTAGCCCTGTTTTCCTTTCTTTCCCTCAATGGAAATGGCTTGAGAAATTTGTTTTCAAGTTCAAAACCACCCTCTGGCCCTCTTATTTATTCTTCCACACATAATTTCATGATCCTTGTGCACCTTATAGCCCAAGTGCCTGATTCTTTCGTCTTATTTCACACACCTAAGCTTTGAACACTCTGCTGCTATATTTTTTGTTGTCTTTCTATTTGTTTTAGCTTCTTTTACTAGGTTGTGTGCTCTGGGGATAGAGCCTGTGTTTTGTGCTCTGGGGTTCGAGCCAAAACACAGATGTCAAAGAAGGAATCCCCAGTATCTAGTTACTGGCTGGATTTAAGGAATGAAGCAGCTAGAGATGTCACAAAAGATCTAAACCAAGATAATTTTTTTTTTTTTTTTTAATTTATTTTATTTATTTATTTTTGGCTGCTTTGGGTCTTTGTTGCTGCACACAGGCTTTCTCTAGTTGCAGCGAGCAGGGGCTACTCTTTGTTGTGGCCTGTGGGCTTCTCATTGCGATGGCTTCTCTTACTGCGGAGCATGGGCTCTTGGTGCACGGGCTTCAGTAGTTGTGGCACGTGGGCTTCAGTAGTTGTGGCTTGCGGGCTCTAGAGTGCAGGCTCAGTAGTTGTGGTGCATGGGCTTAGTTGCTCCATGGCAAGTGGGATCTTCCCGGACCAGGGATTGAACCCATGTCCCCTGCATTGGCAGGTGGATTCTTAACCGCTGCACCATCAGGGAACCTCCAAGATAATGTTAATGCTTCTACAATACAGTGAAAACATTGGTAGAAACCGAGTAGTTTCTGAGAAGTAGGGTACCATAACAGAGGTGTTAATATTTATTGCTCTTAAGAATGAATCCAGTTCTCTTTGTTACATTGTTCAAAGATATTTTGTGAACACAGAATTTTTTTCACAAGTGATGTGAATGGTCCCGTTCATTGAGGGCCTACTGTATGCCCAGTTGCTGATCAAAGTGCTCTAAAATGTATTATGTGAGCCCCACAGTAACCCCGTGAAGTTTCATAGATGAGAAAAGTGAGGCACAGGTATTCACGTTGGAAGTAAGGGGTAAAGCCAGGATTTGATTCCAGGCTTCTCTGATTCCTAAACTGATACTTTTTTTTCTTTAGTCAGATTTATTGAAATATAATTTGCATTTAGTAAAATCCACCCTTTTGAAAGTATATGATTTGATGAGTTTGGACAAATGCATACAGTAGCATTACTATCAGTACAGTCAAGATATAGAACATTTCCACCCCAAATAGTTCTCTCAAGTCTATTTGTAGTCGGTCCCCTACCTCCATTTCCAGACCTTGGTAATCCCTGATTTGTTTTCTGTCAGTATAGTTTTGCCTTTTCCAACGAATGCGACATCAGTGGAGTCATACATTATATAGCTTTTTGTGTCTGACTTCTTAGCATAATGCTTTTAAATTTATGTGGTTGCATGTACGAGTAGTTCATTCCTTTTTATTGCTGAGGGTATTCCATTGTAAGGATATATTACAGTTTGTTCATCCATTCCTTTGTTGTTGGACTTCAGGTTGTTATCAGCTTTTAGCTATTACAAATAAAACTGCTATAAACTTCTGTGTACAGGTCTTTGTTTGGAGATATGTTTTCATCTCTCTTGGGTAACTCCCTAGGAGTGGGATTGCTAGGTTGTGTGTTAAGTGTATGTTTTACCTTAAGAGCTGCCAAACTATTTTTCAAAGTGGCACATTTGGTAGTCCCACAACAATGTACAAGAGTGCAGTTGCACTTCGTCCTTGTCAGCACTTAGTATTACCAGCTTTTTATTTTAGCCATTAAAATAGATGTGTGATAGAATCTCTGAGCAGCTTTTCTTTTTTCATTATAGTTTTAATTTGCATTTTCCTAATGTTAATCAACGTTGAGCATCTTTTTATGTGCTTATTTGCCATTTGAATATCGTTTTCGGTAAAGTGTCTATGCATATCTTTTGCCTGTTTTCAATAGGTTTTTTGTGTGTGTATTTTTTGTTTTTGGTCTTACTATTGAAGCTGTGAGAGTTCTTTAATTATTCTGGATATAAGCCCTAATTGGGTATGTGTTTTGCAAATTTTTTTTTTCTTCTTAACTGCTTTCAAAGGGCAGGAGTTTTTAATTTTGATGAAGTCCAGTATATCAAAATTTTCTCTTACAGTTTTTGCTTTTTGTTTCCTATCTAGGAAATCTTTGCCTGACCCAAGGTCACAAAGATTTTCTTCTTGAAGTTTTCTAGTCTGAGTTGTTATATTTAAGTATATGTTCTATTTCAGGTTAACTTTGAATATGGTATGAGGTAAGGTTGAGATTTACTTCCGTTTTTTTTTAAGTTAGTTTTTATTAGAGTATAGTTGCTTTACAATGTTGTGTTAGTTTCTGCTGTGCAGCAAAGTGAATCAGCTCTATGGAGATTTACTTCTTTACATAGAGATGTCCAATCATTCCAGCTCCCAGAGCCTGTAGTCTTAATTGTTATACCATCCTGCCTCCCAGTCTCATCTCCCATACAGTGCTCATTGACCATTCCGAAAATCTTCAGGGCCCTTAAGAATTATGCTAAGTCTACTGTGCCTGTGCTCTATAAATGGAGCAATCTGGATGGCAGCATCTCTGTTTACAACATGGTTTATTGAATATTTTAGACCCACTGTTGAGATCTGCTGCTCAGAAAAAAAAAAGGATTTTCTTTCTCCCCCACATATTACTGCTCATCGGCCATGCATCTGGTCACCCAAGAGTGCTCATGGACATGTACAATGAGATTCATGTTTTCATGTCTGCTAACACAGCATCCATTCTGCAGCCCATGGATCAAGAAGTCATTTTGACTTTTAAATCTTTTTAAGAAATACATTTCGTAAGGCTATAGCTGCCATAGATAGTAATTCCAGTGATGGATCTGGGTAAATTGAAAACTTCCTGGAAAGGATTCACCATTCTAGATGCCATTAAGAACATTTGTGATTCATGGGAAGAGATCAAGATATGAACACTTTTTTTAAGACATAATACTATTGCACACTTCTACAGTATAGTGTAAACAACTTTTATATGCACTGTGAAGCCAAAAAATTGTGTGACTTGCTTTATTGCAATAATCACTTTATTGCAGTGGTCTGGAACTGAACCCAGTATATCTCTGAAGTTTGCCTGTAGTGTCATAATGATTAGAGGGAATGTATGGCAGCACCTAGTACAATGTCTGCAGTATAGCAGACATTTGATCAATGATAGCTAGGACTGTTATTATTGGTAAAAATTTTTTTTTCAAATCTCTCTTTCAGCTAACATACTGAACACTTGTTACATGTGCTGAGGAAGCATTGGTGAACAAAGTAAAGTTTCTGTGGTGATAACGTGTTACCTATTAATATACAAATCATAAGATATGGTATTAGTATAATTTATCAAATGACATTGAAGTTGAGGATGCATTTTGGTGCAGCTGTGAAAGCCTACAATGGATATCTGTAATAATGTATTAGTTTAAAAATTAGGTTCGAAAAATGTCTTAGAAGAGGAGTTGGTCAGCCTAGAGGCAAACACCAGAAGAGTATCCAAGGAGGGAAGACTCTGAGCCAGGTCACTCATATTCCTAGGAGATGAGGCAACCAGCTGTCCCTGGAAGCAGGCCACCGAGATCATTTGTCACATTTCACTTGTGATGCACCATGAGTTTCCAGTCCACTCAGTAGTTCTAATTCTTTTTAAATAAATCAAATAGTTAACCTTTTAAGGATTAAGTTCTGTTTTTTTAAATTTTTGGCTGTGTTGGGTCTTCATTGCTGCTCATAGGCTTTCTCTAGTTACGGCAAGCGGGGGCTACTCTGCGTTGCAGTGCGCGCACTTCTCATTGTGGTGGCCTCTCCTGTTGGGGAGCACAGGCTCCAGGCACGTGGGCTCAGCAGTTGTGACTCACGGGCTCTAGAGCACAGGCTCAGTAGTTGTGGCACATGGGCTTAGTTGCTCCATGACACGTGGGATCTTTCCGGACCAGGACTTGAACCCATGTCCCCTGCATTGGCAGGCGGATTCTTAACCACTGTGCCACCAGGGAAGTTCCAAGGATTAAGTTCTTAAAATGTGGTACTTTACATAATGTGGCTCCAAGTACCCAATGAATGAATGACTTTTGTGGGAGCTGTTGAGGGCAGGGGATGGGCTTTGGAGTTAGAAGGGAGTTAAATTCCTGCTTTTCTTTACTATCTGTAAGGAGTTGGACAAATTACTTAATGTCTCTGATCCTCAGTTTCTCAGTGCTCCCTTTATAGCAGTGTTACCATTAAATGAGATCACTTTTACTAAGTGCCTGGTCCTGGGACATGTTATTTATCTTCAGTTATTTGCAGTATAAACTATAGTGAATTCTGTTTATGTAGGGTATTTGTTTATTTTCAGAATCGTCTAAAAGAAATTGAACAAAATCTCTCTAAAATAATGAGACTCGACAATGAAATTAAAGCTTTGGATAGCCGAAAGAAGCAAATGGAAAAAGATAATAGTGAACTGGAACAGAAAATGGAAAAGGTTTGTGGTGGTAGAATTTTGTTTTACTTCAGAATTTTGAGATTATTGTAATGAACCTCATTTGATTCCATTTTGACAGTCATATTTTGAAACAAACATACAAATCTTGATGTTTATGTTACTTCCATGTTTATGTTAAAAAGAAGGATATTGAATAAGCTTTGGTTCATATTTTGTACCTTAGACTGATACCTTGTTATACATTAAAGCTCTTTATTTTGGTTCTACACAGGTTTTTCAAGGGTCTGATGAGCAGCTAAATGATTTATATCACAATCACCAGAGAACAGTTAGGGAGAAAGAAAGGAGACTGGTAGAATGTCAGCGTGAACTGGAAAAATTAAATAAAGAATCTAGGCTTCTCAATGAAGAAAAATCAGAACTACTTGTTGAACAGGGTAAGAGACAGTGTTTACTTGGTCTTTTTCCCTATTATAATATTACACATTTTCTACATTAATGACAAATCTCCAGGGAATTATGCTGAGTGAAAAGTCTCAAAAGATTATATATAGTATGTTTCCACTTTATATGACATTTTGAAATGCCAAAATTTTAGAAATGTAGAACAGATTAGTGGTGGCCAGGGTTACCCAGTAGGAGGAAAAGCAGGAGGAAGGTTAATGTGGTTATGGTTTTAAAAAAACCGAGAGGGGTTCTTATGGTATTGGAACTGTTCAGTATCTTGGCTGTCATGGTGGATATAAGAACCAACACAGTTGATAAAATTATGTAGAACTTAATACACACACAGATATGAGTAAAACTGGGGAAATAAGAATAAGATTGATGGATTGTATCAGTGTCAGTATCCTGGTTGTGATATACTATAATTTTGCAAATTACTAAAAGAAAACACAGTTTTTTTACTCAACAACAGTTCTGACGCCAGGTGTGTGGGTTTTCCCACACCAAGCAATTCTCCAATTCTCAGTGAACACCAACTAAGTGTCCTGTAATTTAATTCAGTTCTGACACTCCCTGTCCGGAGTTAGCATAGACCCCACAGATTAAGGGCTCAGTCTCATGAGACTGTCTCCCACTCCACTCCAGCTGCCAATCCCAAGTCCCAGGTTGTCTGGCACCTGTACTTCTGACCACTGGCTGTAAATCAGGGGTTCCCACAACCCTTCTCTCAGGTTCAGTAATTTTCTATAACAGCTCCTAGAACTCAGGGAAGCACTTACTATTACCAGTTTATTAAGGATATAGCTCAGGAACACCCAGATGGAAGAGATGCATAGGGTAAGGTATGGGGGAGGGACACTGAGCTTTCATGCCTTCTCCACATGCGCGACTTACTCAGCACCTCCATGTCGTATTCACCAACCTGGAAGCTCTTTGAATGCCATTGCTTAGGGTTTTTATGGAAGTAATCATGTAGACATGATTAATTAAGTCATTGGCCATTGGTGATTGAACTCAGACTTCAGCCCCTCACCAGAAATGGGAGGGGTGGGTACTGAAACTTCCTACTCTCTAATCACAGAGCTGATTCCTCTGACGACCAGGTCCCATTCTCCAGGAGTCACCTCATTAGAATAAACTCAGGTACAGTTGAAAGGGACTTTTAATGAATAACAAAAGATACTCCTGTCACCCCTATCACTGAGAAATTCTAAGTGTTTTTGGAGCTCTGTACCAGGAGCCAAGGACAAAAACCAAATATGTATTTCTTACTGCATCTCAATACAATAGTTACCATTTGGGGAAACTGAGCAAAGGATGTAAGAGATCTTGCTCTTTTATTTTTTAAAATATCTGATAAAAGAATTACTATGATTGTGTTTTTTAAAGGTCGTCTACAGCTACAAGCAGATCGTCATCAAGAACATATGCGAGCTAGAGATTCATTAATTCAGTCTTTGGCAACACAGCTAGAATTGGATGGCTTTGAGCATGGACCATTCAGTGAGAGACAGATAAAAAATTTTCACAAACTTGTGAGAGAGAGGCAAGAAAAGGAAGCAGAAACCGCCAGGCAACTGATGGTAAATACTGTTATTTTCTTTTGTTTGTATCAGATTGTCTAGTTGAATTGTTTTAATTTTTGGATTGACCTTATTTTGTCATATTTTTGGATTAGTGTTAGGATAAAATTTGCTATGAGGTAGAATAAAACCTTTATGGAAGCAAATTTTTTAAAGTTTATAAGTATAAAAGTACAAAGAATATATAGACCTATGTTTTTTATTTGATTTTAAGTAAAATTTCAAAGCTAATTGTAAAGAAAAAGTTTGCTCGAAGTTAATAATGATTATCTCTGGGTTATGATCATTATATTTTTTATGCTTTTCTATATTTTCCTCAGAGTGCATGTGTTACTTTTGCATCAAAGAAACTTTTTCTTAATGAAGTTTTTAGTGAAAAAATTGTTAATGCTCATGCTTCTCATTATGTATTTAGAATGACTTTGCAGAAAAAGAGACTCTGAAACAAAAACAGATAGATGAGATAAGGGATAAGAAAACTGGACTGGGAAGAATAATAGAGCTAAAATCAGAAATCCTAACTAAGAAGCAGAATGAGCTGAAAAATGTGAAGTATGAATTACAGCAGTTGGAAGGATCTTCAGACAGAATTCTTGAACTGGACCAGGAGCTCACAAAAGCTGTAAGATACTATTTGAGCAATCTAATAATTTTAAGGTATAAGATATTTAGAAGTATTTTATCTTTTGCTAATCCTGAGATTATGGCATTTTAATAAAAATGTCAACCTTGTCTATCAATCTCACGTAAAATGAATTTATCTGAATATCTTAATGACCCAACTCTGCTCCTGGAACCTGGTGGATTGAAAATTAGAATCATCTAAGGAAACTTAAAATAAAAAACTTATGCTTAGACCTTAAACCTTCCAAATAAAAATCTCTAAGAGTGGGGCATAGAAATGTGTTCAAGTCAGAACTGGGTGATTCTTATGAGTACCTTGGTTGAGAACCACTTACCTAAGTTTAAAAAAAAAGTATTTTCCCTCTAGGTTCCACACATTACAGATTTTATATGATTATTGCTGTGTTATCACTCCTTCTGTGGTAGAAACTTTCTTAGCCCACCTCTTCCTTTTGTGAATTTCCAGAATTTCTTCTTTGTTTCTAATCTCTTCCCTTCCTTCACACCTCCATTACCAAAATAAGCATCCTAAAAGCTTGGCAAATGCCACTTTCAGGTCCCATCTTGATAATTTAAACATTTCTATTTACTCCCAAACTTAACATCTAGCATACATTTTTGTCAGTTTAGCACGATATTGTCCTGTTGTGATGGGGAGATACTGTTCAGGGACCATATCACACGATTTTTAGTTTCTATATGCCAGGCAATGTAGTGAGTTACATGGGTACTTGATAAATGCTTAGTTATTGATTGAAGAGTCACTAAACTGTATACTTAAGCATATTTTTCTTAATTTTGCACTAATTTTCACTTTTCCCTCCTGTTTGACTCTTCCAGATTTATTTACTAAGTCTCTACTGTTATAAAATAGTAAGGTAACTTTATAAGATCTTTCTTAAAAGTTTTATTACTTCTGCTTTTCCTGTTGTTGGATAAAATCAAACAGTAATATTTTGACCATCCTGAGGAGTAGCTGATTTCTAATACACTTTGTCATTATTTTAACACAACACATATAAACCTGTTCATTTATTTGAATTATTAAGGAACGTGAGCTAAGCAAAGCTGAGAAAAACAGCAATGTAGAAAGTCTAAAAACAGAAGTAATAAGCCTTCAAAATGAGAAAGCAGATCTAGACAGGACCCTGCGTAAATTGGACCAGGAGATGGAGCAGTTAAATCATCATACAGCAACACGTACCCAGATGGAGATGCTGACCAAAGACAAAGTATGACCTTTCTTTTTGTTCTAATTATACTTTCTGGTATTTAGTATAGCTTAGCTTACATTCATAATTGTTACACTGTGAAGTATTTAGTTGATATTGGCTTTTTACTTTAGGGGTTAAGTGAACTTAATATAAAGTTTTCAAGTTTAAAAACTGTTTTCTAATTACAAAGAAATAATAATATAGAAGTGTATACACACAAACACACACGTGTACATTGCTGTTAATTTTTATCATATACCATACAGAAGTTTTAATTTTTATATCATCAGACTTGTTATTCTTTTCTCTAATGGCTTAGAAAGTCCATCCTCACGTTAAGAGTTTAAGAAATTTTCAGGAGTTCCTTGGTGGCCTAGTGGTTAGGATTTGGTGCTTTCACTGCCATGGCCCAGGTTCAGTCTCTGGTCGGGGCGCTGAGATATTCCTCAAGCAGTGAGGCATGGCCAAAATTTTTTAAAAAAAAGAAGAAATTTTATATTTTCTTCTTGCATTTTTGTAGTTTTATTTTTTAAGCCTAGAACTGTAATCAATCTAAAATTTATTTTTGTTCTTTATATAATGTGGAGATATTGAGCTTTATTTTTAAACGATTTTTTTTCCTACAGGCTGACAAAGATGAACAAATCAGAAAAATAAAATCTAGGCACAGTGATGAATTAACTTCATTGTTAGGATATTTTCCCAACAAAAAACAGCTTGAAGACTGGCTTCATAGTAAATCAAAAGAAATTAATCAGACCAGGAACAGACTTGCCAAATTGAAGTAAGTAGTTACAACATTTGAAGATGTAGTAGAAGTCTCTTATTTCATGCTTTCACTTTTAATTGTTTTGAAATCATTTATCGTCACGAAGTGGTATGTCTTATTAATTGACTTTGATTTTCCCATATTTTACAAATTAAGTAAAATGGTAACAGATAGTGAGTTGAGCTTCTTTTTCCTTGAAAGTTTGCAGAACTAAGTGAGAGGATTAAAATATTCCTTTATAAAAAGTGAGACCTGAAACTATAAAACTCCTAGAAGATAACATAGAGGAAGAGTTTCATTGTATTGAAATTGGCAATGATTTCTTGGATATGACACCAAAAGCACAGGCAGCAGAAGCAAAAATAGACAAATGGGACTATATCATACTTAAAAACTGCTGCACAGCAAAGGGAATGATCAACAGGGAAAAGGCAATCAACAGAATGGGAGAAAACATTTGCAAATTATATATCTGATAAGGGGTTAGTATCCAGAATATGTAAAGAACTCATACAACTTAATAATAAAAAAATAAATACCCGGATTAAAAAAGTGGGCAGAGGGACTTCCCTGGTGGTGCAGTGGTTGGGACTCCGAGCTCCCAACGCAGGGGGCCCGGGTTCGATCCCTGCTCAGGGAACTAGATCCCACAACTAAGAGTTCACATGCCACAGCTAGGGAGTCCGCCTACTGCAACTAAGACCTGACACAACCAAATAAATAAATATTTTTAAAAATAAACGGGCAGAGGACTTGAATAGACATTTCTCCAAAGAATATATACAGATGGTCAACAGCATATGAAAAGATGCTCAAGATGATGCTAGTCATCAAGGAAATGCAAATCAAAACCACAGTGATACCACTTCACACCACTTAGGATGACCATTATCCAAAAAAACAGAAAATATAGTAGTGTGTTATAATAAGCTATAATGGAAAAGAATCTGAAAAAGAATAATATAACTGAATCACTTTGCTTTATACCTGAAACTGACACAACATTGTAAATCAACTATACTTCAATTAAAAGATAAAATAAGAAGTTGAAAAAAAACCAAAATAACAAGTGTTGGTGAGGATGTTGAGAAATTGGAACCCTCTGCACTATTAATGGGAGTGTAAAATGGTGCAGTTACTGTAGAAAACCTGTGGAGGTTCTTCAAAAAATTAGGAAAAGAATAACTAGATGATCCAGGAATTCCACTTCTGAGTATATATTCAAACGAATTGAAAACATGATCTCAAAGAGATATTTGCTAATCCATGTTCACTGCAGCATTATTCACAATAGCCAAGAGGTGGAAGCAACCTAAATGATGGATGAATGGATAAAGAAAAACTGGTGTATGTATAATGGAATATTATTTATCTTTGAAAAAGAAGGAAGTCCTCTCATATGCTATGACTTGATGAACCTTGAGGATATTATGCTTGAGGATATTAAAGCGAAGTAAGCTAGGCACAAAAAGACGAGTACTGCTTAGTTTCACTTATGTGAAGTATCCAAAGATGTCGAACTCTTAGAAAGTATGTAGAATGGAGGTTCAGAGTAGCCAGGGGGCGGGGGCGGAGGGGGGCTAGTTTTTCAGTGGGTATAGAGTTTAAGTTTTGCAAGATGAAAACGTTTTAGAGACCTGTTGCACAACAATGTGCATATAGTTAACACTACTGTGCTGTACAGTTAAAAATGGTTAAGATGTTAAATTTTATGTTTTTCCCACGGTTTAAAAAAGTGATCCATTTTTTCAAATATTACCTTGAGTGTTACTTGGATAAGAGGGTCAAAAATTCCACACATATTTTTGAGGAAGATAGTGGATTTGACCATGTTAAATTTGTGTTTCTCGTGGAAATGTCTGTTAGGGAATAGAATACTGGAGTTTGAAGTTCAGAAGACTGGAAGTTGTTGCTTTGTAAGCGATAATTGGAGTCAGTAGGTCATGTCAACTTGAAGGAGTTATTCAAAGAGAAGAGAAAAAATTGTAGTTAGACTCCTGGAAAACACCAACATTTAAACTGTTGGCAAGCAAAGGAAGAGGAGCAAGCGAAGTCAGTGCCCCAGGAGCCAGGATGAGAACAAGACAGGAGTGATGTCTGGGTTGCCTTGAGAAAATAGTCTTTCAAGGAGGGGTTCAACGGTGTTTGGTGCTGCTCAGATAGTGATCTTAATGAGCAATGCTCAATGACTAGGATGGTGAGAGCATCATCTACATGTTATTTTTCTTCCAAATTTTTACTGTGACTCACAATGGGAAGTATCAAGATGAGGCACATGTGCACTCACACTGAAACAAATTTCTTAAAATAGTACCTATCCTAACCACACACAATCTACTCCAATATATTCTACATATTATGCTTAATTTTTCAAAATATGCTGAATACAATGCATTGAATTGATTATATGACTTGCGTAATGCATCAGAACCTATAAATTGAAAACCCCTGATCTGTATGGGCATGGAGGCTGGCTAGGATTATATTTAAGAGTTGGAGTGGAAATAAATTGTACCAGTGAGCAAAGTCTTTAATGAATGAGAGGCAGTGAATGACCAGGTTGTAAGTAGGTGACAGCAACAAGGAGGGAACAAAGGAAAAGTTTTTACAGGAGGGAACGGAAGTACAGTTGTGAAAGGGTCCACACAGAGTTAGGGGAATGTTCTCCTTTTTTTTTCTTCCCTCCAGATCTGGCAAGCATATTCTCCTTGCTGAGGCTCTTAACCTAAGATCTAAGACCATGAACCCCTGCAAAACCAAGCAGGGTTTTATCTGTACACATTTTTCTGGGAGCAGGCATATGACCAGGGTGAGTCCATGTGCTAGAGGGTAGATTCAGGCAGTAGTAGACTGTTGCCATGACTTCTAAAAAAAAAGTGCTTGGTCACAGCAGACCTTTGTAATATTTTCTGGCAGAGTTTGTCTTGTATCTACCTTCTCACACTTTTCATTTCTCATGTTTTAAAATTGTAATCCATATATGTTCTTATTTTAGCAAGGAACTGGCTTCAGCTGAGCAAAATAAAAATCATATAAATAATGAGCTAAAAAGGAAGGAAGAGAAGTTGTCCAGCTATGAAGACAAACTGTTTGATGTTTGTGGTAGCCAGGATTTTGAAAGTGACTTAGACAGGCTTAAAGAAGAAATTGAAAAATCCTCAAAACAACGAGGTAGGTTACCTACTTTATATTAGAAAAGGCATTTTGATGTTTTTGAATTTTCGTTCACAGGTAACTGTTAAGGATGGGAGATTTTAAAACTTGGTTCTGGAGCTCGTTGGCTTAAATTTCAGTTCTGGTTCTACAACCTACTTGCTGTGTGACTTTGGGCAAGTTATCGAAACCTTTCTGTACTTCAGATTCATTAATAATTGCCTACCACGTGTAGGGTGTTAGGGAGGAGTAAATGAGATTATAGTTTCTGGCACATAACAAGCTTTAAAAGTTTTATACTTGTGTGTTACCAGAAAATAATTTCTACAAATCTGAATGTATTGTGCCATTGGGAAGATTTAAATATCAGAATTTTGATTTCTTTCATTGTGTGTTTATAAAGCAAGAAGAATAATTATGTATTTACAGAAAAGGATATAACCATGTTGACAAAACTGTATTTTGTATTCTTTTCACTGGGAGTATATATATATTTTTTTAAATAGCCATGCTGGCTGGAGCTACGGCCGTTTACTCCCAATTCATTACTCAGCTAACGGATGAAGACCAGTCGTGTTGCCCTGTCTGTCAGAGAGTTTTTCAGACAGAAGCTGAATTACAAGAAGTCATCAATGATTTGCAGTCTAAGCTGAGGCTTGCTCCAGATAAGCTCAAGTCAACAGAATCAGAGCTAAAGAAAAAAGAAAAGCGGCGTGATGAAATGCTGGGACTAGTGCCCATGAGGTGAGAATAGGGATTTACTATTACTGTACCTGTACAGCAGCACTGTAAGAGGTACCTATTCCACTGTCTAACATATGGTAGGTATTCAGTAAGCAAGAGTTGAATGAATAAAGGTTAAAGTCAGGATTCTAAGCCAGTATGCTCATCTCATGTTATTTATGTGATAAGAAAGAATTATTTTGTTTCAAGATAAGCTTGTTTCTTAAACTAGTCACAGGGTAGATATAATCCTTAATTTGTGTATGTTTGTTTCATTCCTGAGACTTGGCTTGAGGGCAGAAATTTTGATAGATTTTATAACTATGTGTCTCTTTCTAAACCCAGCAAAGAATTAAAGTACCGGAAAGCTCCCCTCAAGAGACAAATTTTAAACTATACTTTTATGTTTTTCTCACTTCCAGAAAGAATGAATCATAGATGATTTCTATTATTTATTTTTCCCTTGCTTGTGTAAGAAGTTCAGATGATTTTCTATTTATAAATAAAATCAAGTCAGAAAGTATGTGATGATTGCCTTGGTGTCTCCCAGAGCACAAAGATGGTCACAGAGACCAGTAAGACATGACCTTCATGGAGCTGATGGTCTATGTAAGGAGAAAAGCTCTCAGAATTAGACATAGAAAGCTGGGCTTAATAAAGTACTTAATTGGTTCAAACAAATGTATTAATTAGGAAGAGAGAAGCCAGTGGACTACAGAATCAGAATAGGATTTTGAGAACAGGGTAGGAAGAGGGTTGTAAAGCATAGGGAGGGTGGTTTGACTTATTTAAGAGGAGGAAAGGGGAGAGGGTGTGTGTAAAGAGTAGGAGAGTAAGACGTGTGCTGCAGTAGAAACATTATCTGGAGTTTGAGAACTTATTTGTAGTGATTGATTCACATAAGTAGGGGAGATAGAGCTACAATTATGTTCAGACCTAGTTATAGCTCTATTAGGTGATGGGGAGCCATCCTAAGAGATTTAATGAAAGATGTGTTTTAGGAAAATTAATCTAATGTTAATACATTGGATGAAAGTGAGACAAACTCTGGAAACAAAAAAACCCGGAGGGTATGTTGTCCTGGAAAACTGAAAAGGAGTTTAAGGAAGAGAAGGAAGGGAAGATGCAAGAAGATGCGCTTTGTGGTAGCCAGCCTCTAAGATGGTCCCCAATGATCCCTGCCTCCTAGTATTCACACTCTTGTATTAGTCTTCTCTCATGTTCCAGGATTGGTCTGTGTAACCAATAAAGTACAACGGAAGTGATAGCATGTCCCTTCCAGCATGTCCCATACCATCATGAATGAAATTTCAGCTGAAAATGTACCTATTTATCATGTTTATTAGTACTGACTTGGGTTCATTTTTTATAACACCTCATTTAAATAAAAACTCCATATTTTTCCCACAGGTTTTTTTCAGTACTGTATCTGTGTTGGTTGGTCCCTTTTACATAAAATTCCCTTGGAAAAAGAATGCTGTCACAAAATTGAGTTTCTGAAAAATTTAAAAAACAAAAGAGAAAACCCTACTAGAGCTCAGTAACCATTCTCTCAGGAAATATCTTTACTGTTTCTTAGAGTACTTATTTTAGCGTCTTAGGTAATCATCAGAAAAGAAGGCACCAAAACCTGGACCACATCAATAAGGGGTTTTTGTGTGTGTGTGAAAATGTAAAAATGGGGTTAAAATTGAATGGATGCCTATAGTTCTCTGCAAAAATGTCCCAGTCAAGTGAATGCTTGACTGTCATTAGGGTATCATAGCTTTGTCACTTTCTAGGTACTGGGTACATAACTTAAGACCAACTTCTGGTCTATAACACTGGGAAGTAATGTGGGCATGAATTATTCATAATCTGAATATGTTCATATTTATTCAGGGAATTTTTTCATTGCTCTGGTATAAAAAAATTACAGGTCTCTGTCACTCAGATCAATTCAGGTTGGCATTTCTTGGTCATAGTATGGACTTTAAAAAAATCATTAAGTAATAACAATATCTGAGAGCTAATCCTTGAGTTTCTTGTTTATTATAAGGCTCCCATTAGAAACCAATTGAATTTATTATACTAATTTGATTTTAAGAATTTGGGATTTTTCTGAAATCAGCTTAATAGCTTTTTGTTTTAAAGATTACATACAAGTTTTATTGTTTCAGAGGTATCAACAAAAATAGGTATGGGGCCAGTACCTGCCATAGGGATGGTAATTCATTAGCTAGAGTAGCAGCAGTAAAGTGGGTTTAACAGCTTTTGTACCATAAACCCATGTAGCATTTGACTGAGTGGTTTCCTTCTTTCCTATTTTCTTTCCTTCCTTCCTTCTGTCCTTCCATCAGTTTTTAAACTTTTTTATTTTGAAATAATTTTAGACTTACAGAAAATTTACAAAAATAGTACAGAGAATTCACATATACCCTTCACCCAGCTTCTCCTGATGTTCACAGTTTATGTAACCATAATATGGTTATCAAAGTCGAGAAATTAACTTTGGTATAATTCTATTAATTAAACTACAAGCCATATTTGAATTTTAGCAGTCTTTCTATTTAATATCCTTTGTCTATTTCAGGATCCAACTCAGGAGTCCCACATTGCATATACTTGTTATTTCTCCTTAGGCTCTTGTAGTCTACCATAGTTCTTCTTTGTCTTTGACAATCTTTCTTTGTCTTTCATGGTCTTGACACTTATGATGAGTATGGTCAGGTAATTTGTAAAATATCTTTCAGTTTGGCAAACAATATGGTAAAAATTACTGGTATCAAGATCTGTCAATAGGTACTATTTATAAAATCAGTGGACAGAGGTTTGAGGAGAAATAGGCTATTTACATTTTCTTCAATGTATTTCTCCTATGATACTTATTGATTACATAGAGAAAAATAGTAACTTTACAATGGGTAAATCTGGCCTACACCTTCTTAACTAAGAGTAACATACTGACATCATGTACCCACTGATGTGTTGCCCTAAGAAGGATACAACATCACTTCTGTGGTACTCTTGCCAAAAATACATAACCTCAATATCATTATGAGAAAACATTAGATTGCTTATTTTTAATTGTGTATGTTCTGTGAAGGCAAAGCATAATTGATTTGAAGGAGAAGGAAATACCAGAATTAAGAAACAAACTGCAGAATGTGAACAGAGACATACAGCGCCTAAAGAATGACATAGAAGAACAGGAAACACTTTTGGGTACAATTATACCTGAGGAAGAAAGTGCTAAAGTGTGTCTGACAGATGTTACAATTATGGAGAGGTTCCAGGTAAGTTTACTGCAGTTTAAGGCAGAATAAAACTAGTTTCATGGTGGTTTGAATATGAAATGTGAGTGTTAAAGATAGTAGCTAGTATTCTGGTACAGATTGTGTTTAGAGTTCCCTATCCTGAATTTCAGGTAGTCTCAGGGAGTAACTGCTTAGCTTATTTATATTCCTGAGTTTAGATTTTATTATCCTTAAGTTCTGAGAATTAAGAAGTAGTCTTGTTTATTTTTCATTTTTAGTCTGCTTCCTTTTGTTTACATCATTTAAATTAATTTCATCATAAAAATTAATTTTATTTTTATCCTTGAAAATTTGTTAAAATTATATCTGAGAGCAGTTACAAATTAGATTTTAAAAAGTAAAAGCAGTTAATTCTTAAAGATTTTGAATAATGATAATGGCATAAGTTTCTTAAAGGAAATAACTTTGATTTATTCTTAAGATGGAACTTAAGGATGTTGAAAGAAAAATTGCACAACAAGCAGCTAAACTCCAAGGACTAGATTTGGATAGAACTGTTCAACAAGTAAACCAGGAAAAACAAGAAAAGCAACACAAATTAGATACAGGTAATAGAGACTGTTTCCTTATAAAGACTTCAACATTCCCAACATATGCTTTTTATCATAAATTTTATAACTATTATGTGGACAAAGAACAGCCTTTCTTCCAGTCCATGGTATATGCAGTTTCTTTTCTCAAAGGCATCACTTCTCCTCTGTTTCCTTTCTTTGCAGAACAGATTTTTTTTTTTGTGGTACGCGGGCCTCTCACTGTTGTGGCCTCTCCTGCTGCGGAGCACAGGCTCCGGACGCGCAGGCTCAGCGGCCATGGCTCACGGGCCCAGCCGCTCCGTAGCATGTGGGATCTTCCCGGACTGGGGCACGAACCCGTGTCCCCTGCATCGGCAGGAGGACTCTCAGCCACTGCGCACCAGGGAAACCCCAGAACAGATTTTGAATGATGAGTAACAAATGAGCTGTACTCTTTCTCAGTCATATCTGCCCCATTCAGGAGGGGACAGCAAGCAGGTTTGGGAGCTGGACAGGTTCTTGTGGCATTTTTATTGGAGTAGGTGGGACCCACAGAAACTCAGCCTTTGGGAATGCCACAGAGACCTATAAAACTGGAATGAGGCTGCTTATAGTATTTCCTATACCCTTACATTAATCACTGTATCAATATGTTTTCATGCAGTTTCCAGTAAGATTGAATTGAATCGTAAGCTTATACAGGACCAGCAGGAACAAATTCAGCACCTAAAAAGTACAACAAATGAACTTAAATCAGAGAAACTTCAGATATCCACTAATTTACAACGTCGTCAGCAACTGGAGGAGCAGACTGTGGAATTATCCACTGAAGTTCAGTCCTTATACAGAGAAATAAAGGTAAAAACATTCATGCATATTAGTTTTAAAAATCAGTTCAAATATGTGAAATTCTCTTTATTGGGGCAATGGCCAGAATTATGGTTATTGTGAGGATCAAGTGAAAATGGTATATAGAACTTCTACTAATAGGTAAAAATTTCTGGAAGAAGATTTATTGACCATAATAAGGAAGAACTGGCTGCCTGGTTAAGTAGTGAACTTCCTGTTACTGGAGGTGGTCTGGTGGTGGCTGGCTAACTCCATATAAGGATTCCTACTTGTATGGGAGGTTTGTCTTACCTACAGATCCTATATCCCTGACAGACACTGCCTCTCAGGCATAGCACTTTTTCTTTTTAAATCCAGATGTAGTCTCGGAATACTTCCCACTACACTGAGGAGGCACTGAGTTGACACATGGAATGGAACCCATTTGGCATCCCTCATCTAGATTTATCAAATCTAAGACCCAACCAATTAAATCTGGTTAGAATCTGATTAGAATCTGTTACTAATTACTGTAAATGTTTCTTAAGTAGTTTTGGATTACAAAATAACAGAGGCTTAGAGTATGGTATAAAATGTACTACCTTACATTTGTATTTTTCATTGCTTATAAAGCACTTTGACATTAAACCGTTCAGTGTCTCATTTTGTATTCAGTGTATCATTTTGATAAATGTGACTAAATCTCCTTTTTATAGGAAAAGAAATTGAGACTTAACAGATATCCCATGACTTGCCCAAATTCATACAGTTAGTAGGAGGCAGGGTTAATTTTCTGGTAGGTCTTCTGATATGTAAGACATTTGACTTCCCACCGCACCAAACCACTTCCTAATACAAAATATTCCTACATTGAAATAATACTAGGGGCTTCCCTGGTGGTGCAGTTGTTGAGAGTCCACCTGCCGATGCAGGGGACACGGGTTCGTGCCCCGGTCCGGGAGGATCGCACATGCCACGGAGCGGCTGGGGCTCTGCCTGGCTGCGGAGCCTGTGCGTCCGGAGCCTGTGCTCTGCAATGGGAGAGGCCACAATGGTGAGAAAAAAAAAAAAATAATAATAATAAATCATTTTTTTCTACCTTTATGAATTCATTAGGTATTTCAAGATCTTAAAGTGCTTGAGGATCATGGTTTTGAACAGTGGTTATCGTATACTTATTCTGTAGAGATGTTATAAGGCCAAATAATGTGGACTTCTGATTAGTAAAATAGTTTGTTATTTGAAAACCCCTTTCCTTCCAAAATAAGTGTGGGCACACCAACGTCAATGTACTAGTATGCTTAATTACCATAAAATATCTACTTGGCCTCAGCAAACTAAGCTTAAGATCAAAAGTTCCTTTATGATTGAGACAGACTACAGCAGACTGTGGACCTTTTGGGTACAGAGAAAAATATTCTACCTTCAGGATGCTTTGGCTGCTCAAATTCAGAAACACTTATGGAAGTAGATATAGTTGAACAGTCCCTAGTTGCTGTGCTTATTAATTCAGCAGGCAGTCAGAATACCAATGTCAGGAACATCGGTGCATCTTATCTCACCTTGGATAATCCCTTGATGGAAGTAGAAACATCAAAATGTAACCCTTCCTTTAAAATTCCATTTCCACTCAGGATTTACACCTTCCAGAAAGTAATGTTGAAATGTCTGGAACAAGTAAGAAATATGGGAATTGCCCCTTCTCTTAAGTCTCTGTGGCAGTTGTCAGCCCTCTGTAGAGTCAGCAGAGGAATCTTGCTCATCTGTAACAGCAGCCTTGAAGGAACTTCATGAACTTTTTGTCATTAGTAGTTAACCAGCTTCAGAAAACACATCTGAAGAAGTTTTCTGTCAATCAAAGACAGTAACTGAGGGCCAAACAGGTATTAAGGACCTTTCTGAAGGATGGACCCAAAATGAGCATCTTACAGCTACCCAGAGTGAACAAGTCTCCTTTCATCAGGCCATATCTGTATCAGTGAAGATGGAAGAATTAACAGACACTTCAGCTGACACTAGAGTAGAAGATGTAGAAAATATTAACTTCGGGGGTCTAGGTGATGACCTGTTAGTACTGATAAGGAAGGTGTCCCCAAGTCCAAGGAGTCAATAAATGAGAGCAGTTCTGTCACTCTAGCCTCAGTTGAAACTTCTAATCAACTACATTGCACCTTTGGTGTAGAAATTTCACCCAGACTTTTAGCAGGTAAGGAGGATGCACTCAATCAGACTTCTGAGCAAACTGAGTCCTTGTCATCCAGTTTCATATTGGTTAAAGATCTGGGTCAGGGTACACAGGCCTGAGACCAGAGAAAATGTCTGTTCTGAAGCTGCAGGGCCACTTCTAGAATTTGTACCACCTACCAGCCAGCCATCATCAAGTCCCTCCTTTCTTGCACCATTAATTTTTCCTGCTGCAGACATTGATTGGATCCTCCGTGCCGGCTTTACTTTGCAGGAAGCTCTTGGGGCTTTGCATTGAGTTGGTGGAAATGCAGACCTTGCACTTCTTGTTTTGCTAGGAAAGGACATTGTAGTTCCTACACAACCATGGAAAAGTGGACTAGACCATACTCCATTCCCTTAAAAAAAGTCCGTGTCCCCTGCATCGTCAGGCGGACTCTCAACCACTGAGCCACCAGGGAAGCCCCATATTTTTTTTTTAAGATTCTTTTTCGGCCCAAATAATTTATGATCTCTTGTCTGATGAACTTGTCTAATCTTTTGTTAAAATTTGGGCCTTTTAAAATGTATTGGCAATACATGCGTACAAAAACTTTTTTTTATTAAGATGATATATTCTGGAATAAAACTGATGGTTTTGTGTATAGCATACCATTTTAGAATGAGAGTGAATACTTTAAAAAGCAGAAGTCATGAGAAATCCCACTACCCATGCAGCTAAAAGCAGATAAACTTTATAATTTGGCTGTGTCTGTGCTGAAGGCAAGGTATGGCTTGTTAACTCAATTTTTGGTTTACAAACTTGATCACCTAGTTTTGTGTTTGGAATCGTACTTAGTGCTCTGTGTATTATGATTCATCAGTTGTAACAGAAAATGGAAGAATAATTGAAAAAAAAAGTTCTTTTATGATCATATTTCCATCTGTAAAAGAAAGACTTGGACTGAAAGAGCTTTCCTATTTTTCAGTCACACAGAGCTGATATGGGCCCCTACAAACTCAGGAAAATTTGTACCTGAAGCCACATGCTCATATAATTGGGAGTACGTGGTGTAGATTAAGAATCAAGTCAGTGGCTGACGCAGTATAGCGTAGTGGTTAAAAGAAAGACTCTGGAGCTGGATGAGAGAAAGACTCTGGAGCTGGATGAGATTTGAATCCTGGCTCCTTCATTTACTGGCTTTTGGGACCCTGGATAAATCATCTCTGTGCTCATCTGAAATATAGCAGGAAAATAATGGTACCTTCCTCATAGGGTTGTTGGAAGGAGCAAATGAATTGACTTGTAAAGCCTGGTACATAGAAAGTGATTTTATTATGAAGTGTGACACCTGAAATAAGATAATGGAATGTTATATAAGACCTTATATTTTTTATATCCCTTAGGATGCTAAAGAGCAGGTAAGCCCTTTGGAAACAACATTGGAAAAGTTCCAGCAGGAGAAAGAAGAACTAATCAACAAAAAAAACACAAGCAACAAAATAGCACAGGATAAAGTAAGATTTCATGTATATATTTAGTTATCAAAAATATATGTTAAAATTATTATTCAGAGCACCATGTTGGACACTAGTATTTCACATGAAATTAAAAACATGATGAAATAGTATTTTCATATTTGTGACATAATCTTAACATTCAGAATTTTTTAGAATGATTAAATGTAAATTATTTTGCTTCTTGATCTAAAATAGAAGTTGAGAATTGAGACCTTTTAATCTAATCCCATAGTAATAAAGGGAGATCATAAAATTTGATTTCAGATAAAATCTGCTGGTGATGGAAACTGGAACTCAGGGCTTCTAACTTCCAAGCCAGTATTTCACTGTACTCTCCTATTAAGTTTTTGTTATCTTAATAAAAGATATTCCTTGGAAATAAATCTTCTTAAATGCCCTAGTCTGAACTAGTATATTTTTAATAAATATTTTTCCACAGATAAATGATATCAAAGAGAAGGTTAAAAATATTCATGGTTATATGAAAGACATTGAGAATTATATTCAAGATGGAAAAGATGACTATAAGAAGGTAATTTAAAACTACTTAATTGAATATAATTTAAAATGATTGTTTATATTTTTATTTCTTGTGCTTAAGAAATTTTCATTTTTGTAGCAAAAAGAAACTGAACTTAATAAAGTAATAGCTCAACTAAGTGAATGTGAGAAACACAAAGAAAAGATTAATAAGGAAATGGGAATCATGAGACAAGATATTGATACACAGAAGGTAGGTCCTTTTTTTGCTAATGATTTATGGTGGCACTTATACCAGTAACATTCTTATCTTTCTTTTTTACTTTTTACATTTATTTTCAATACTTGCATTGAGTAGAAATGCAAACAGTAGAGAAAAGCAATTCTTTTTTTTTTTTTTTTTTTTTTTTTTTTGGGGGCCGCGGGCCTCTCACTGCTGCGGCCTCTCCCGTTGCGGAGCACAGGCTCCGGACGCGCAGGCTCAGCGGCCATGGCTCACGGGCCCAGCCTCTCCGCGGCACGTGGGATCTTCCCGGACCGGGGCACGAACCCGCGTCCTCTGCATTGGCAGGCGGACTCTCAACCACTGCGCCACCAGGGAAGCCCCCAATTCTTTTTTTTTATGTGTATATGTTTATATAAAAAGTATGTTTCTTTTTTATGTTACTGAGTCACAAAATTTTCCTTTGGCAGTATAAAAAGAGACATATTTTCATTTGTAAAATGAAATAATAAAAAGTCATTTAGTATAACTCAAGCTGTTGTGATTCTTCTCATTATAACATTTTTACCTGATTGTATTCTTTTTTTTAATTTATTTATTAAAGTATAGTTGAATTACAGTGTTGTGTCAGTTACTGCTGTACAGCAGAGTGACTCAGTTACATATATATATTCTTTTTCATATTCTTTTCCATTATGGTTTATCACAGGATATTGATTATATTTCCGTGTGCTATACAGTAGGACCTTGTTGTTTATCCATTCTGTATATACCAGTTTTTGTGTATGCTAATCCCAAACTCCCAGTCCAACCCTCTCCCACCCTCCTCCCCCTTGGCCACCATAGTCTCTTCTCTATATCCCTGATTCTGTTTTATAGGTAGGTTCATTTGTGTCACATTTTAGATTCCACATATTAATGATATCCTATGGTTATTTATCTTTCTGACTTACATAGTATGATAATCTCTAGTTGCATCCATGTTGCTGCAAATGGCATTATTTTGTTTTTTTTATGGCTGAGTTCCCTTGTATATATGTAACACATCTTTATTCATCTGTTGATGGACATTAGGTTGTTTCCATGTCTTGGCTATTGTGAATAGTGCTGATATGAATGTAGGGGTGCACGTATCTTTTTGAATTATAATTTTGTCTGGATATATGCCCAGGAGTGAGGTTGCTGGATCATATGGTAATTCTGTTTTTAGTTCTCTGAGGAGCCTCCATACTGTTTTCCACAGTGGCTGTACCAACTTACATTCCCACCAACATTGTAGGAGGGTTCCTTGAGAAAAGCAATTCTAATAACATTGTCTTTTCTTCTTTCCTTTTTTAATTTTTATTTTCAGTAAAAGACTTACCTGGTAAAAGTTTAAACATAAAAGCATAAAATTAAAGTCTCCTTCCCCTTCTGCCAATTCTCAATCTCATTTCTAGGTATCATTCTTAAAAGTTGTCTGTAAGTAAAATATATATATACTAAGTTGTTTTTCAGTTGATTCCTTTATCATTTACTTTCTTGATTAAGGAAATTAATTTCCACAGTATAATTAAAATCACATTAAGAAAATAATTTTCAGCATGCCTTATATAAGCATGATAGTTAATGCCTTTAAAAACTACACCGCTTCTCTGTTCCTGCTGTTTTGAATAAAATTTGCTACTTGAAAGCTTTAATCACTTGGTTATAAATAATGGTTAAAATCTCTTTGAAGATTAGCCATACCCGTTTTCTGCAGAATCTCTGGCCATAGTGCCAGGAATGTCAAATATATGAATATCAGTCAAAGGTAAATCAGATCTCTGCCATCTAGTAAATGCTATATAAATGTATGAAGTATATATAACAAAATACTTAGTTATCACTAGCTTGTGGGTTTTCTATTTAAAATCACAATCTATAAATCAGTAATGTCCATACAAATAGAGAGAGATAATTAAGATACACCAGTCTGTGAGCCTTTTCAAGTTGAAGGTTTAAATTTAGTGGATCTGACTATGTTAGTTTACTTTTATAACCTACCGTGTTCTAGAAATCGTTTACTAAGTTATATACATAGAGCAATGCTAAATAACATTTTAAATTGATGAGAAAGTGAGACAATGTGGAAATAAGGACAAGAAGAAGGCAATGAAACCAGGAGAGTAGTAAGTATATAAAACGTAGGCCATGAAATTTGATATGCTTGCTAAAGATTTTAGTAGTCACATGAAGAGAGAAAGTCATAATTAATTAAGTTTCACATTGTCTCAAAGCTAAAAACAAACCAGTTCTCTGGACTGAGACCAGAGAAAAATGTCTCCATAGGCATTCATGGAAAGGAAGACACTATATAGATTAATAAAAAGCAGGTCTTCAACAAACTTCATGGTTGTTTTTGTTTGTTTGTTTTTACAGTGTGTTTCAGCACCTTTATCATCCCTTGATGACTGTAGAAGGTGGTGTGATTGGAGCCTAAAATAAATGTTAGAGTGTTTGGAGAGCAAAAGTTAGCTATAGGCACCCATCAAGATCACCTGGGTTTTTCCCACTCCTAAGTGTATAATAACCAAGAAAACGTAAAATATATGTTTACATAAAGACTTGTACAAGAATGTTTATAGCAGCATTATTAATGACAGTCAAAATATGGAAAACAGCCCAAATGGTTATCAGCTGATGAACAGATGAATAAAATTTGGTATATTCATATGTATTTGTCAGGGATCTCCAGAGAAGTAAAGCCAGTAAGAGATCGATAACTATAGATACAGATAAAGATATAGATATAGATAAAGAAATTTATTATAAGGAATTAACTCAAGTGATTGTGGAGGCTGAGATGTCCCAAGATATGTGGTTGGCAAGCTGGAGGCTCAGGAGAGCTTGATGGTGTAGTTCCAGTTTGAGTCTGAAGCCTGAGAACTGGGAGAGCTAATAGGCTCTAGATCCAAGAAGAGCTGAGGTTTCAGTTTAAATATGAAGGCAGGAAAAAACCACTGTCCCACCTCATACAGTCAGGCAGGATGAGTTACCCCTTATTCAGCCTTTTTTGTTCTGTTCACATCTTTAGTTGACTGGATGAGGCCCACCCACATTAGGAATGGCAGTCTGCTTTACTTATTCAGTCTACCAATGTAAATGTTAATCTCATCCAGAAACACTGTCAAAGACACTCAGAATAATGTTTGACCAAATGCCTTGGCACCCTGTGGTGTCAAGTTGACACATAAAATTAACCATCATGGAATATTACTCAGCCATTAAAAGGAATGAAATATTGATAGATGCTGCAACATGGACAGACCTTGAAAACATTATGCTAAATGAAGTCAATCACAAAAGACCATATTATATGATTCCATTTATATGAAATGTACAGAATAGGCAAATCCATAGAGACAGAAAGCAGAGGAGTGTTGCTGGGGGTTGGGGGGAAGGAAAGAAAAGGGAATAGAGAGTGACTGCTAATGGGTATGGAGTTTCTATTTGGGGTGATAAAATGTGCTGGAATGAGAACCTTGTGAATATACTGAAACCACTGAATTGTACACTTTAAATTGGTGAATTTTATGGTATATGAATTACATCTCAAACTTAAAAAAAAAATCACCTGGGTTATTGAAAATACACATCTCTTTCTCCATTCCAGACCAATAAATGGGAACCTCTGGGGCATGGGCATACACATATGCATGTATATTTTGTTAAAGTTCCTCAGAGGTTCTGATGTATCCCCTTAACTATCAATCACTGAGTCAGAGCACCGCATGGCTTTCAGGAAATTCTCTATAAATGGCATTTTCCCCAACCAGACTTTTGGTGGATTTTGGAATGGGGTTTATTCAGCATATTACTCTATCACAGGTGACTAGAAAGCAGCTAACTTTTATGGTTCCTTTAAGTGGCCAGCTGCATGCATTAACTGCTCTCTGAGCTGAGTGATTCAGGTTACTATCTTAAGAGTTGAGGAGCGTAACAGCTTATTTATGCACTTAAGCCCTATTAAATTTACTCCACAGAATTTTAAAATTTGGAAGTTTAATAATCTTCCTCCCTCATTTTTCAGATGAAGGGAACTGGAGTTGACCTAAATTGCCCAAGGTCACAAAAGTAGTGAGTAACAGAGGTAGAACTTGACCCTACATTGTCAAATTGCTAGTATAATAGGAAAACAGTTTTGGTGTAGTATACCTGCATCTGGTTTTCTCTGATACTTTATCTCTTCTTTCTCTCCTATTTTCTATTTTGAAGACTGTAACTGGAATTTTTACTGCTTAAAGTGTAAGGACAGATTTGACCCAAAAGGTATTTCACTAGCAATTATTGAGCCAGGCACTGTACTTAGTACTTTTTACATACACTAACTATTTTAATCTTTAAAAGGCTCAGAGAATTTAAACTAATTTGTCCAAAGTCATCCTATTTGAAAGTTGTAATGCTGAGATTTGAGCTTAGGTATATCTGACTTCAAAGCTTATGCTCTTTAACTACTGTGCTATATACTGTCTTTCAGAATGAAAAAGCAATTAGAAGCTGACCTAAAAGAAGGAAATCCCTAGCTTTCTGGTGACCATGCAGGATAACAGACCAGGAACATTATTTCATGCAAAAAATCAGTCTCACCTAAAAATGTGATAGCCCTTTAAATAGTCCTTTCAGGTATTCATGAAAGCAAATTCCATTGTTATATAATGTTAGATGAAAGCGAGCAGTGCCACATTCTTTTGTTCCTAATAAGGAAAATGTATAAGCATAGTTCCCCGTGGGAGAATCTTGGAGAGTCATAGCAGCTGCGGTGGCACATTAGGTTGCCTTGGCAACAAAAGGACATTTACAACCATATCATTTTAGTCATCTCTAACTGCTTATAATGATGCCTTTAATAGATACGTATATATTTATATTATTAGTTCCAGGAAAACTGAAAGGAACCTTAATGACAGTTAAAAAAACAAAAAAACCCTCAAAATAGTGATTCATAGATGGGCAGGGTTGGATGTGAACATTAAGCATATGAGAGAAGTCCTTGGCTTCCCTTCTTCTCTCCCACCTCCCAAATCCTTTTTCCCTGGTGACTCCTGTGTCAGTACTGTTGGCAACAAAGTGTAACCAAAGATCTGCCCCTGCCTCCTACTTCCCACATCACTGAGTTTATCTCAACTACAAGGGTTGCTGTAGAAGGGTCTTTGAGAAGGCTTGACTCTAAACTTAGGATGAATTTTTTCTGTTCAGGCTTCTATGGGCCAAACCACCATATTCTGCAGGAAATTTTTTTTTCCTAAGTTCCAAAGAGTCAACTTATAAATTGTTTCCTGTTTGTCTCTTGACAACATAGTCCATTTTAATCACCAGGAAAAGTACTGAAATAATTGTGTTGGTGCTGCTGCCGCTGCCAGATGATTTAGTGGTTGCTTTTTAAGGACAAAACTACTCAACAAGAACAGCTAAATTTAAATTTTTCAGTGCAATTCAGTGGCCAGAAAAGTGTCATCAAGTATATAGACTTACTGTTTTTGTGAAACTTCTTACTGCCTTGTATGATTGTCAGCTTGAAGGTAAAAATCTTATCTGACATACTTAACAGTATATAATGGTCTTGGCACACGTTAGTAGACAAATACAACTAGGGGAAAAAAAGTTGGGGAGACTTTGGTAGTAGTCTTGCTCTCTTTTTATCTTTTAGATCACTAGGCTCCATTGTGAGGTTCTTATGCAAGATGATCCAATGGGGCATAGGTATAAAATATTAAAAATCCAGTTATATCATTTTATCTCATCATTTTAATGTCTGTTTTGTGTGTATATGGGCCATCCAGATTCCTCCAGGCCTGGAGATTCCTTTACACTGGCTTCTTCTCCCTCTGCTGAGATACACGTGATTCTAAGGCAGAATTAGCACTACCTGTCACCAGTTGCCTGCTATGAATCACATGTTGGTAACTTGATTATTTTTATTAACGAATTTAATATTTACATTTAGATACAAGAAAGGTGGCTACAGGATAACCTTACTTTAAGAAAAAGGAATGAAGAACTAAAAGAAGTTGAAGAAGAAAGAAAACAACATTTGAAGGAAATGGGTCAAATGCAGGTTTTACAAATGAAAAAGTGTGTTTTAAAAAATAATCTTTAGTTTAAATAAAGGTCTTTATTATTGAAATGTGAAAAATATTCAATACATGTTTTTGAAAAAGAATGTAAGCCTGTAGCCAAAATGTCCTTTCAGACTTAAAGGAAGATGGGCACTTTTTTTACAAATGTATTTCATGGCTTTACAAGCTGAAGTAGTAATATAGAATTTATAGTCACACTATGACTATGCAGTGATGGCCAGTATTAAAAAGACCAAGTTCCCAGACTTTTGCGAGCCTGCTTCACAAGATTATGGCATAAAGAATATATGTCCTCTGGACCCTGCCTGGGTCAGAGCTTAATGCTTAACTCTTAATGGAGTTATTGCCAAAGCAATTTGATATTGGTGACCCATTCTACATGGTCCCAGGTGTAATTATGTGCAAACCAGAGCATCATTTTTGCGATTAATAGAATTCTTCTTTCATCTGGTTTTATTGGTACTTACTGTAGTTGCTGTCTTCCTGCTACAGCAGAAAATATTTTATTCTTGCTTTCTCTGCCTCACAGTTGCCTTAGGAATTCTGTAAGAAGCTGGTTGATGCTAAGGCACTAGACTGGTGTAAAAGGTTGTGCTAGCCAAATAGATTTTTTGGAACCACCTCAGCTGGTTGGATATACTCATTCATTCAGCCATTCCTTGTAGATATTTCATTTTTCTTGTGATTTCACAAAGAAATCTGAATCAAAGAATGCTTAAGTTATTCTAAAGGATATAATAAATTGAAATTTAATTTAGTTATTAAAACCTAACAAATAGTTACTCCTATGTTATTGTAAGTTCTCTTGGTTTAGCTATTTTAAATAACTCTTTCATAAATCAAGGAGATCAGACTTAACAACTAGAAGAGCTCTTCATCTTTCAGCCTGTTTGTTTTTTATGCATTAGGACACTGAGACCCAGAAAAAAAGATCATAGAAAATTAGAATGAAAGCCAGGAATGTGACCAGATATCCTAGCTTCCAAGCCTCAGCTCTTTAACACTGTAATGTTGGTGTTCTTGGTGCCAAGTTGAAAAAAAAAAAGTGAAGCTTATAGGACAAGCTTTTAAATGAAACAGTTTATTCCTTGCTACTAAAGATCAAAAACAGATATTTTTATAATTCCTTCTGTAATTAGTACATAACAGTGCTTTTTACATTCATTCAGACTACTAAGCATAACTTCTCTTTTTCAAACGTTTTTTCAACCAGGACACAACAGAAATGTCAACGAAACAGATAATCAGGCCAGTTCTATAAGGATGTTCATAATCTTGAGAGAAGTGCCTGGCAAATAAGAGGATGCCTAATAAGTAATTGTTAAATAAATGAAGATTTTTAAAGCATACGTTAAAATCTGTATTATCTACCAAGTTATCAAAAAAGTTTAAGTATTTTACTTTTTTTTTTTTTTTTTTTTTTTTTTTTTTGCGGTACGCGGGCCTCTCACTGCTGTGGCCTCTCCCATTGCAGAGCACAGGCTCTGGACGCGCAGGCTCAGTGGCCATGGCTCACGGGCCCAGCCGCTCCGCGGCATGTGGGATCCTCCCAGACTAGGGCACGAACCCATGTCCCCTACATCGGCAGGCGGACTCTCAACCACTGCGCCACCAGGGAAGCCCAAGTATTTTACTTTTTTGTCAGTATTGATGCTTTGTTTTTTGGAACTCCTCTCCATGTTTTTCTTTTCTTTTTTTTTTTTAATTTTTATTGGAGTATAGTTGCTTTACAATGTTGTTAGTTTCTACTGTACAGCAAAGTGAATCAGCTATACGTATACATATATCCCCTCTCTTTATTGATGCTTTTTTATACTTATGCAAGAGAAATTTTGTTTTAATAGAGAAATACAAACTTTTAGTAATATTACTGCATAAATTGTTTGAGATAAAATTTTCTTTTGTCTGACATACTGTGAACGAACTGATGATACCTGTTGCTCAGTAACTTTTCAGAGTTGGTAACTGAGCATTCTTAGTTCACAATGAGAAGTTTGTGAATTTGTAATATTAATCACCAAGAGTACTTTTCTTAGGTTAGTGTGTAAACGTCAGGAACTTTTTCAGTGTTCACATGTTATGAGAGTACTTTATTGAGCACACAGAAATCAGCTGTTTAAAAACCTGGATGCTTCAGAGATTTGGAAAGAAGAAAGTTTTCCTTAGTACTGAAACCTTAAAGAAAAAGCAGGGAGAGACTTTTCATATGCTGATCGCTAAGGAGAATGATAAATGATATTTATCTATCTGAAGAAATCTGTCTTTTCCGCTTTAGGCTGCTAAAATCTAAAAATGGTCCTCATTTGTCGTTTTCCCTCCTAGTGAACATCAGACGTTGGAAGAAAAAATAGAAAATATAAAAAGAAATCTCGGTTCGGCAATAGGGCGACAGGAAGGTTATGAGGAAGAAATTATTCGTTTTAAGAAAGAACTTCGAGACCCTCAGTTTCGGGATGCCGAGGAAAAGTATAGGGAAATGATGATTGTTATGAGAACAACAGAGCTTGTGAACAAGGATCTGGACATTTATTATAAGACCCTTGACCAGTAAGTATTGGACTGGGGATTTGGTTCCCATTGCAATCAGTATCAACTAGCATAATTTAGCCTTACTTTCACCCTTTTTAACTTTTTTAATGTATTTCATACCTACCACAGAATGGAAAAATATATGTGTATATGTGTGTACACATACACACATGCTTACTTGAATTATGAAGTAAAGTTATAAAGCATATTAATGTTAAGGTGCACTCATGATCCCACCACCCCCATACACAATCCAAGAACTCTACCATTATCACTAACTGCCATCCACATAGATGCTCTTCCTTATCTCAACCATTTGTCATCCTCACTCTTTGTAACCACTGACACAGATTTTTGCTCTCTGTGTTTTTTTGGTTTTTTTTTTTTTGCGGTATGCGGGCCTCTCACTGTTGTGGCCTCTCCCGTTGCAGAGCACAGGCTCCGGACGCGCAGGCTCAGCGGCCATGGCTCCCGGTCCCAGCTGCTCCACAGCATGTGGGATCTTCCTGGACCGGGGCATGAACCCGTGTTCCCTGCATCGGCAGGCAGACTCTCAACCACTGTGCCACTAGGGAAGCCCTGCTCTCTGCTTTTTAAAAATAATTTTATCATATGTATCATGTTTTGAGCTTTTTTAAAAAAATGATATCATACTCTGTGAATGCTTCTAGAATTTGCTTTTTTGCTTGTTTTACTTTATTTTGCTTTTATTTACTTAAGTTGCTTATAGCTGTGGTATATGCATTTTCACTGATGTACAGAATTCTTTTGTGGAAATATACCATAATATATCCATTTTTGGGTAGGTGGATATTTGGGTTGTTTCCAGCTCTTTACTGATATAACCCTTGCTTCTAGGAGCATTCTTGTCATGTCTTCCAGAGCAAAGGTGTGAGAGATTCTCTAGAGTACATGTGGGAGTAAAATTGCTGGGTTGCAGGGTATGCTCAATTTTACAAAATAATGTTATATTGTTTTCCGAAGTGATTTCACTAATTTATACCACTAGTGGAATATAAGGGTTCTCGTTGATGCATTCTTTGACATTGATTTTGTCGATTCTTAATTTTTGCAAATCTTGTGGGTTTTATTTTTATTTTTTTTTTTTAAACATCTTTATTGGAGGGCTTCCCTGGTGGCGCAGTGGTTGAGAGTCCGCCTGCCGATGCAGGGGACACGGGTTCGTGCCCCAGTCCGGGAAGATCCCACGTGCTGTGGAGCGGCTGGGCCCGTGAGCCATGGCCGCTGAGCCTGCGCGTCCGGAGCCTGTGCTCCGCAACGGGAGAGGCCACAACAGTGAGAGGCCCACATACCGCAAAAACAAACAAACAAAAATCTCTATTGGAGTATAATTGCTTTACAATGGTGTGTTAGTTTCTGCTTTATAACAAAGTGAACCAGTTATACATATACATATGTCCCCATATCTCTTCCCTCTTGCGTCTCCCTCCCTTGCACCCCCCTATCCCACCCCTCTAGGTGGTCACAAAGCACCGAGCTGATCTCCCTGTGCTATGTGGCTGCTTCCCACTAGCTATCAATTTTACATTTGGTAGTGTATATACGTCCATGCCACTCTCTCACTTTGTCCCAGCTTACCCTTCCCCTTCCCCATATCCTCAAGTCCATTCTCTAGTAGGTCTGTGTCTTTACTCCCGTCTTGCCCCTAGGTTCTTCATGACCATTTTTTTCTTTTCTTTTTTTTTTAGATTCCATATATATGTGTTAGCATATGGTATTTGTTTTTCTCTTTCTGACTTCCTCTGTATGACAGACTCTGGGTCCATCCACCTCACTACAAATAACTCAATTTCGTTTCTGGTTTGTCATATATGGCCTTTATTATGTTGAGGAAAGTTCCCTCTATGCCTATTTTCTGGAGGGTTTTTGTCATAAATGGGTGTTGAATTTTGTCAAAAGCTTTCTCTGCATCTATTGAGATGATCATATGGTTTTTCTCCTTCAGTTTGTTAACATTGATTCATTTGTGTATATTGAAGAACCCTTGCGTTCCTGGGATAAACCCCACTTGATCATGGTGTATGATCCTTTTAATGTGCTGCTGGATTCTGTTTGCTAGTATTTTATTGAGGATTTTTGCATCTACGTTCATCAGTGATATTGGCCTGTAGTTTTCTTTCTTTGTGACATCTTTGTCTGGTTTTGCTATCAGGGTGATGGTGGCCTTGTAGAATGAGTTTGGGAATGTTCCTCCCTCCGCTATATTTTGGAAGAGTTTGAGAAGGATAGGTGTTAGCTCTTCTCTAAATGTTTGATAGAATTTGTCTGTGAAGCCATCTGGTCCTGGGCTTTTGTTTGTTGGAAGATGTGTAATCACAGTTTCAGTTCAGTGCTTGTGATTGGTCTGTTCATACTTTCTATTTCTTCCTGATTCAGTCTCGGAAGGTTGTGCATTTCTAAGAATTTGTCCATTTCTTCCAGGTTGTCCATTTTATTGGCATAGAGTTGCTTGTAGTAATCTCTCAT
>NW_020173499.1:433318-480993 GCF_003031525.2 Neophocaena asiaeorientalis asiaeorientalis | reverse complement strand
GTGTTACTTGTTGTTTTTCCCTTGCTGCTTTTAATATATTTTCTTTGTATTTAATTTTTGATAGTTTGATTAATATGTATCTTGGTGTGTTTCTCCTTCGATTTATCCTGTATGGGACTCTGTGCTTCCTGGACTTGACTATTTGCTTTCCCATATTAGGAAAGTTTTCAACTATAATCCTTTCAAATATTTTCTCAGTCCCTTTCTTTCTCTCTTCTTCTTCTGGGACCCCTATAATTCGAATGTTGGTGCACGTAATGTTTTCCTAGAGGTCTCTGAAACTGTCCTCAATTGCCTATTTCCTCTTCATTTGTTTGGTCTGGTGGGTTTTTACCTTGCTCCTTCATCTGCTGTGTGTTTCTCTGTCTTCTCATTTTGCTTAAGTTACAACGTTTGGGGTCTTCTTTTTGCAGGCTGCAGGTTCGTAGTTCCCGTTGTTTTTGGTGTCTGTCCCCAGTGGCTAAGGTTGTTTCAGTGGGTTGTGTAGGTTTCCTGGTGGAGGGGACTAGTGCCTGTGTTCTGGTGGATGAGGCTGGATCTTGTCTTTCTGGTGGGCAGGTCCACGTCTGGTGGTGTGTTTTGGGGTGTCTGTGGCCTTATGACGATTTTAGGCAGCCTCTCTGCTAATGGATGGGGTTGTGTTCCTGTCTTGCTAGTTGTTTGGCATAGGGTGTCCAGCACTGTAGCTTGCTGGTCATTGAGTGGAGCTGGGTCTTGGTGTTGAGATGGAGATCTCTGGGAGATTTTCGCCATTTGATATTACGTGGAGCTGGGAGATCTCTTGTGGATCAGTGTCCTGAACTTGGCTCTCCCACCTCAGAGGCACAGCCCTGATGCCTGGCTGAAGCACCAAGAGCCTGTCATCCACACGGGTCAGAATAAAAGGGAGAAAAAAAAGAAAGAAGAGAGCAACCAAACCAAACAAATCCACCAATGATAACAAGTGCTAAAAACTATACTAAAAAAAAAAAAAAAAAACGGACAGACAGAACCCTAGGACAAATGGTAAAAGCAAAGCTATACAGACAAGACCACACACAGAAGCAGACGCATACACACTCACAAAAAGAGAAAAAGGGAAAAAATATATGCCCTGATGCCTGGCTGAAGCACCAAGAGCCTGTCATCCACACGGGTCAGAATAAAAGGGAGAAAAAAAAGAAAGAAGAGAGCAACCAAACCAAACAAATCCACCAATGATTTGTCCCCGCCTCTGTGTGTAGGTTGCCTGAGGGCATCTGTTTTTTGCTCAGACAGGACGGGGTTAAAGGAGCAGCTGATTCGGGGGCTCTGGTTCACTCAGGCTGGGGGGAGGGAGGGGTATGGAATGCGGGGCGGGCCTGTGGCGGCAGAGGCCGGCGTGACGTTACAACAATCTAAGGTGCTGTGCGTTCTCCCGGGGAAGTTGTCCCTGATCTCATCTCCTTTAAGCGGGGCTCTTAATCCCCTCTCCTCGTGCACCAGGAAACAAAGAGGCAAGAAAATGTCTCTTGCCTTTTCGGCAGCTCCAGATTTTTCCCCAGACTCCCTCCCGGCTAGCTGTGGCACACTAGCCCCCTTCAGGCTGTGTTCACACCGCCAACCCCAGTCCTCTCCCTGGAATCCGACCTCCAAAGCCCGAGCCTCAGCTCCCAGCCCCCGCCCGCCCCTGCGGGTGAGCAGACAAGCCTCTTCGGCTGGTGAGTGCTGGTTGTCCCCGTTCCTCTGTGAGGAAATCTCTCCGCTTTGCCCTGCACACCCCTGTTGCTGTGCTCTCCTCCATGGCTCCGAAGCCTCCCCCCTCTGCCACCCGCAGTCTCCGCCTGCAACGGGGCTTCCTAGTATGTGGAATCCTTTCCTCCTTCACAGCTCCCTCCCACTGGTGCAGGTCCCGTCCCTATTCTTTTGTCTCTGTTTTTTCTTTTTTCTTTTGCCCTACCCAGGTACGTGGGGAGTTTCTTGCCTTTTGGGAGGTCTGAGGTCTTCTGCCAGTGTTCAGTACGTGTTCTGTAGGAATTGTTCCACATGTAGACGTATTTCTTATGTATTTGTGGGGAGGAAGGTGATCTCCACGTCTTACTCTTCCACCATCTTGAAGCTCCCCCAGTCTAATGGGTTTTAAATGGTAAATCATTGTGGTCTTCATTTGCAGTCCCAACTTCTAATGATGCTGAACATCTCTTTATGTTTGATCATGTTTCTTCTTTGAAATGTTTGTACTGTGTACCCATTTTTTTTTAATTTAATTTTTGGCTATGTTGCTGCCCGCGGGCTTTCTCTAGTTGTGGAGAGCGGGGGCTACTCTTTGTTGCGGTGCGCGGGCTTCTCATTGTGGTTGTTTTTCTTATTTCAGAGCATGGACTCTAGGCACACGGGCTTCAGTACTTGTGGCACACAGGCTCTAGGGTGTGCGGGCTTCAGTAGTTGTGGTGCACAAGCTCAGTAGTTGTGGTGCACAAGCTCAGTAGTTGTGGTGCACAAGCTCAGTAGTTGTGGTGCACAAGCTCAGTAGTTGTGGTGCACAAGCTCAGTAGTTGTGGTGCACAAGCTCAGTAGTTGTGGTGCACAAGCTCAGTAGTTGTGGTGCACAAGCTCAGTAGTTGTGGTGCACAAGCTCAGTAGTTGTGGTGCACAAGCTCAGTAGTTGTGGTGCACAAGCTCAGTAGTTGTGGCTTGCAGGCTCTAGAGTGCAGGCTCAGTAGTTGTGGTGCATGGGGTTAGTTGCTCTACAGCATGTGGAAGCCGGACCAGGGATCAAATCCGTGTTCCCTGCATTGGCAGGCAGATTCTTAACCACTGTGCCACCAGGGAGGTCCCTGTACCCATTTTTAATGTATTATTGGTAGTCTTACTGATTTGCATGTGTTCTTTTAGCTCTTCTGAATTTTAATTCTTTTTCAGTTATAATGTGTTATAAGTATCTTCTCAAGTTTTTTGTTTATCTTTTCACTTTCTTATAGTGTCTTTTAATAAACAGATTTGATTGTAAGATAGTTATATTTACCAGTCTTTTATGGATAGCTCTTTTGTGTCTTAAGAAATCCTTCCCTATTCCTATATTTTCTTCTAAAAGTTTTAAAGTTTTGATTTTCACATTCAAATACATTTAAGTATTTAATTCTAAATTGAATTTTATGTACAGTATGAGGTAGGAATCCAATTTCATTTTTTCCCTTATGGATACCAGTTGTCCTGGCTCTGTTTATTGAGAAATCTAATCCTTTTCTAATGATCTGCAGTGTGACTTCTGTCATGTCAGAATTCCATGTGTGCATGGGTCGGTTCTTGGTTTTATATTCTGTTTCATTGGTCACTTTGTCTATCTCTGTGCCATTACCAAGACTATTGTAATTGCTACAACTTTACAGTATATTCAGCATGTAGCAAAATTTTGTTTTTTATTGTCTGTCCATCTTTTGTCTTTTTTTTTTTTTTTGGCAGTACATGGGCCTCTCACTGTTGTGGCCTCTCCCGTTGCAGAGCACAGGCTCCGGATGCGCAGGCTCAGCGGCCATGGCTCACGGGCCCAGCCGCTCCGTGGCATGCGGGATCTTCCCGGACCGGGGCACGAACCCACGTCCCCTGCATCGGCAGGTGGGCTCTCAACCACTGAGCCACCAGGGAAGCCCCCATCTTTTGTCTTTTAACTAGTGAATTTAGTCCGTTCATTTCATTGAGATTGATTACTTAGTTATATTTATTTCTATTTTTTTTCTACTTTCCTGACTTCTATGGGATTGATTGATTTTTCTTTATTCCTCCTTTTTCCCTTCTTTGGGTTGTAAATGATATATTATACTTTAGTTATTTGGGTGTTTACCTTTAATTTTTTAACATGCATATTCAACCTAAAAAAAATCAAATGTATTGATTCCCAAAGGGGTCCTGGAGCAACATTATCAGCATCACTTTGGAACTTGTTAGAAATGAAAATTCTCACTTTCTACTCCAGACCTGTTAGTTCAGAAATGTTAGGGACAAGGCTCAACAGGCTGTGTTTTAACAGGCCTTCCAGGTGACTGTGATGCACATCAAAGTTTAAGAACCATGTCTCTAATATGATTTGGTTTATCTTCTTCTTGAATGTTAATTAATTTCTCCTATCTGCTGTGTTTCTATTGTCTGGTATTTTCATTTTACCTTGTTTTTATATCATCTCAAATTAGTAATAATTAATGTTATGGTTTCATAGTCAGTGCTTATTTGGATAAGCCCGCATATGTTTACCAATTTCTTATGAATCCCACTCCTTCCTTCTTTAGCTTCAGTTACTCTCTTTAATTTTATTTTTTTGAAGTACATCCTTTAATAATTTTTTTCAGTGAAGGATTGTTAGTAGTAAATTCTCTTCCATTCTCTGAAAAGTCTTTGCTCTCAGTCTTGATAGTTTAGCTGAGCATAGTTTCTAGATTGAAAGGGTGTTTTTAATCTTTGAGTACTTTGAAAATATTCCATTTTTTCCTGACCTCCATGGTTGCTGTTGAGAAATCATTCTAATTATTCCTTTGGAGGTAATCTGCCTTTTTTCTCTGGTTCTTTTAAGATTTTTCCCTTGTCTCCAGTATTCTGCATTTTTTTTAGAGTGTGTCTAGATGTAGGTTTAGTTTTAGTTCTATTCAGAAATTATGCCTATTGATTTGAGGGTTGATACCTTTCATTAATTTTGGAAAATTCTCATATATTATCTCTTCATTATCCTTGCCCCATTTCTTACTATTATCCTCTCCTTCATTTCTCATTAGACATAAATAAACCTTCTCATTCTCTTCCTTCCATATTGCTTAACCCCTCTTGAATGTACTGGTAATACACTGGGTAACTTCCTCATAAATACCTTCCAGTGCACAGATTCTTTAGCTGCTGCTTATACTGCCTATTGAGTTGTCCTTTCTAAATTTACTTTTCATTTCAAGATATTATTCAATTCTATAAGTTCTATTTTTTTTTTTTTTTTGCGGTACACGGGCCTCTCACTGTTGTGGCCTCTCCCGTTGCGGAGCAACAGGCTCCGGATGTGCAGGCTCAGCGGCCATGGCTCACAGGCGCAGCCACTTGGTGGCATGTGGGATCTTCCCGGACCGGGGCACAAACCCGTGTCCCCTGCATCGGCAGGCAGACTCTCAACCACTGCACCACCAGGGAAGCCCTATAAGTTCTATTTTATTCATTTTCAGAAATTTTTCTTTTTTTCATAATGTATTTTTTCCTTAGTGTTTTGATTCCTTCTTGTATGTCTTTACTCATTTTAAGTATACATATTTCATATTCTTTCACATTGTCATTTTTTAAAAATTATTTTTTTGGGGGGGTGTTGGGTCTTTGTTGCTGCATGAGGGCTTTCTCTAGTTGCATTGAGCGGGGGTTACTCTTTGTTGTGGTGTGCGGGCTTCTCATGCCAGTGGCTTCTCTTGTTGCAGAGCACAGGCTCTAGGCATGTGGGCTTCAGTAGTTGCAGCATGCTGGCTCTAGAGTGCAGGCTCAGTAGTTGTGGTGCACAGGCTTAGCTGCTCTGCAGCATGTGGGATCTTCCCGGACCAGGGGTAGAACCCATTTCCCTTGCATTGGCAGGTGGATTCTTAACCACCAGGGAAGTCCCCACATTGTCATTTTTTTATTTCGCATTTTTAGGAGTCTCTTTCTACTATTTTGTGTGCTGATTCTAGCCCTAGTGAGGTATTTCTTGGGTTTCATGTAGTGTTTAATTGTAAGCTCATCTTGAGTAGTGCTTTTTTTTTTTCCTATGAAGTGCCCTTGTGACCTTTTTATGTGGATGTCCTTCCACACAGAAGGGCATCTGCTGGGCACTCTGGGATAACACTGGCCTAAGTCTAGTTTTTATGTTAATTTTTCAATTTGGGAGTTCCTGAACTACACTGGTGGTATAACAGAGGACCTTAAACCCATGTAAGGCATTTGCCCAGTACTTTGAACTCACAAATTATTAATTTTCCACTGTTTTATTGAAGGTTGCTGTTCAAGAGTCTCAGCCTTTATGTTGGGAGTCACTTCTTTCTGCCTCAGTTGGGTCCTATGCCTCATCTTCTGTCCTGGGTTATAATACTGAAACTCTGGGTTATGAAAATAATAACTAAATTTACCTGCGGTATCATATCACACATTGACCGTTCTGGTTTTTAGTTCCATCTTTGTTTCCACCATGTAGGGATTTGCCTTTCTTTCTTGTAAACTCAGCTATAATGTAAAATAAATTTTGTTATAAACCTGTCTAGCATTTCTAGGTATTAGTAGCAGGAGAATTATCAGTCACCTTAGATTTTATCTGTTGTTGTTTTCTAAAAAAGAAAATATCCTCTTCAGTGCTAAGAGAAGTACACAGACAGGGTCTCTTCTCTTTTAAGGCTTCCTCTGGAAAGAGCATAGTGAACAGACCAGCCTCAGCAGTGGCATTCAGACCACAAGGCTTAGGAGGACAGGAAGACCCACTTTTCAGTATGAGGATTCATTTAGTTAATGATGATAGCAAAGGTGGCCCCAGAATCACCTAGCTATAACTCTGGCAATACAAATTTTGGAACGTACATAGTCTTTTAAGATAAGTGAAAATTGGAACTGAGCCAGTTATGTTATTTTCAAAAATAAATACTAATAAGATTTTTGTTGGATTAAGTTCGACTTCTACAATGACTTTTGGAGGGACACATCTTTTGTCATCTTTCACTGTGAGTGAATAAGTTAACATTACAGTGCTCCTTGGGTCCAGAAAGGCTCATAGGTATGTATGTCTGTACCAAGTGGAAACTTTTTTTTTTTTTTGCGGTACGCGAGTCTCTCACTGTTGTGGCCTCTCCCGTTGCAGAGCACAGGCTCCGGACGCGCAGGCTCAGTGGCCATGGCTCATGGGCCCAGCTGCTCCGCGGCATGTGGGATCTTCCCAGACCGGGGCACGAACCCGTGTCCCCTGCATCGGCAGGTGGACTCTCAACCACTGCGCCACCAGGGAAGCCCGGAAACTTTTTAAACCTCTTCAAATATTGAAATCTCTCCTAGATTTTTAGATCCAACGGTTTAAATTGTTGAAATTTAATGTTTTGAAATAAGAGCATAAGCAAGACATTACTAAAGAATCCTCACCTTCTGGACTTCCCTGGTGGTCCAGTGGTTAAGACTTGGCACTTCCACTGCAGGCGGCTTGGGTTCGATCGCTGGTTGGGGAATGAAGATCCCATATGCTGTGCCACAGCCAAAAAAAATTCCTTGCCTGGTAGACTATTCATACATAACATTTGTCTTTTTTTAAAAAAAATTCCATAATTCCTTTTAGTCTTTCCAGCTATAGGTATATATGCCTTTAGAAGGCTTTTTACTTCTTGAGTTCTTTACCAACTGATGCTATGTGTGCGGTAAACTTACCAAACATTTGTTGAGCACTAAGCAATAGGAAACCCAGTCCTCACTGGCAAGTTTATTTGAAGAGACAAAAATCAAAACCGATTTTTATCAGTAAAAATCTACTGTACAGAATAGGATGACTTGTTTTTGATGAAAAAATTGAACTGAGTTTTAAACAGCAAGAAATGTTTGTGTAAAAGTTGATAAATTTCATCATCTTGAATCCTGAAAAATCCATAATCCATGGATAAAAGTATTGTCTCTAGAGACTACCTGAATCTGAATCTGACTGTTGACCTTTAGCAAATTATTTAAATATCCTGAGCTTCAGTTTCCTTATCTATGAAATGGAAACCTTTTATTTATTTATTTATTTTTTGCGGTACGCGGGCCTCTCACTGTTGTGGCCTCTCCCGTTGCGGAGCACAGGCTCCGGACGCGCAGGCTCAGCAGCCATGGCTCACGGGCCCAGCCACTCCACGGCATGCGGGCTCTTCCTGGACCGAGGAACGAACCCACGTCCCCTGCATCGGCAGGCGGACTCTCAACCACTGCGCCACCAGGGAAGCCCCCTTTTTTTTTAAGTCCATTATAGCATTCAGTATAGAGTCAGAATTAAAAGGGAAATTTACAGGCCATTTAGTCCAGCTTTCTTTGTCATGTTACATTTTTTATTTATTCATTTGGTTGCGCTGGGTCTTAGTTGCAGCAGGCAGGCTCCTTAGTTGTGGCATGCAGACCCTTAGTTACGGCATGCATGTGGGATCCAGTTCCCTGACCAGGGATCGAACCCAGGGTCCCTGCTTTGGGAGTGCAGAGTTTTAACCACTGTGCCACCAGGGAAGTCCCAGTGTTACATTCTTTAATGTATATTGTTAAATTCTCTATTTCTTAAGAGCACTAAGGAACTTGACCAAGAAAACGTAGGTTTCTGTTGTTTCTATTTAAACATGCTTTAAAGACTAAATTTCTCAATGGCGGGGGCTCTGCAGAGGAGATGCTAATATTAATTCATTACTTAATATGTGTTAGCCATAATCTAATTGAATTTGGGCATCTACCTGTAAAGGGCAAGTATTCATCAGAGAGATTAAGACGACTGTCCAAGATTACCCAGCTAAATGGTTGAGATAAATTAGATCTCAGAACTAAGGCCTTTATATTCCCACTCTGCTGTGCTGCTACCATGGTCCCCCCAACCCTTTTTTAACCTTTAAAAAACTAATACCAATATTTATATAGAAAGTTTTCCTAACTGTTAATTAACTCATACTTCCTGGTTTAGAGCCACAATAGTCAACTTATTTTTATATATTTTATACCTCCTTAGCAAAGTGTGTATGTGCATAATATATATTGTCATATGTATTAGGATTTTGTTCAATTAAGATTTGAGCGCTTACATGTTTTCTACTGTTCTAGATACTGTATACTAAGTATACAGGGATGAAGAAACAGAAAATTAAGAAATAAATCCATAAACAGTGAAAATTAACTATGGTGATGGGAATAACTGAGGGGCTACTTTAGGCCTTTTCTAAAGCAGAATCTTTCTGAGAATGTGACATTTAAGCTAGGACCTGATTGATGAGAGGAAGCAAGATATGCACAAAGCTGAGATGCAAGCATTCCAGATGGAGAGAGTAGCTGATGCAGAGGCCCTAAGACCAGTACAAACATGAGGTGTTCAAGGAATAGGAAGAAGGCAAGCGTGGCTGGAGTATAGTGAGCAGGAGAATAAGGTCAGAGGAAGATGGTTCCCAGAGTATGCCATGCCTTGCAGCCTTGGTTAACAGTTTGATTTTATTCTAAGTGTGATAGGAAGTCACTGGATGGTTTGAAGCAGGGAGGTAACGTAATCTGATTCATAGTTTGAAGAAATCACACTTGTTGCCGTGTGGAGAATGCATTATAGGGGCACCCAGGAGAGAGTGGTGGACTGGTGTAGGATGGTAGCAGTGGAAATGGAGAAAAGTAGATGGACTCCATTTTTGTTTTGCAGATAGAGTTGACAGGCCTTGCTTCTGAATTGAATGTAGGGGAGGAAAAGCAAAAGAAAGAAGAATTGATCCTACATGTGTTTTCTTGACCAGTAGGATGTTGGGAAAGCAAATTCCCATTCCCTAAAATGGGCAAGGTTGGGGAGGGGAAAATCTAGAGTTCTGTTTTGGACACTTTAAGTTTGAGGTGCCTGTAGACTTCTAAGTAGAGATGTCAAGCAGGCAGTTGGATGTATAACCTGGAGTCTAGAGTTCAGGGGAAATGTGTAAATTTAGGAATTATCATCATATCTGTAGTATTTAAAGCCATGGAATGAGGTTACATAGGGAATAACTGTGGATAGAGATGGGAAGGGTCCCAAAACTCACGATGTTTACAAATGCAGTGAAAAAGTAGCTGATGAAGTAGAAGAAAAATTTTAAAGGCGTGGTAGCTTGAAAACCAAGTACAGAAAGTATTTCAGGAGTCTAATGCTATTGAGAGGTCAAATGAGATGATGGACTAAGAAGTGACCCCTGAAATTGATAAAATGGAGGGTGTTCATCACTTTGGGGAGCAATCTCAGTGGCATGGTTGGAACTGAAGCCTTAGAGTTGGATGAGGAGAGAATGGGTGGTAAGAAATGGAGACAGTGAGTATAGATAATTCTTTAAAAAATTCTGCTGTGAAGAGGAGCAGAAAAATGGAGTGCTAACTAGAGGGGACAAGAGGGGCCAAGTTAGGTATTATGTAGGTTGGTTTTGTCTTAAATTTTATGTGCACATATTCTGCTACAAGGTAGCTCTTCCTCTTAGTACACTGACCTGCAGACCTGGGGTTTCATGTGTTAACTAAATAGAAAACTATACCTAGGAGCCCTCCTGCTATCCCTACAGACCCTGAGAGCCATTGACAGCAGGAACAAGAGGAATTCCCTCAATAAGGCACCTGTTCATTCAAAAACCCCTGTTCTGTCTTCTCTTGGCGGACTCTAGGAAGACAGAAATATCATACCCTGTCCCTCCTGCAAAGTGGTAACTGTTCAATAGGGGAGACCATGGTAGGTGCTGCATAGTCTGTACTTGACCTGGGCCATGAATAATGAAGGAAGGGCATTTCAGTAGAGAAAAGTGCCTCAATCATAGAGGCATCACACTGAGCCGAGTGAGGGCATGTGAGGGAGCTTGATGGGGCCAGCCAGGAGCTTGTGGGGGTGGGGAGGTACAGTGGTGCTTTCCAGCGATATAGGCTTGCCTAAGGAACAAAGTCAGGCTGTTTACTGAGTTCTGTTATCTGGTTATCAGATGCGTCCTTCTAAATGAGAAGAAAAGAAGTGGTACCGATTTCTCCAGAATTGAGTGTTTGTGGGCTTATGCTTGCAAATCTTCTTAAGGTTTATACTGTGAGCCTTACATTTGCCTTCTCACCTAGAAGAAAGTAAGGTCCAAAATTTCCCATATTATTTCACCTCTTAGAAGAAGCATGTAGTCATTGTAATTGTTGCATTCATCTGTCTGTTTAAGGTAACACAGGAAATTAGCAGTGCATTTTCAAGAAAAGCTGATTACCATCTGTTATTAGTAATCATCTAAAACAATCACTGATTATAAGCATTGCCAATGGTCAGAGACACACTAGATAAGAAGGAGGAAAACATCCATTATTTAGAATTTATTATCCCTTATCCACCCCCTTAAAAGAAGACATCAATTAAAATTAAGTGATTTTGGAATATATCAAAGTACACTGTTCTGCCCTATCCCCAAAGTGTTCCACTGTCATTTTCCCCCAAATGTGGAATGTTGCACATTAAGTCATATTTCTTCTGAGACTCAGTGGAAACATGTTTTGCGTCCAAGGCAGCCAACTCTCTTTGAGTCTTTTCAGAGCCTGGCTTCTACACTCAAGCAGAGCTTGGGGGTGAGGCCTTTAACCAGGACTCACCTCATGGCCACCATTCTAATTCTTGTCTTGGATACAGTACAGTTTCACATCAGGAGCCCCTGTAGCATCAAATAAGTAGATTACAAAACCAAGTGATAGCTGGTGGCATTTCACACTCGCAGGTTTTCTTAACCAAATATTTATCAAGCACTGTGTTAATAGTGGGTGACCCATTGCCTGAATTTTAAAAGCTGATATTTGGGAGTTTGGCTAAAGGAAATACAGCAATTCAACAGTTTTAAGTGTTTCAGGAAATTCGTTTTAATAGTCTTAAAGGTTTTATCCAGAAAAAGAGGACATTTTTCTTTTAAATGTGCAACTTAAGTTTGGCAAGTTAGGGATTTTAAATTGTGCTAAGTAATAAAAACCACTATTAGTTTGGAACGTGATACTCAGTAGAATGTGATACTCATCATATCACTTCCTTTATACTAGAGGGCTTCCGCTGACCTAAATGTAGGGAGATAGGAAATTCTCACGGTGGTAACTACAGTAAGGAAGAGTATTCAGTCAAAATTGATCTTAGCCAATTTTTTGGCAACCTGTATATCTCATAGTTTGGTACAATTTTATATACAAAGATGAGGATAATACTGTTGGCAAATGTCTTTCGTAAGTATAATCTTCTCTACTGCTTTTGTCCAGCTTGGATAATCTTCATGAACTTATTTGTTTTTATCCTACTTATGAATTTTTTTTATTAGGAAGGCACACATATATTTGGCCCTTCTAATTATTATTTTATTTACTGAAATAGAGTGAGACATGAGGAAATCCAGTTCAAATTTTGCAAAATGGTAACTAACCTTCCTCAGTAGTTTGAGTCCTGGAGATGGCTAAAATACGAAAGATATAAGAGCTGGAAGGGTCTTTTCCTGGCAGGTGAGATTTTGGTCTACCTAATGACTAATGACCTAATGACATTTGGTCTAATGACTCTTTTTCAGGCATTCAGTTCTCTGGTAATGACTAAGTCTTGAGATGATTTTAAAAATGACCTCAGAGCAGGGCAGCAGCAAAAACCCTGAACTACTGTCCTGGGGATGCCTAATATGCTTCATTTGTGACATCAAGCTAGAACCCATGTGTACTTAGAAAGTAGATAACTCCGAGGCTTGCAGAAGCTTTTCATTACAGGTCCAAGTGTGGAGGCAGTTAGCTTAGAACACAAAGGAAAGTCATCTAGAAATTGCTGGGGCAGAAGCCATAGTGCAAAGAGGTGCTGAAGGATAGTATATAGTTAGCTTGGCATTCAAAGGAGGTGTCTGTGTGAAGAAGGAAGGAGGGGCATGGATGAAAACAGCTCTACATACTACACTAGTGCATACCCCTTTCTCTCTTTTTTAAATAGACTATTTTTTGGAGCAGTGTTAGATTCACAGCAAAATTGAGCAGGAAGTACAGAGATTTCCCATATATCTCTGCCTCCCCCCACCCCAACCACAGCCTACCCCACTATCAACATCCCTTACCAGAGTGGTATATTTGAACAACGTACATTCACACATCATACTCACCAAAATCTGTAGTTCACATTAGGGTTCACTCATGGTGGTGTACATTCTATGGGTTTAGACAAATGTTTAATGACATGTGGCTACCCTTATAGTATCATATAGAATAGTTTCACTAGTATTTGTCTTTCTCTCTTTTGGCCTCATTGTGCCTCCCTTAAAACAGTAAATATATTAGGCCTTTGTCATTTGTGAGGATCACATCCTAAGACTTTCATGGATCACCAAAATTATAAATACCACTAAAACCATCATTTGTCCTCATAAAATGCAACAGATTGTTACTGAAATTTTCAAGGAAAATTTTCAGATTCTTAAGAATATTTAAATATAAGATTGATTTATAAATCACTATTTTCTTAGATCTTAGACCTTTTCATTTTATTTTGGGGATCAGTTTTCACAAAACATACACTTAATATGAGTTAGTACTATATGCATTTAACTGAATGACATGCACACTCCAGGCACATGGTGGTGCTGATGCAACCAGCCAGATGACCACTTACCTACAGTAGTTTCCAGCCCAGGAAATTTATCTTTGCCTCAGCAGAATGATAGTTTACTAGAGGTCATGGACCTTCAAGGTCATTCTTAAATGTTAGTTACCTGTAAAGTCCAAGTGCTAAAAAGTGTGTTAGGTTAATCTTTGCGTCTGTATAGTTCAGTCAGCAGTCAGCTCCCACAGTGGTTCCTGCACAGTTCTGTTTCAGAGCTGCTTTTCTTCCACAGCCCATGCCTAAGTCAAGCCTTCCTTAACTCTTACCTTTATTACTGTGGTAACTTCCCCCATCTCATTATCCCTCCCACCCCTGTTAAACTTCTACCAGGTTAATTTTCTTAAAGGTGGTGGTAGCTATTCTCTTCTAATTTTAGGAAAGACTTCCACACCTGGCCTTCACCATTTCATCTCTCACTACTCACTATATTCTAACCAAACTGAATAATTTTGTTGCTTTAAGACACCTTGCATTTTACTATGCTGTTTCTCGTCCTTTGAATGTTACCTTGATAGAGCCCTTCCCAAACATGTAATTTTTTCCTTCCTTTGTACGCCATAATATTTTGTGCCACTTAACCCATTCAGCCTTGTATTACAGATATTTATGCTTCCTCTACTCCATTATTCTGCAAATCACAGAACATGGTTCAAGCTGGGGCTTCGGTTCATTTCCTTGACAATGTCTAACATTTATTCAGCACTTAAGTAGTATTACATTGGTGACATACTTTCATTTCCTTCACAGTGCTTTTGCATGTATGTACACACATACATGCAAAATGTATGTACACACATACATGCAAAATGTATGTACACACATACATACATTGTTTTGTGTGAGTAGTATCACACTGTAGGTGTTTTTTGTTTTTTTTTTCCACTTTACCATGTGATGAAAATCATGTTCTTATATGTAAATCACTCATTACTTTTAATGGCTGCATAATATTCTATAAAATGGATATTACCTACTTTGTTTAACCACTGATAGACATATTAGGAAGCCTTTAAATGCTTGCTGCTACAGACAATGCTACAATGTATAGTTGTGCTGCACAGGAGTTGCTCTGTGGCATGTGGGATCTTCCTGGATCAGGGATTGAACCCATGTCCCCTGCATTGGCAGGCGGATTCTTAACAACTGTGCCACCAGGGAATTCCCTGTTTTGTTTTTAAATTCCACATATAAGTGAGATCTTGTCTTTTTCTGTCTGACTTACTTCTTTTAACATAATGCCTTCAAGGTCCATCCACGTTGTCCCCAATGGTAGGACTTCCTTGTTTTTTATGGCTGAATGATATTCCATTGTATGTATGTATGTGTATGTCTGTATATAGAGATATGTTATAGATATAGATATGTATAGATATAGATACATATAGGTATATATTTCACATCTTCTTTATCCATTCATCCAACAATGGACACTTAGATTGTTTCTGTGTCTTAGCTATTGTAAACAATGCTGCTATGAGCACAGGGGTGCAGATAACTTTTCGAGATAGTGTTTTCATTTCCTTTGGATATATTCCCAGAAGTGGAATTGCTAGAGCATATGGTAGTTCTAGTTTTAATTTTTTTAGGAACCTCTATACTGTTTTCCACAGTGGCTGTACCAATTTACAGTCCATCCCACCAACAGTGCACAAGGGTTTCCCTTTCTCCATACCCATGCCGTCATTTGTTATCTCTTATTGGTGATGGCTGTTCTAAGAGGTGTGAGGTGATATCTCATTGTGTTTTGTTTTTTTTAAGATTTTTTATTTATTTATTTAATTTTATTTTGGTTGCATCAGGTCTTAGTTGCACCACGCCGGATCTTCTGTTGCAGCACAATGGCTCTTCACTGTGGCGTGTGGGTTTTCTCTCTCTAGTTGTGGCGCATGGGCTTAGTTGCCCCGCAGCATGTGGGATCTTAGTTCCCTGACCAGGAATCGAACCTCCGTCCCCTGCATTGTAAGGCGGATTCTTTCCATTGGACCACCAGGGAAGTCCCTCATTGTGGTTTTAATCTACATTTCCCTAATGACTGTGAGCATCTTTTTTCATGTACCTGTTGGCCATTCGTATAACTTCTTTGGAAAAATGTCTATTCAGGTCTTTTGCCCATTTTTAAATTGGATTTTTTGTTTGTTTTCAAGTTTTATGGGTTCTTTATGGGTTTTGGATATTAACCCCTTATCGAATACATGGTTTTCAAATATTTTTTCCCATTCTGTAGGTTGTCTTTTCACTTTGTTGTTGGTTTCTTTTGCTGTGCAAAAACTTTTTAGTTTGATGTAGTCCCACTTGTTTATTTTTTGTTGCTTGTGCGTTAAGGTGTGATTCCCAAAGAATCATTACCAAGACCCATGTCAAGGAGCTTTCTTCTAGGAGTTTCACAGTTTCAGGTTTTACATTTAAGGCTTTGATCCATTTAGAGTTTATTTTTGTGAGTGGTGTAAAATAGGGATCATAATATTTATTTTTGGCTGCACTGGGTCTTTGTTGCTGTGTGCAGGCTTCCTCTAGTTGCAGCAAGCGGGGGCCACTCCTCGTTGCGGTGCGCAGGCTCCTCATTTTGGTGGCTTCTCTTGTTGTGGAGCACGGGCTCTAGGCACGCAAGCTTCAGCAGTTGTGGCACATGGGCTCTGTAGTTGTGACTCGCGGGCTCTAGAGCGCAGGCTTAGCAGTTGTGGCATTAGGGATCAAGTTTCATTCTTTTACATGTGAATATCCAATTTTCCCAACACCATCATTGAAGAGACTGTACTTTCTCTATTGAGTATTTTTGGCTCCCTTGTCAAATATTAGTTTACCATATGTGCTTGGGTTAATTTCTGGGCTGACGATTGTGTTCTCTTGGTCTGTTTGTCTGTTTTTATGCCAGTACCATACTGGGGTTTTTTGTAAGTCTTTTTTTTTATGGCCCCTACAGATTCTTTTTCCTTATAGGTTATTACAAAAATATTGAGTATAGCTCCCTGTGCTATACAGTAGGTCGTTGTGGTTAGCTATATTACATATAGCAGTGTGTATATGTTAATCCCATCATCCTAATTTATCCCTCCCCTCCCCCCTTCCCCTTTGGTAACCGTAAGTTTGTTTTCTACATCTATGGGTCTTTCTCTGTTTTATAAATAAGTTCATTTTAATCTGTTTTTTGTTTTTTCAGATTCCACATATAAGTGATATCATATGATATTTGTCATTCTTTGTCTGGCTTACTTCACTTGGTATGAAAATCTCTAGGTCTGTGTTGCTGCAAATGGCATTATTTCATTCTTTTTTATGGCTGAATAATGTTCCATTGTATATATGTACCACATCATCTTTATCCATTCCTTTGTCAATAAATAGTGCTGCAGCAAACATTGGGGTGCATGTATCTTTTCAAATTATGTTTTTCTCCAGATATATGCTCAGGAGTGGGATTGCTGGATCATATGGTAGTTCTGTTTTTAGTTTTTTAAGGAACTTCCATACTGTTCTCCATAATGGTTGTACCAATTTACATTCCCACCAACAGTGTAGGAGGGTTCCCTTTTCTCCACACCCTCTCCTGCATTTATTATTTGTAGACTTTGATGATAGCCATTCTGACCAGTGTGAGGTGTGATACATCATAGTATTGATTTGCATTTCTCTAATAATTAATGACCTTGAGCATCTTGGCTGTTGCGTTTTGGTCATCTATATGTCTTCTTTGGAGAAATGTCTATTTAGATCTTCCACCCATTTTTTGATTGGATTGTTTGTTTTTCTGATACAGAACTGTATGAGCTGTGTGTATATTTTGGAGATTAATCCCTTGTTGGTCGCTTCATTTGTAAGTATTTTCTCCCATTCTGTGGGTTGTCTTTTTGTTTTATTGTTTCTTTTGTGTGCAAAAGCTCGTAAGTTTAATTAGGTGCCATTTGTTTATTTTTATTTTCATTACTCTAAGAGATGGATCCAAAAAGGTATTGCTGTGATTTTTTTTTTTTAGTTTTTATTTATTATTTATTTTTGGCTGTGTTGGGTCTTTGTTGCTGTGCGCACGCTTTCTCTAGTTGCGGGGAGCGGGGGCTACTCTTCGTTGCAGTGCACAGGCTTCTCATTGCAGTGGCTTCTCTTGTTGCAGAGCATGGGCTGTAGGCACATGGGCTTCAGTAGTCGTGGCACTTGGGCTCAGTAGTTGTGGCTCGCAGGCTCTAGAGCGCAGGCTCAGTAGTTGTGGTGCATGGGCTTAGTTGCTCCACGGCATGTGGGATCTTCCCGGACCAGGGATTGAACCCATATCCCCTGCACTGGCAGGCAGATTCTTAACCCCTGCGCCACCAGGGAAACCGTGTGATTTATTTCAGAGAGTGTTCTGCCTGTGTTTTTCCTCTAGAAGTTTTATAGTATCTGGTCTTACATTTAGGCCTTTAATCCATTTTGAGCTTATTTTTGTATATGGTGTTAGAGAATGTTCTAATTTCATTCTTTTACATGTAGCTGTCCAGTTTTCCCAGCACCACTTATTGAAGAGACTGTCTTTTCTCCATTGTATGTTCTTGCCTCCTTTGTCATAGATTAATTGTCCATAGGTGTGTGGGAGTACCATACTATTTTAATTACTATAGCTTTATAGTATAGCTTGGAATCAGGAAGTGTGCTACCTCCTGCTTTGTTGTTCTTTCTCAGTGTTTGTTTGGCTATTTGGGGTCTTTCATGGTTCCATATGAGTTTTAGGAGTGTTTTTTTCTATTTCTGTAAGAAATGCCATTGGAATCTTGATATGGATTGCATTGTATCTATAGATGGCTTTGGGTAGTTTTGACATTTTAACAATATTAATTCTTCCAATCCATGAACATGAGATACCTTTCCTTTTTTAAATTTTTTTATTTTTTGGTCCTGCTGCGTGTCTTGTAGGATCTTAGTTCTCTGGCCAGGGATCAAACCCATGCCCTCAGCAGTGAAAGCAGAGAGTCCTAACCACTGGAGTGCCAGGGAATTCCTGCCTTTCCATTTATTTCTGCCTTCATTTCTTTAATCAGGGTCTTGTAGTTTTCATAGTAGACATCTTTCACCTCCTTAAATTTATTCCTAAGTACTTTATTGTTTTTGATGCTGTTTTAAACGGGATTGATTTATTTCTTTTTTAGAAAATTCATTGTTAGAGAATCTCAATTTTCTTAATGGTAAAATGGAGATAACCAAATCTAACTCTCAGTATTGTAGTAAGGATTAAATGAGATAAAATATGATTATTTAGCATAATTGTACCTTACATAAGGTAAATGCTCATCACTAGTAGCCACTTACATTGTTATTCCTTCAAGTAGATTAATGTAGTTACTGTAATCATTGCACAGTGGGGTTGTAAGCTCCATATTAGCAGAGAGATAAGATACAAAGATAAGTGAATGGTCCAGCCAACAGTAGTGGGCATCCACTGTGTCTCCCATGATTGTTGGTGAGTCTGGATCCCTCTAAGGACTAGAGCTTTTTCCTGCATTGTTGTCTCTCAGCAGACCTACCCATGGGCGAGGATGCACCACCTCTGTTGTACCAGGGAGCTGTGGTGTAGGCTATGTGTGTGCACCTGGGACATCTGTGCCCCACCTGGAGCTTGTTCTCCACATTGGGAGTGCTTATTTATGTTGATTATGGAAGATTTTTAACTTGAATGGAAAGATGACATTTTTGAAAAGTCATTTGAAAAATCAAGATCATAATGTATAAACCTAAGCATTACGTGATTGGTCTCAAGAACATTCTCTGAGGTTTTTTTCTTTTTTAAACAAATACTTAGAAGTTGTGTCTCTGTCTTTTTGACAGAAGTATAAAATCTGAGACTGAGATAGATGTATAAAATAGAAAATGGAGACTTGTTGCATTCTCATCAACAAGCGGAATATGGTTTTTTCTGGTTTTTATTACTTCACAGTCCTTTCATCTGATATTTAAAATGTATTTATGTTGAGTCATTTCTTTCTCTTTTGCTGGTAAACCGGAAGATCATGAAATGATTCTGCAGAGGCAGTAGCATTACGTTCAGTTTCTTTTTTTGTATATATCAGATAAGAGACTTGTAAATGGAAGTATGTCCGCCTCACATCCTTTGTATGGTAATAGCAGTGATGTTTGCCTTTTTGTGACTGGTGCAACATTTATTAATTCATAAACCCACTTCCAAATAACCTAAGGGCTTTTTGACTAAAGGTGACTCTAGTAAGAACAGTGTTAGATTTTGACAGGCTACTTTTGTTTTTAGACATTTCTTTTCTTCTTTTTAGTGTTTCGAAACTACTAGTATTTTAAGAGTGTTTTGGGGGTAGAGGGGTGCCACGGTCAAAGAAAGTTAATGCACATATTTGGAGTTAGGGTTTCTGAATCTTCAACTAGGAAGGGAAAATAAAAGTTTTGAGGCTCAGCTCAGCTTAAGCCTCTTTATCACCCTCTCCGAACCAACACTTCTGGTTGGTAAAAAACTCACAGATCTGAGAAATAAAAGCAGCTTAAGAGGTTGACTTTGGTCAACCTTAATAATAATAGAAGAGAAAAAGGGCAGCAATTCCAGAGAGAGATTCACCTATTTTCCCATAGATTAAGGGACCCTGTACACCTCCTGTCCCCTCTTTAACTCACTGTCATCTGTTCAGCAGAGCTTCCTATAACCAGTTGGTATCAGTGGAAACAGTCCTTCCATTAAGCCTAAGAAATGTCTCCTAAAAAATTGTTTCAGAAGTTTTCACAGTATTTGAGCATTTAAGGGAGTGTTTGTCATATCATAGAGAGTGAAAATGGAGAAGGATAAGGACTCCAGAGTGCTGGAATTATATATGCCTGAGAGTTTGCCATACTAGCCAATAGCAAGGTTTTGGTTCTGTTTATTTTTTCCAGCTCTTACTATATTCCACTTTTATCATTGAGAATATTGGGGAATTTATCTCATGATATTACTTATTATATACATTATTATACATTGCATATTTTTAATATATACTGTTAAATTTATTGTTATAATATGTTATCTTTAAAGTATCAATGGCTTTTTCCAGAGCAATAATGAAATTTCACAGTATGAAAATGGAAGAAATCAACAAAATTATTCGTGACCTTTGGCGAAGTACCTATCGTGGACAAGGTAATTAACATGGTGTATCATGAATGCTCTTTCTAAAGCCCTATATCCAGCTCTTGCCTCATAAGACTGCTCATCATGCCAGTATTACCTCTGGGCCCCTCTCTGAACATCTCTTTCCGATTTTCTAAGAATTCTTATCTTAGAATTCTTAGCAAGAAAAAAAATGCAAAGTTTTCTATTCCAAAGCCTGACAGGACTTACAGATTTGGCCATGGTGCACATTATATTTAGTTAATGACGTAATAGGTTCTGTCGAAGTGCAGATAGGGATAAGCCAAAATGTGATAAGAAGAAAACCATCAGGAGGAAACTCTTAATAGGGGAACTAAGAAAAAGTCACCTCTGAGACTGAGGGTTGGGGCATTTGGTTGCTTCTGGCCAGGAATCTTCATCACCAGAGAAAAAGTTTCCAAACCAGCCAGTGTTTTCCTCTGGTAATGTCAGCCTCGCATGTTGCTTGTAACTTACTTTGATAAGGTTTGCAAGTGACAAAAGGCTGCAGAGTGTAGGTTCCCCTAAAATCTTCTTCTTTCTGTGTCAGATATTGAATACATAGAAATTCGATCTGATGCCGATGAAAATGTATCAGCTTCTGATAAAAGGCGGAATTACAACTACCGAGTGGTGATGCTAAAGGGAGACACGCCCTTGGATATGCGAGGACGATGCAGTGCCGGACAAAAGGCAGGTATCTCAAGAGCCTAGGGAACCACCTGTACACAGAGAATTGAAAAAGAGGAATCATTGTCAGTTGCCCTTGAATGGTAGGAAGCTCCTTACAGCACTCCTTGCTGCCATGTAAAGTGAATCACCTCGGTCACTCTCATTACACTCTCTCAATTCTAACCAGCATTTCCTGCAACATTATGTAAAGTAGGTTTTTAGAAGAGGGGCCTGAAACAGTCTCACAGGATAGCCTAAATGTAAACCAAGAAGTTGAAAACCATTCATTGTTCCACAGCACTCCTTATGAGAATTAGCTTACTGGGTTATCAGTTATAGACACACCACTATTTTATGTGACACCAAGAAAGAAAAAATTCAATTGTAATTGTAAGATGCATCCTCATTTCAGAGAAGTCAAAGCGTGGGGGAAGGGTATGTTTTAGAATCAGTGACATACAGTATTAGCAAACCAGATCCTAGATTGAGCCAGAGGAGGCATTACAATAAGTGAGAGTCTAGTTGAGAAGGTAGCCTCATCATAAGACTGAGTCCTCACCACCACTCCCAGCCTAGCCTTTGGGCCTGAGGACCATCTAAAAGAAGGGTCTGCCAGGGTCAAAGGCTTTAATACCCACAGGTGCCTCTGTCCCCACCACCACATACACAGGGACTCAGTGCTGGGCCAGACCATCTAGCTCTACAGGAAGCTCTGGGAGGATAGCCTGGGTGTTGGATATGTAGAGCACAGAGGAATAAAGCTTCAAAGAGTTGGGAAAGTGGGACCTGCATCCTTAGGGTACAAGGCTGGGTTCTTTCACTGTGCACTGGTTTGTAAAAAGATGTTAAAGGTTTTTGAGCTTCCTCCTTTCAGATTAGAAGCAGAACATTATACTTGATAACATCTCTGGACCCCTGACATTCTTAACAAAATTTTATAGTTCCAGAAACGGATGCTCACATTATCAGAGTTACTTTCATAAAAGGTTTGCAATTTTTGCTTAAAGACACTCTATGCATGTATGCATTTTGTCATCAACCCGGACAGCTGATACCAACTTATAAGGCATCTGCAGATTATTATCTTAATCATAGTCTGCAAAAATGACAAATTTGTGATCTACAGGCAGTATCCCCTGCTTGCATTGATGATTTTTTGTGGTAATTATGAATGAGAAAATGGTTTGAAACATGTCCGTTTGGATTAAAAATACTTTCTGAACAAAAGCAGATTTCCTATAGCTACTCCAAATTATAAAAATTAATTAGCAGTAATTGCTTCCCTGGTTTTGGGTGACAGATAGACAAATGGTTTGGTAGAGGTGGGCCAGGAGCTCCAGTCATATCCCACTCTGAGTGGGTGGTGGTGCAGGTGGCAGCAGAAGTGCCCATCCCCAAAGGGCCAGCGTCAGAGCAAAGCTATAAAGTGCTCTAAAATCACTAACTCACTCACTGATGCTCCTTCACTCACAAATTGGGGTGGGTGGTGGAGGGGGCATTACATCTCACACAGAAAGTAGTGTATACTTCCTAAACTAGTTCTTCACTCTTAATTCTTTGTCCCTTGTACCCTCAGATGGCTTCAGCAGTGGCCTAGTTTAGTATTAGGCTTCTGTTAACCACAAAAGTGCCTCATAGTTTGGGTTGCTTGGATTTCCTACAGTCAAGCTTAAATAAAACCATACTTCTGTACTCCTGGTACTTTTCCCCCTCCCTTCCTTTCCCGCTCCCCCTCAGAATCATACACATGAACATTTAAGTGTGGGTTAGAGCAGTGGTGCCTCTTTGGGAGCCATAGATCTCACAGAACATAGAGATTTAAAGATGTCTCTGAGAGAAAAGGTGTCTGTGAGGCTCTGGAAAATGTATTATGTCTAAGTTTTCTAACAAATCTCATTATCAGGAAAATAGCCAGGTCATGAATTTTTAAGGTTGTTAATCTTATAGCATTATTAAAATTACTAGTTACAGATAAATGTTAATGCATTTCTGATTCAAGTCTGTAATTTGAAGTTTTGTTGTAGCTGATGTGAGGTGTTTGTGCAGGGTCAGCACTGCTTTTAGCATTGTATTTCATTGCAAATGATAGGATGAGATAATGCAAAGATAGTTCACCTTGGTCACAGTGCCAGGCTCTCCCAAACAAAAGAGCAGTGATTTACCTAAGGTCAGTGATCCTGTGACATTGCCCCACCTTTCCCTTCTAAAGACATTATGCCAGGTCTGCCTGCTTTTCTAAGGTGAATGAGAAAAATGTGCAGTGCAGCTAAGCTCTGGTGCTTTTGTTCCAGGTATTAGCCTCACTCATCATTCGCCTAGCCCTGGCTGAAACATTCTGCTTAAACTGTGGCATCCTTGCTTTGGATGAGCCAACGACAAATCTTGACCGAGAAAACATTGAATCTCTTGCACATGCTCTGGTTGAGTAAGTACCTCAAATTTGGGGCCAAGTTATGATAGTTTTTAAAGTAAGGTTAAGAGAATTCTATGATGCAAATCCTCTGCAGATGTGTCTTCCTTGAGGAAACTGGTTTTGCCAGACCTTAGGCTTTACCTGGATCGTAATTCTTCAGATGCTTAAAAAAAGAACTACATGGTGAACAGCCACCCCAGACACATCCTGCATCTCCCCAAGAGTGTTCATAGGGAAACCCATGGTGAGGGTCTCCTGGCTTGGTTTGGTTTTCCTGTAAACCCACCAGAGGGGCCCACATGTCCTGTACAGGAGTTAGCATTCCCTGCTAAAGCCTTTCTAGGTGGTAACAGTAGTGACAGTGGGTTTTAGACTATTTCCCCAGCTTCTCACGTGTGTCAGCATCTATGAGGAATGACAGTGCTTACTCAAAAAGTGTATTAGTGGTGAAGTAGAATCCAGGGGGTAAAACTGCATACACTTTTTACCATAGTTCACCTGTGGTGGGTGCACGCTCTAGGGATAGGCAGCCCTTGCTTATGGGCTGTGCTGGCAGAGGAAAGGCACTTTCTGTGAGGTAGAGAAGCTATTTGGGGTACTTCTTGCTCCAGACAGACTCCTTCTAGCAGAGAAAACATTTCCTGTGTGATAGCAGGGATGGAACCAGAAGGAGACTTGAGCAGCCACAGAGCCACCTTTCTCCAGCCATCTCTCAGTAGTCCCGTGTGACCAACAAGTAAGGGCTGGTGCTTTTGAAACCTAAGTGCATCCAGCTCCAGGCAAGGGATAAATAAGTGGTTAGGTAAAAGAAAAAGTCTTTCAAGTCTCAGATGCGTAACTAATTACCTCAGCACATAGATAACGAGCAAAAATGTTCTCAGTACACCCACTCAGGCCCCCTGTGTGTCATACCAATGATGCATCCAGTGACTGGTGGTGGCAGAATTCTAAGTAGACCCAGCTCCTAAGAAGGCAGTGGGGCTCACAGTGTTATTCCCCTTGCCTGTAGTCTTTGTCTTTTTTTTTTTTTTAATGTAATTTTCTTCCAGAGAAAACTAGTATCAGGTCAAGAAAACCCCAGGCAAAGGAATAATCAGACCCCAAAAGTTGAGCAGCACAGATACTAAGGAAAACTCAATTAAACATTTCCACCTGCTTTAAGAATAAACTAGATCATGTATTCTCACCAGTCTCTAAGCCAGACCTGAGTGAAGAGTCATGCATCCCCACTGTCTGGAGAGGAGATGGGACTGCTACCTGGCTGGGCTGAAGGCCTGGATCCACACCCCCCTTCCCCCCGCCACTTCCTGCAGGGCTGTCAGAGGCCCTCCCTGATACTCACACAGCACAGGAAAAACCTGGTCATCACACACAGCATACATTTATGTGTCTGACAAGGTTCTCAGTGCTTTTTTCAAATAAAAGGAAGGGTCATGTATGTTCTTTAGTAATAAAATGTTATAAATATATTGTTTCAGGATAATAAAAAGTCGCTCACAGCAGCGTAACTTCCAGCTTCTGGTGATCACTCATGATGAAGATTTTGTGGAGCTCTTAGGGCGTTCTGAATATGTGGAGAAATTCTACAGGATCAAGAAGAACATTGATCAGTGCTCAGAGATCGTGAAATGCAGTATTAGTTCCCTAGGATCTAATGTTCATTAAAAACATTCAAGATTTATATGCCTTAGAAACATGGGTCCTCAGCCAACTGCTTATTTCTGGTATTGAGTCAATATGAAAATACGTTCTTTCAAATAAGCCTTGTGTCTAGGGTTTTTAATGTCTGTCTGAGAGGTTCGAAAATCATTAAAATTTTTTCACATGGAATTTGGACTGATTCCCTGAACTTCATCCCCCTCCAGGCAGCCTCTGACAGGCCTGTGGGGCTCAACAGCAGCACAGTTGGACTCAGCTTCCCTTCCTAGCACTGATGAAGGAGTCTATGGGACCTGAAGCTTCTTACTCGCCTTTCACTTCTCAAAGCATTAGTGAGAAGCAGTTCTCTGCCTGGATACTTTATGGCTTGGGCATTTAAAAAGTCAGCATTAAGTGTTACCTGTAAATTTATTTCTTTGGATATGGTTTAAAAAACTGTGTTATCAGTATTAATATCTGAAGATGACAGAAATAACCGAATATTAATATTTGGCTCTGCTCTTAACTTTATAAATCTGGGTAAGTGACCTCTCCCTCTCAGGGCCTCAGTTTCCCCAACTAAAATTTGAAGTAGTCGAATGGGGGCTTCAGGGTTTGAAAAGAACCTTAATTATCTAACCCAATACCCACTGTCTTCCCTCCCCACATATCCCTACTAGGTAGTCATCCAAACCTGGGCTCTTTCTAGAGGGAGCAAGTTCCCCACTGTGCACATCCACGTTTGGAAAGCTCTGCCCAAGAGCAAGGCCTCTCTTCACTTGGGGCCTGACCTGCATTCATGAAGGAGTCTGTAACTTTCCCATATGTCTATGCTATTTATCAGTTTGGCCTTACCATGAATCCTGATTGCTCTCCAAGTATGCGACGCTGGTGTGGAAGGAAAGCAGAGCTCGCTCAAAGTCAAAACTGGCTCCCCGTGGGGTCCAAGCAGGCCTGGAAAAGCAGGCCTCATTTTCATTCCAGATGTTGTTTCTAATAAGAGCCTAATCATACCCTTTCCCTGGAATTGCCAGCTGACAACTTGAAGCCTTTCACAAGCATTCCACACAGAATGCTACCAAGTGATGCACTTTCGAATTAGACTTTTAGAGTCAGTCAGTCAGTCATGTGGCACAATCACTAGGAGCCAAGAACCACGTGGCGACCACTAGAAGCTGAAAAAGGCGAAGCAACAGACTCGTCCCTCAGAGCCTCCAAAAGGAACCAGCCCTGCTGACACCTTGACTTTTAGCCCAGTATACTGATTTTCAGACTTTTAGCCTTCAGAATTACATAAGAGAATAATACTTGTTTTAAGCTGCTGAGTTTGTGCTTATTTTTTACAGCAGCAATAGAAAACTAATACACTGTCCACTGTATATATAATCAATTTCTGTGTATGTAATATACGAGTTACTACTATCCTTGAGACAATTGAAAAAAGGTTACTTATCATTTTTTATGTTCTGTGGTTCACAGAAAGAATGCTGGTTGAGAAAGTCTGATGCAGACCCTTACCCAGTCCATGGATGAAAGGGCCAAGCAGCAGAGCCACCACTCCAGCCATCTGCTTCTTGTCCACTGACTGACAATGTTCAGTCATCCTAATTAGCTTTGAAAAACTAAAATCACCATTATTAGCCAAACTAGCATGATATCAACAAAGGTACCATGAGAAAAAAACAGCAGACCAATCTCACTCAGAGGACACATCCAGGAATTCATAAATTAAGAACAAATCAATTCCACTCATCTATTAAACATACATAATAACCAAGGTGTCTTTATCCCAAGAATGCAAGAATATTTCAGAAGATAACTGTTTACAAATCATCACCATAATAAAGCCAAAGGGGAAAAATTCTGATAGACACTTAACACTGACCATTATTTGATAAAATTCAACATCTCCTAGCTTTAGTAAACTCATACTTTTGTAAAGAATAAAAATATTTTGTGTTATTTGTCATGAATTAAAAATTAACAGTCATCTTAATAGCAAAAGATGAAATATTTTCCATTAAATAAAGAAAACAGGTAGCTTCTATCAACATACTTTTGAAAGCTCTAGCCATTGCAACAAGAAATGACAAGGCAATACAAGATAAATATAGGCAAATGAAACAAAGTTATTTACAAATTAAAACAGACTTCCCAATTTCAAGTCTGGTTTCCCCTGACGATGTGACTTCCCTCACAGCCCTTTTGAGAGTGGCTTTCTCTCCCATTTCCCTTGTATCATTGGGCTTGGAGGTGGTGTTAGTGCCATTTTTAAGCTTTTCATTGCTGCTTCTACATCATCCTCCATTAACCCCACACATACACTTGAGATGAATAGGCATCACAGTATGGAGGTAAAGAATATGAGCCAGACTCACAGACTTAAATTCTAGCACCACTATTTCTACTTAAATTCTAGCACCACCATTTACTAGCTTTGGGACCTTGGGCAAGTCATTTATCCTCTTGCTCCTGTTTCCCTATCTGTAAAAGCATCTAAAATGGCGCCTATCTTGTAGCATTGTTATGAGGATTAAATGACTTTTTTTTTTTTACATCTTTATTGGAGTATAATCGCTTTACATTGTTGTGTTAGTTGCTGCTGTATAACAAAGTGAATCAGCTATACATATACATATATCCCCATATCCCCTCCCTCTTGCGGCTCCCTCCCACCCTCCCTATAACACCCCTCTAGGCGGTCACAAAGCATGGAGATGATCTCCCTGTGCTATGCGGCTGATTCCCACTAGCTAGCTATTTTACGTTTGGTAGTGTATATATGTCAGTGCCACTCTCTCACTTGGTCTCAGCTTACCCTTACCCCTCCCCATGTCCTCAGGTCCATTCTCTACGTCTGTGTCTTTATTCTTGTCCTGTCCCTAGGTTCCTCAGAACCATTTTTGGGCTTTTTTTAGATTCCATATATATGTGTTAGCATACGGTATTTTTCTCTGACTTACTTCACTCTGTATGACAGACTCTAGGTCCACCCACCTCACTACAAATAACTCAATTTCGTTCCTTTTTATGGCTGAGTAATATTCCATTGTATATATGTGCCACATCTTCTTTATCCATTCATCTGTCGATGGACAATTAGGTTGCTTCCATGTCCTGGCCATTGTGAATAGTGCTGTAATGAACATTGTGGTACATGACTTTTTGGATTATGGTTTTCTCAGGGTATATGCCCAGTAGAGGGATTGCTGGGTCGTATGGTAGTTCTATTTTTAGTTTTTTAAGGAACCTCCATACTGTTCTCCATAGTGGCTGTATCAATTTACATTCCCACCAACAGTGCAAGAGGGTTCCCTTTCTCCACACCCTCTCCAGCATTTAATGTTTGTAGATTTTTTGATGATGGCCATTCTGACTGGTGTGAGGTGATACCTCATTGTAGTTTTGATTTGCATTTCTCTAATGATTCGTGATGTTGAGCATCCTTTCACGTGTTTGTTGACAACCTGTATATCTTCTTTGGAGAAATGTCTGTTTAGATCTTCTGCCCATTTTTGGATTGGGTTTTTTTTTTTGATATTGAGCTGCATGAGCTGCTTGTAAATTTAGAGATTAATCCTTTGTCAGTTGCTTCGTTTGCAGACCTTTTCTCCCATTCTGAGGGTTGTCTTTTCATCTGGTTTATGGTTTCCTTTGCTGTGCAAAAGCTTTGAAATTTCATTAGGTCCCATTTATTTTTGTTTTTATTTCCATTTCTCTAGGAGGTGGGTCACAAAAAGGATCTTGCTGTGATTTATGTCATAGAGTGTTCTGCCTATGTTTTCCTCTAAGAGTTTTATAGTGTCTGGCCTTACATTTAGGTCTTTATTCCATTTTGAGTTTATTAAGTGACTTTTAAAACTGCCTGGCACATAAATGTGCTATGTGTGTATTCAAGAAAAGCCTCATATCATCAGTTTACTCTTTCTTGTTGCAGTTATCTTTAGCCCCCAGCCTGGTCACTCCTGCTTATTCGTTGACAATTTTAGCTCCCAGTTGAGAATTATTCTCCTAATACTAATTTCATAATCATCGGTGATTTCAGAATCCAAATGATGATCTAATACAACCCTCCTGGCCTCTCAGATCCTTGCTCTTTCCTCCAGCGAGGAGCCGCTCCATAGTCTTACTCTAGAGTCCAGTTCTTTAACAACAATAACTGCAACCCTCCATATCTCCGTTTTAAGTATCTCACTCCAACAACCTCTCGTATCTTTACAGTTCACTCCTGGGGTCTCCAGCTCCAGCAATTCTTTGAGCCCCCCAGAATGTCAATCCATTGATTCTACCACTTTTTCAGTTCTTCACTTCCCTCATGCCTGTACTTCTCTCCTTTTACAGCTTAAATTCCATGGTCCATCCTTATATCACTGTCTTGCATAGACCCTCAACTGTCTTGTCCCTCTTCTGTCCTCAAACTTTTCTCACAGTCTCCAACCCTGGCTAAATAGGACTCTGCCTTCTCCCTGCACATGCAGTTTCCTTTGCTGGTTCCATATTTCCCTGACCTTTTGTTGTTGCCCTGCTTTAGTGCCCAGTCTGCATCTGTATTGTTTTCTTCTCACACTCACTTACTTGGTGACCTCATCCAGTCTCACAACTTTAAATTATCTTGGGACTCCCCTGGTGGCACAGTGGTGAAGGATATACCTGCTAATGCAGGGGACACGAGTTCGAGCCCTGGTCCAGGAATATCCCACATGCCAGGGAGCAACTAAGCCCATATGTCACAACTACTGAGCCTGTGCTCTAGAGCCCACAAGCCACAACTGCTGAAGCCCACGCACCTAAAGCCTGTGCTCCACAACAAGAGAAGCCAGTGCAATGAGAAGCCCGTGCACTGCAACGAAGAGTAGCCCCTGCTCGCCAAAACTAGAGAAAGCCTGTGTGCAGTAACGAAGACCCAACGCAGCCAAAAAATATAAATAAATAAATAAATCTATTAAAAAATAATAAGAGTACAAAAAAATTATTACCTTAGTTTGAGTTCTCCCAGAATCAAAACCTGAAACAGTGATTCAAGCAAAAGTAAACAGTAGGATATGGGGAATTATAATGAAGAGAAAGCAGCCAATGAATAGTGTGTTCTTAAACCAGCTACTGTAGTAGGCAATTCGGAGTTTAATCCCACAGGGAACGTGGGAAATTTGGCAAAACGTATGCCTCAAAATTATCCCACCCGAGAAGCAAGAGAGCTGGGGTATTTATCAATATATACCAAGTCCCAAGAGTCACTAACTGAGGGCTATTCCAGGGCATGTTAGCTACTGGCTTTCTGTGTGCATCCTCCACAGAGCTGCCTTCCACAGCTTTTAAAACAAGAAAAGAAAAGGGTAAGAAAAAGCCTTTTGACAGAGGTATAGATAACAGCAGCAGCTTTGGGACAGAGGGACAGCACTGACAGCTCCTTTAACAGTCTTGTAGGTGCTGACTCCTCAAATGTGTCTCCAGTCCAAACTCATTTAAACTCATATTCAGCTGCCTTACTGGATATCTAGTTGCACTTGAATATCTAATAGACATCTGAAACTTAAAATGACCCAGAAACTTTGGCCCAGAACCTGCACCTCCCATAGCTTTGGAAGAATGATAACTCCATTCTTCCAATTGCTCAGGAAAAAGTCTTGACATCTCCTTCATTTTTCTGTTTATCTCATATCCCACATTCAAGCCATCAGCTTAATACTATGGATTTAACTTTAATATTATATCCAGAATCTGACCATGCCTCACCATCTAAACCACCACTGCTTTGGTCCAAGCCATCATCATCTCTAACATAAATAATCTGAGTAACCACCTAACTGCTCTCACTAATTTGGTCCTGCCCCTCACAATTTGTTCTCAACCCAGCAGTCAGTCATCTTTTTAAAAGTAAATCAAATGTGTTTCTCACAGGGGTTTGGGTTAGTAGTTCTGAAACCACTTTACATAGTAAAATCAAATCCATACATATATTGTAGATAATAACTGAGTTTCTCACTGTTAGAGAAAGATGTTTGTATATCAAGAAAGGGGAAAGGCTATAAAAAGAACCCTGTAGTGTTGGACTGAATCCAAATATCAGTGTAAATTTATGGTTTTAGTATGTAAAGGTGTTCTACTTCCTTTACGGATGTAAGGGAAGGGAAAAAGTGGGAAGAAGATAGGGAATAAGGGAAGAGTAAGGTCCACCAAAAATCTCCATAAAACCAATGAAAACAATGGCAAAAACTGTCAAAATACACTTTTGCAGAACTTAGGAAATTAACTAAAGGCTTGCAACAAGCCAAGGATTGCTTGTTCAAAAAAAACAGCTAAATCTCGGGGAGAAAAGCCAATTGCATTTTAACCTCCCCTAAACCCATTCCCCTCGCCCTGTCTTTGTTGTAGCTTTGAAGACCAAAAGCACCATAACTACAGTACCTGTGAAAGCAGCAACCACCGGAGAGAGCAGAATGGATGTGGAGTTCCCCAAAATCTTCAGCGCCACAGAACTGCCACTGTTTGACCTGGCTGGCAGCTCACTGAAAATCTCCATCCTCATGGCTGGTCTTTATTCAACCTGACTCCAGCTCACTGTGCAAACAGCCCTACCTGTTGTAGGCAATCAGTGATGATTAGTTAATATTGCAGCTGCCCAAGGCAGCATTACTAACTGAGGCCAACAAGAGAGTAACCAAGAAACTTAAAGAGAAACATAGGGGAAGCAGATGTCCATGGCAGCTTTGACAAGCTTGAACATGTTCCTAGGAGTCCAGAAGTTTGTGTGTGTGTCAGAGCTTTGTGCATACTCAGGGAAGACCTGAGAAGGCCCTAAGCACTGACCTCTGGCTGACCTTGAAACTACTTATGCAAGAAGTGAAGGCAAAGGCCCAGTTGTAAATTGCTTTCTGCAGCATTAACATGACTGAACAAACTGTCTCTCACACAGACAAAGCTCTTCAACAAAAGCTTGGAAATTTATTAGTTCAAGGCATTAAAAGAAATCTCTGTCCAATCATCAATATACCACTAAGCTGAGACTTCAGTGACCACATATGAGAAAGAATACAGCTTTACAAAATTGGCCCAGGAAAGTCACTAAACAAAGCAACAATTACAAACCCTGGGGAGAGGGTAATCTGATTTTCAGAGTTTACACATATTACCTTTTTTTTTTTTGCAGTATGCGGGCCTCTCACTGTTGTGGCCTCTCCCGTTGCAGAGCACAGGCTCCGGACGCGCAGGCTCAGCGGCCATGGCTCACAGACCCAGCCGCTCCGCGGCATGTGGGATCTTCCCAGACCGGGGCACGAACCCGTGTCCCCTGCATCGGCAGGTGGACTCTCAACCACTGTGCCACCAGGGAAGCCCAACACATATTACTTTAAATGTCCAATTTCCAACAAGAAATTATAAGGCATGCAAAGAAACAGGAATATATGGCCCATAAACAGAAAAAAAAAAAAAGCAGTCAACAGAAGCTGTCCCTGAGGAAGCCCAGATAAAGACTTTAAATCAGCTTTTATAAATATGTTCAAGGAACTAAAGAAAATCATGTCTAAAGAATTAAAGTATGAGAATGACATCTCACCAAATGGAGACTACCATTAAGGAAGTAGAAATTATTTTTAAAAGAACCAAATAGAAATATAGAGTTCAACAATACAATAACTGAAATAAAAATTCACTAGAGGAGCTAAACGGCAGATTTAAAATGACAGAAGAATCAGTGAACTTGAAAACCGCTCAATTAAGATTATCCAGTCTGAGGAACAGAAAGAAAAAGAATGAAGAAAAATGAACAGAAAGTCAGAGACCTGAGACACTGTCAAGCATACTAACATACCAAGCCCACCAAACTTAACAGGAATCCCAGAAGGAGCAAAGACAAAGGGGCAGAAAGAACATTTGAAGAACTAGTGGCCAAAAAGTTCTGAAATTTTATGATAAATGTTAATTGTCATATCCAAGAAACTGAACAAACTGAAAAACCCAAATGAACCTTTCGGCCTACCCAACAGAATAAACTCAAAGACCCAACAGCTAACGTCATACTCATCAGTGAAAAGCTGAAAGCTTTCCCCCTAAGATCAGGCACAAAACAAGGGTGACCATTCTTGCCACTTTTATTCAACATAGTATTGGAAGTCCAAATAGGAAGAAGTAAAACTGTCATTATTTGAAGAGAACATGATATTATAATAATAGAACACCCTAAACATCATTAAAAAAAAAACCTGTTAGAACTAATAAATCAGTAAAGTTGCAGAATACAAAAGCAATATATAAAAATCTGTTCCATTTTTATATACTAATAATGAACTATCAGAAAGAGGAATTAAGAAAACAATCTAATTTACAATTGCAATAAGAAAGCATAAAATACCTAGGAATAAATTTAACCAAGGAGATGAAAGACCTTTAATCTGAAAACTACAAGACATTGATGAAAGAAAATTGAAGATGACACAAGTAAATGGAACAATATTCCATGTTCATGGATTGGAAGAATTAATATTGTTAAAATACTTCCCTGGTGGCGCAGTGGTTAAGAATCCACCTGCCAATGCAGGGGACACGGGTTCGAGCCCTGGTCCGGGAGGATCCCACATGCCGTGGAGCAACTAAGCCCATGTACCACAACTATTAAGCCTGCACTCTGGAGCCTGCGAACCACAACTACTGAAGCCTGCACACCTAGAGAAAGCCCACACGCAGCAATGAAGACCCAACACAGCCAAAAATAAATAAATAATAATAATAATACTTCCCAAAGCAACCTACAGATTCAATGCAATCCCTATCAAAATTCCAATGGCATTTTTCATAGCAATAGAACTAACAATCCTAAAATTTGTATGGAACCACAAAGCATCATGGAAGCATCATGGTCCCTAATCTCAAACTGTATTACAAAGCTATAGTAATCAAAACAGCAGTATGGTATTGACAAGAAAACAGACACATCATGGGACTTCCCTGGTGGTCCAGTGGTTAAGACTCTGCACTTCCAATACAGGGGATGTGGGTTTGATCCCTGGTCGGGAGCTAGGCTCTCACATGCCATGTGGTGTGGCCCCCCCTCCAAAAAAAAGCCAAAAAACAAACAAACAAAAAAACAGATACATTAATCAATGGAACAGAATAGAGAGCCAAGAAATAAACCCACACATATATGGTCAATTTTATGACAAAGGAGCCAAGAATATACAATGGGGAAAGGACAGTCTCTTCAATAAATGGTGTTGGGAAAACTGTACAGCCACATTCAGAAAACTGAAACTGGACCACTATCTTACACCATACACAAAAATTAACTCAAAATGGATGAAAGACTTGAACATAAGACCTGAAGCCAAAAAAGTCCTAGAAGAGAACATAGGTGGTTAATTCCTTGACATCAGTCTTGGCAACGAGTTTTTGGATTTGACACCAAAAATGAAGGCAACAAAAGCAAAACTCAACAACTGGGGCCACATCAAAAAAGCTTCTGCACAGCAAAGGAAACCATTAACACAAAGAAAAGGAAACCTACCAAATGGGAGAAAATATTTGCAAATCATATATCTGATCAGGAGTTAATATCCAAAATATATAAAGAACTCATACAACTCAATAGCAAAAAAACAACAATCTGATTTTAAAAATGGACAGGTAATCTGAAAAGACATTGTTCCAAAGAAGACATTTAGATGGCCAACAGGTACATGAAAAAGTGCCCAGCATCACTAGTCATCAGGGACATGCAAATCAAAACCACAATGAAATATCACTTCATACCTGTTAGAATGAGTGTTATCAAAAAGACAAGAAATAACAAGTGTTGGCAAGGATATAGAGAAAAGGGAACGCTTGTGTACTGTTGGTGGGAATGTAAATTGGTACAGCCACTATGGAAAACAGTATGGAGGTTCCTTTAAAAATTAAAAAAAGGATTACCATATGATCCAGCAATTCCACTCCTGGGTATTCATGTGGAGAAAACAAAAACACTAACTTGAAAAGATATATGTACCCCATTGTTCACCGCAGCATCATTTATAATAGCCAGGACAGGGAAACCACCTAAATCTTCATCAACAGATAGGTGAATAAAGAAAATGGGGGGGGGGTCGCTGTGTGCACACGTGTATAATTCAGCCATAAAGGAAGGAAATCTTGCCACTGCGATGACATGGATGGACCGTGAGGGCATTATGCTAAGTGAAATAAACAGAGAAAGACAAATACTGTATGATCTCACTTACATGTGGAACCTAAAATACAAACAAAAAAACAGCTCATAGATGAAGAGAACTGATTTCAGGTTGGTAGAGGTGGAGGATGGGGTGTGTGTGTGTGTGTGTGTGTGAAATGGGTGAAGGAGATCCTAAGATTAAAAATTCCAGTTGTTGGAGACGCAAGCGGGAAGAGATATGGGAACATATGTATATATATAACTGATTCATTTTGTTGTGAAGCTGAAACTAACATACCATTGTAAAGCAATTATACTCCAATAAAGATGTTAAAATGAAAAAATAAATTCCAGTTGTAAAATAAATAAGTCATGAGGATATAAGGTACAGCATAGCCACTATACTTGCATATTTGAAAGTTGTTAAGAGACTAGATCTTAAAAAGTTCTCATCACAAGAAAAAAAATTGTAACTATGTATGGTGATGTAACTAGACTTATTGTGGTAATCATTTTGCAATATATACAGTTTTTGAATTACGTTTTACACCTGAAACTAATAATAATGTTATACGCCAGTTATACCTCAAAAAAAAAAAAAAAACCCTCAAGAGATTGGCACTTAGATGCATCCTAGCCAAACTGTCAAAAAACAAAAGAATCTTGGAAGGAGCAAGACAAAGCAGTGAAAAAGCCTCAATAAAATTAACAGTTGACTTCTCCTTAGAAACAGTGGAAACCAGAAGTCATACTGGGATGACATACTAAAAGGGCTGACTGTAACCAAGAATTCTATATCCAGTAAAACTATCCTTCAAAAACAAAAGAAAATAAGATATTTTCAGATAAATAAAAACTAAGATAATTTGTCTCCATCAGACTTGCCCTACAATGCTAAAAGAATCCTTCAGGCTGAAATGAAATAAAACTAGACTTAAATCCACATGAAAAACAGCTCCAGTAAAGGTAAATACACAGGTAATATAAAAGTATAAATGTATTTTGGTTTATAATTCAGTTTTCCTATCTGATTTAAAAGATAACTGCATTAAGAATTAATTTAAACACTGTTGATGGGCTTATAATGAATAAAGATATAATTTATATGACAATAATAGTATGGGGGAGGGGGGAGACTGGGCTACATAGAAGCTTTTGAAACAGAAATTAAGTTGATATTCATCTAAGCTAAAATGCTAACTTGTAATCTCCAGGGCAACCACAAAGGAAATAATTCAAAAAACCTATAGTAGAAGAAGCAAAGAAACTTAAATGGTATACTCAAAATTATCTACCTAACACAAAAGAAAGGAGTAAAGGAAGACTAAGAAAAACAATAAAGGCATGAGACAGAAAACAAATAGCAATTTAAAAAAACAGCAAAATGGCAGACATAAATCCTATATTATCAGTCATTACACTAAATGTAAATGGACTAAAGATGCCAATCAGAAAGCAAAGGTTAGGAGAATGAGTTTTTCCAAAAAAACGTCCAACTGTATGTTGTCTATAAAAGACATGCTTTAGATACAAAGACACAAATAGGTGGAAAATAAAAGGACAGAAAAAGAAATTCCACACAAACAGTACTCAAAAGTGCTGGAGTGGCTGTACTATATCAGGCAAAATAGATTTTAAGACAAAAACTGTTACTAAAGACAGAGAAGGGCATTCTATAATGATGAAAAGTCAATCCATCAGGAAGATATAACAATTATAAACATATGTGCACCTAACAATAGATATCTGAATGCAAAATATATGAAGAAAAACTGACAGAATTAAAGGAAGAAGTAGACCATTTCAACAGTAATAGTTGGAGACTTCATCACCCCACTTTCAATAATGGACAGAATACATAGAAGATCAACAAGGAAGTAGAAGACTTGAACAAAACTATAAACCAACTAAACCTAACAGACACCTGTAGTACACTTCATGTACAAAAGCAAGATACACATTCTTCTCAAGTGACATGGAACATTCCCCAGAACAGACCATATGTTATGCCATAAAACAAGTCTCAAAAAATTTGAAAAGATTGGAATTGTAAAAAATATGTTCTCCTACCACAATGGAGTGAGATTAGAAATCAGTAACATAAAGCATTTGGGAAAGTCACAAATATGTGGAAATTAAAAGATACACTATTAAATAACTAATAGGTCAAAGAAGAAATTGCAATGGAAAAGACAAAAGATTTTGAGATAAATAAAAATGAAAACGCAACACCCAAAACTTATGGGATGCAATGAAAACAGTGCTTGGAGGGAGGTTTACAGCTGTAAATGCCTCCATTTAAAAAAGAAAACTGATCTCAAATCAATAACCTAACCTTCCTACTACAGAATGAATATTTGTATCCCCCCAAATTCATATTTGAAACTTAATCACCAATATGATGGTATTTGGAGGTGGTGCCTTTGGAAGATTATTAGGTCATTAGGATGGAGCCCTAGTGAATGGGATTAGCACCCTTATAAAAAAGACCCCAGAGTGCTTCCCTTGCCCCTTCTACCGTGTGAGGATACAGCAAAAGGATGGCCATCTCTGAACCAGAAAGCTGGCCCTCACCATACACTAAATCTGCCAGTGCCTTGATCTTGGACTTCCCAGCCTCCAGAACTTTGAGAAATAAGTTCTTCTTGTTTAAGTCACCCTTTAGTATTAAAAATACCAGTCTATAGTATATTTTTTAACAGCAGCCCGAATCAGTTAAGACAGAAATAAGTACCAAGAGTAATATGTGCTATAACAGCCCAGAGAATATAAAAATGGCCAATAAGCACATAAAAAGATGTCCAAATGCTAAGCAAAGCCATGATTAGGTATCACTTCACATATGTTAGGATGGCTATCAAAAAAATAGAAAATGTGTTGATGAAGATGTGGAGAAACTGAAACACTTGGGCACTGTTTGTGGAAGTGTAAAATGGTGTAGCCACTATGACAGTTCCCCAAAAATTAAAAATAGAATTACCATGTGATCCAGCAATTCCATTTCAGGGTCCATATCCAAAAGAACTGAAGTCATGAGGTCATACTGATATAAACAAGTACTTAATTAGATAAATGAAAGAGGGATAAGGAACAGCTCTTCTTTATAGTAGAATTACAAATGACAAATGTAGAAGAGGCAAATAGAAAAATCACCATTAGGCAAATACCACAGTAAAAATTATTTCAGACAAGATCCACTGATGGGTGCTAATATTAGTGGGCACAAATTTGAAAAGGAACAGAATTTATATAGTCTCAAACTATCAATATATTTATTAACTAAAAAGAGAAAGTAACTTTATAGTGGAGAAACTTTGCAGAAACCAGTTTAACCAAGTGACAAAGGTCAACATCACCAAAATAAGATATACTGGTATCATGAATCCTGTGATATGCACTGAGGACACAATTTCATTTCTGTGATATTCTTGCCAAAAAATTTTTAACTTCATTTCAGTTATGAGAAAACATCAAGATTGGAATTGAGGAACATTTGACAGCATAACTGATCAATACTGAAAAGTGTCATAGGTTATGAAGGACAAGAAAAACTAAAGAACTGTTACAGACTGCAGAAGACGAAGGAGAACTAATAACTAAATGCAATGTGGATTCCTGAGTTAGATCTTGGAACAGGAAAAGGACATTAGTGGAAACACTGTTGAAATCAGAATAAGATCTGGGGACTCTAAAGAGTCCACCTTCCAATGCAGGGGATGTGGGTTTGATCCCTGGTCAGGGAACTAAGATCCCACATGCTGCAGGGCAACTAAGCCCACATGCCACAACTACTGAGCCCATGTGCCTCAACCAGAGAGGCCACACAGTCTGGAGCCCGCATGCCACAACTAGAGAGAGAAAACCTGCAAGCCACAATTAGAGAGAAGCCCACGCACTGCAATGAAGAGCCCACACACTGCAACTAAGACCCAACACATCCAAGAATAAAATAATTAATTAATAAAAATAGAATAAGGTCTGTAGTTTACCTGATACTAGTAAACCAATTTAATTTTTCTGTTTTTTATAATTGCACTATGGTTATTGTATACAATATGATATACACACACACAGATTGTTGTGTGAATTATTTGCATAAAACATGTCTTTCATGGTAGGTTGAATATTTACAAAGGCAAAGATTTCATTTTTAGTTTAGGAATGAAGTACTTATCATATATACATACACCTACTAGAGTGCCAGATACTAAGATATTACAATGAGTATTATCTGGATGCTGAGATTATGGGGGTTTTTCTTTGCACATCTGCATTTTACACAACATTTTTGTGTATTTTTTAAAACGCAAAATATTGATATTGGAGAATGCTCTTCATATATGTTGAGTGAAAAAAAAAGATGGTAAAAGTTGTGTAGAATATAATCCCATTTTTGTAACATACATAAAAAAAGGACTGTTAATAGATACTGAGGTGTTATCGGTGTCAGGTCAAAGAGGTGCAAGGTTAGTGTTTCCTTCTCACTGCTTGTCTCTTTAATAAATTCTCTACATTAAAAACACATATTCCAAGTAAAAACAAGGGAATGAACACACAAACTCCCACCTGATAACCTGGTAATATGAGAGTAACTGAATCTTTAAAAGGTTTAAACTCACCAAAATGGGAGAAAGGAACAATAGCAACAGCAGTTTGAAGGGTAGAAAGCAGGCTGACAGCAGACAGACTACTTGGATGACCCCCCAAAACTGAATCCTAAGCCAGCCATAGAGAAGGTGAGACCTATTCTGATGTATAGATTCCTCAAATGCTCAGGAACAGGCAGAAGACCAGGTACCTCTGGATGGGGAGTGGTTAAAATAAGTTGGAACTTGGTTTAAGGGGCAGTTAAATCCCCATTTCCACTCCTCAAAGATGAGTGACCCCACTCCAGCAGAAGATGGAAGTATTTTTTTCTCTGGAGAGGGTATCTAGACCAAGAAACACTAGGCACAGTTGAGAGGGGCCTAGCTGTGCTAAACTCAGGGCACTAAGTGAATAATTAACAAATGCTGGGACCCCCATGCCCAGCCCTCTATGCACCCTTGGCTGCCAAAATGCTGTTAGCCAGGCTGGAGACATGGCGATTCTATTCTGGGGAAGTTGCTCCACCTGCCACAAAATGACCTAAAGAAGCTCGTATGGGAAGTCCCCCAGTGAAACAACAAGCCAACGGCCCTCTAGTGAACACCACACACACACACACACACACAGACACACACACACACACACTCACACTCAAGGCTTTCAATCTACTGTTAGTCTTCCACTCTTAAAATATGATCAGGGAATCCCGGATCACATGATATCCAAGGAAAGTCCATAACATGAAAGAAAAAGATCAAAATAAATTTAAAAGAAAAAACATGGAGGAAATAGAGACTATGTATGGAGAAGGAAACTTTTAAAAAATACCAAATATCAGTAAAAATTTCAGATTGCTAAGAAAAGATATCCAACAATGAAATAAGAACTTGATGCAATTAGACACATGCGTATTCAGAGAAAAGTGTAACACCCTTGGGATGGAAGCTAATGTTATGGAAATATCCCAGAGAAGAGAAAATTTTTGAATAAAAAATAAGAGAAAAAGATAAAATTAGAGCACTAGTCTATGAGGTATATAATCCAAAAAATGGTAGTTCCAATAAGAGGGAAGAGATAGAATAGAGGAAAAAGTCATAAAACATTAAAAAAATATCCCAATCTAAGTGTGAATATAGAAATATCTTCTTATAAAAAGTGAGAAAAAGCAAGGTGCAAAATGTATATAGGATGCTACCTCATGTGTAGAAACAAGATAAAAATAAGACCATATATTCACAGTTGCTTATATTTATATAAACTCAGGATACACCAAAAAATTAATAAAAAATAGTTATTTGGGGGGAGGGTGTTGAGGCATTTCACTGAATTTTTTTCATATATTTCATTTTGATTTTTGAGCCACGTGAATGGAATACCTATTCAAAATTGGAAGTAAAAATAAAATTACTCTGCAGGAACCAGTGTTGTGGTAGGGAAACTTGAACTATAACTCATGCGTTGCTGGAGACTCAGCATGATCAAGTCTGAGAGATAAAAACTCCAGGGGACCCAGTCATGGGGGGCACACTTTTGTGAGTTTTGCCTCCAGGATCTCACCAGGTCCTCACAGTGAATATCAGAGAAAAGTCACCTCATGCTTCAGGCAGGGGGAAGGGAAATGAAATATTTTGAAACATGCCAGAGCATTCTATTCTGCTTAACAAGTCTGCCCTCAGGAGAAACTATTTTATTTATTTATTTTTTTATTTTTGTCTGTGTTGGGTCTTTGTTGCTGTGCATGGGCTTTCTCTAGTTGTGGCGAGCAGGGGCTACTCTTCATTGCGGTGCGCAGACTTCTCATTGTGGTGGCTTGTCTTGGTGCAGAGCACTGGGCTCTAGGCGCGTGGGCTTCAGTAGTTGTGGCACATGGCCTCAGTAACTGTGGTGCACGGGCTTAGTTGCTCCGCGGCATGTGGGATCTTCCCGGGCCAGGGCTCGAACCCGTGTCTCCTGCATCGGCAGGCGGATTCTTAACCACTGCACCACCAGGGAAGCCCAGGAGAAACTATTTAACTAAAGCCTAATCTGCTGGAGTTTTGTCAGAGCCTGACTGGCCTAAGAGAAGAGAAACACCCAGCTCCAGCTGGCTCTAGCCATTCTGTCCCACTGAAGGGTGAGGGGACTTAGAGGCATGTGTGAAGTTCATAGTCCAGAGGGACAGGCTCACTAAAAGACTAAGACCTACTACTCATAGGACTACAGAAAACTACGCCCCCAACATACACAATTTACCATCACATTAATAAAGGCATATTTACAGCAGTTCTTTTTACCCAATACATTATATCTGACTATCAAGAAAAAATTATGACATACTAAAAGGCAAAAAGCACAGTTGGAAGAGACAGAGCAAGCAAGAGAACCAGACTCAGACATGGCAGGGACGTTGGGATTATCAGACCAGGAATTTAAACAACTATAAGATGCTAAAGGCTTTAATGGATAAAACAGACAAGATGCAAGAATGGATGGGCAATGTAAGCAGAGAAAAGGAAATTATAAGAATGAACCAAAAAAAAAATGCTAGAGATCAAAGACAATGAGAAAAATGTCTTTGTTTTGCTTATTAGTAGACTGGACGCAGCTGAGAAAAGAATCTCTGAACTTGAGGATATCTCATTAGAAACCACCAAAATTGAAAAAAGCAAAGAGAGTAAAAGAGAGCGAGAAAAAAAGAACAAAATATCCAATAACTATGGGACAACTACTAAAGGAGTAACATAAGTATAATCAGAATTCCAGAAGAAGAAAAAGAGAAGGAAAAGAAGAAATATTTGAAACAATAATGATGGAAAAATCCCCCATATTAACGTCAGACACCAAACCACAGATCCAGGAAGCTCAGAGTACACTGAGCAGGATAAATGCCCCACCCCCAACCCCTCTCTCCAAATACACGTAGGCATATCATTTTCAAACTACAGAAAGTCAAAGATAAAAAACTCTATTTATTCATAGAAACCAAGACATGGAAACAACCTAAATGTCCATTCACAGAAGAAAGGATAAAGAAGATGTGGTACATATATACAATGGAATACTACTCAGCCATAAAAAAGAATGAAATAATGCCATTTTCAGCATACAACTAGATTCAGATACAACTAGAGATGATCATAGTAAGTGAAGTAAGTCAGAAAGAGAAAGACAAATACCATATGATATCACTTATATGTAGAATCTAAAGTATCCTGTGATAAACCATAATGGAAAAGAATATGTATATGTATAACTGAGTCACTTTGCTGTACAGCAGTAATTAACACAACATTGTAAATCAACTATATTTCAATTTTAAAAAACTCTAAAAGAAGCTAGGGGTGGGGGTGGGGGAGGGATGCCTTACCTATAGAAGAATAAAGATAACAATTACACTTGTTTCTCTTCAGAAATCATGCAAGCAAAGAGTGGAGTGAAATATTTTAAATGCTAAGAGAAAAAAAAAAAACACACCACCAACCTAAAATTCTGTACCCTGCAAAATTATCCTTCAGAACTGAAGGAGAAATGAAGACTTACTCAAGTAAAAATTAAGGGAATCTATTGCTAGTAGACTGAACTTGTAAGAAATGACAAAAGAAATCTTTAGGGAGAAGAAAAATGATAAAACTCAGACCTGCATAAAGAAAGAAGGAATAAGTGAAGGTAAAATAAAAAACATTTATTTTTTCTTATTCATAATTGATCTCATAATAATTTGTTCAAAATAATAACGGCAACAATGTATTTGATTATATATGCTTTTATATAAATAAATAAATATCAATACACACACACACACACACACACACACACACACACACAGTTGGTCCTCCATATCCACGAGTTCTGCACCCATGGATACAGAGGGCCGACTGTAAGGGACTTCAGCATCTGTGAATTTTTGTATCTGCAGAGGGTCCTAGAACCAATCCCCTGTGGATACTGAGGGATGACTGCACACATATATAAACATATATGCTTATGTATAAGTGAAATGAATGACAACAATGAAATGAGACGGAAGAGAGGAATCAGGATTATTTTGTTATTATAAGGTTCTCACACTACCCATGAAGTGGTATAGTGTTATTTGAAAATGAACTTGGATTAATTGTAAATACATACTGCCAACTCTAGGGCAATCACTAAAAAAAGTTAAAAAGTATAACTAATGTATTAATAAAGGAGAGACAACTGAAGCATGTAAAATAATTAAAACCACAAAAGGCAGAAAAAAAGTGAAAGGCAAAAATAGCAACAAAGAACAAGGAACACATAGAAAACAGTAACAATTATGGTAGACATTAATTCAACTATATCAATAATGCTTTTGAACATCAATGGCCTAAATGCACCGATTATTTCAGAGTAGGTCAAGAAACAAACCTAAGTATTAATCTACTTTAAATATAAAGACATATATAGAATAAAAGAAAATTGATGGAGAAAGATATACTATGATAACAGTAACCAAAAGAAAGCAGGAGTAGCGATATTAATACTAATAATGTGTTAATTTCAGACAGAGCAGACTTCAGACCAGGGAAAGTTATCAGGGATAAAAAGAGGCATTACATAATGATAAAAGAGTCAATTCTACAAGAAGACATATCCATCCTTAATGCGTTTGCCTCTAACAACAGAGGATCAAAATGCATGGGGCAAAAACTGATAGAACTGCACAGAGAAATAGATGAATCCAGTATTATAGCTAGGAGACTTCAACACCCCTCTATCAGAAATGGAAAGATTCAGCAAGCAGAACTTCAGTAAGGACATAGTTGAATTCAACAGTACCATCAATCAACTGGATATAATAAATATCTATAGACTACTTCATCCAACAACAGCAGAATGTATATTCTTCTCAAGCTCGCACAAAAAGTTCACCAAGAACACCAAGACACCAATGCCTGCTGTCATACCACAAGGAAATTAAACTAGAAATCAATAACAGAAAGAAAGCTGGAACACGCCCCCCCAACTATATGGAGATTAAACAAAATATGTCTAAATAACTTATGGGTTAAAGAAGAAATCTCAGGAGAAATTGAACAATATTTTGAACTAAATGGATATGAAAACATAACATCAAATTTTGTGGGATGTAGTGAAAGCAGTGCTTAGAAGAATATTTATAGCAATGAAAACATACAGTAGAAAAGAAGAAAGATCTAAAATCAATCATCTAAGCTTCTACCTTAGGAAATTAGAAAAAGAAGAGCAAATTAAATCCAAAGTAAGCAGAAGAAAAGAAATAATAAGAATTAGAACAGAAATCTATGAAATTGAAAACAGGAAATCAATAGAGAAAATCAACAAAATCAAAAGCTGGTTCTTTGAAAAGATCAATAAAATCAATAAGCCTCTAGCCAGGTGAACTAAGGAAAAAGAGAGGACTCAAATTACTAATAACATAAATGAAAGAGCGACATCACTATAGATCCTATGGACATTAAAAGGATAATAAAGGAACAATATGAACAACCCTACAGTGCTCACTTTGGCAGCACATATACTAAAATCCGAACAACCCTATGGCCACACATTTGATAACCTAGATGAAAATGGACCAATTCCTTGAAAGATACAATCTGCCAAAACTCACACAAGAAGAAACAGGTAATCTGAATAGGCCTATATCTATCAAAGAAATTGAATAATACTTAATAACCTTCCAAAATAGAAAGCACCAGGCCCAGAATTCATGGGGAATTCGACAAAATGTTTAAGAAAGAAATTAAATAAATTCTCTACAATATCTTCCAGAACATGGAACTAGAGAAAATACTTCCTAACTCATCCTATGAGGCCAGCATTACCCTAATAACAAAACAGACAAAGATATTACAAGAAAAAAAAGTACCGATCAATATCTGTGATAAAATGCAAAAATCCTCAACAAAATATTAGCAAACTGAATGCAAAAATGTAGCCAAAGAATTATACAGCACCACCTAGTGGGATTTATCCCAGATATGCCAGGCTGCTTCATATTCAAAAATCAATTAATGGGGCTTCCCTGGTGGCGCAGTGATTGAGAGTCCGCCTGCCGATGCAGGGGACACGGGTTCGTGCCCCGGTCCAAGAAGATCCCACATGCTTGTGTACAGCAAAAAAAAAAAAAAAAAAAAAAAAATCAATTAATGTAATCCATCACATCAACAGGCTAAAGAAGAAGAATCACATGATCATATTAATAGATACACAAAAAGCATTTTATAAAATCCATCACCCATTCATGATAAAACCTCTCAGTAAACTAAGAATAGAGGGAAACTTCCTCAGTTTGATAAAGAATATCTACAAAAACCTATAGTTAACATCATACATCATGGTGAGAAACTTGAAGCTTTCCCACGAAGATCAGAAACAAGGCAAGGATATCTCCAATCACCACTGCTTTTCAATGTCATACTAGAAGTCCTAGCTAATGCAACAAGACAAGAAAAGGAAATAAAAAGAATACAGATTAGGAAGAAAGAAAGAAAACCTTGTTGATGACATAAGAGCCTAAGTATAAAATCCAAAAGGATCAACAGAAACTCCTGAAACTAATAAGTGATTATAGCAGGGTTGCAGGATATAAGTTTCATACACAAAAGTCGATCACTTTCCTATATACCAGCAATGAACAAGTGGAATTTGAAATACTGTTTACAGTAGTACCCCCAAAATGAAATACTTAGGTATAAATCTAACAAAATACATATGAGATCTATATGAGGAAAACTACAAAATTCTGATGAGAGAAATCAAAGAACTAAGTAAACGGAGAGATAATCCATGTTCATGGATAGGAAGAATCAATACTGTCAACATGTCAGTTCTTCCCAACTTGGTCTATGGATTCAAGCAATCCCAATCAATATTCCAACAAGTTATTTTGAAGATATTACCAAGATTATAAAGTTTATATGGAGAGGCAAAAGATCCAGAATATTGAAGGAGAAGAACAAAGTTGGTGGACTGACACTACCCAACATCAGGACTTATTATAAGGCTACAATAATCAGGACAGTGTGGTATTAGTAAAAGAATAGACAAATAGATCAATGGAATAGAACACAGAGCCCATAAATAGACCCATATAAATATAGTCAACTGAGCTTTGGCAGAGGAGCAAAGGGAATACAATGGAACAAAGATAATCTTTTCAACAAAAAACGCAGGAACTGGACACCCGCTGGCAAAAAATAAATAAATAGGGCTTCCCTGGTGGCACAGTGGTTAAGAATCTGCCTGCCAACGCAGGGGACATGGGTTCAATCCCTGGTCAGGGAAGATCCCACATGCCACGGTGGAGCAACTAAGCCTGTGCACCACAACTACTGAGCCTGTGCTCTAGAGCCCATGAGCCACAACTACTGAGCCCACGTGCCACAACTACTGAAGCCCATGTGCCTAGGGCCCGTGCTCCACAACAAGAGTAGCCCCCGCTCTCCGCAACTAGAGAAAGCCCGCACAGCAACGACGATCCAACGCAACCAAAAATAAATAAAATTTTAAAAAATAAATAAAAAATAAAATTTTATATATATATATATAAATGAATCACAGACCTGAATGTAAAACACAAACCTATAAAACTTCTAGAAGATAGAATAGGAGAAAATGTCGATGACTTTGGGTTTGGTGATGACTTTTTACATGCAACACCAGAGGCATGCAGAGGCATGATCCATGAGACAAATAATTGATAAACTGGATTTCATTAAAATAAAAAATTTCTTCTTTGCAAAAAATACTCTCAAGAGAATGAAGACAAGCCAGAGACTGGGAGAAAATATCTGTAAAAGACATCAGATAAAGGACTGTCATCCAATATATACTTAAAACTCAACAATAAGCAAATGAACAGCCCAATTTTTTTTTTTTTTTTTTT
>NW_020173499.1:320587-433209 GCF_003031525.2 Neophocaena asiaeorientalis asiaeorientalis | reverse complement strand
GCAGGCGGACTCTCAACCACTGCGCCACCAGGGAAGCCCGAACAGCCCAATTTTAAAAAGAGGTCAATGACCTTAACAGACACCTCACCCAAGAAAATACACAGACGGCAAGTAAGCATATGAAAAGCTACTCCACACCATATCATCAGGAAAATGTAAATTAAAACAACAGTGAGATACCATTACATACCCATTTGTTCAAAATCCAAAACACTGAAAACACCAAATTCTCACGAAGATGTGAAGCAACAGGAACTCTCATTCACTGCCAGTGGGAATGCAAAATGGTACAGTCACTTTGGAAGACACTTTGACAGTTTCCTACAAAATTAAACATACTCTTACCATATGATCCAGTGTTTGCATCCTTTGGTACTTATGCAAATTGAAAACTTACGTCCACACAAAAATTTGCACATGGATGTCTATAGCAGTTTTACTCATAACTGCCAAAACTTGATGCAACCAAGATATCCTTCTGTAGATAAGTGGATAAATAAACTTGGTACACCCAGACAACAGGATATTATTCCATGCTAAAAAGAAATGAGCTGTCAAGCCATGAAAAGACATGGAAGAAACATAAATGCATATTACTAAGTGAAAAAAGCCAATCTGAAAAGGTTACATAATGTATGATTCCAACTATATGATTCTGGAAAAGGCACAACTATGGAAAAAGTAGAAAGATCAGTGGTAGCCACAGGTTAGGAGTGAAGATAGGGTGAATAATAGGTGGAGCACAGAGGATTTTTTAGTGCAATGGAACTACTCTCTCTCTCTCTCTCTCTCTCTCTCTCTCTCTCTCTCTATATATATATATATATATATATATATATACACACACACACACACACACATATATGTATATGGCAATGGATATATGACATTACACATTTGTTAAAACCCATAGAATGTACAACACAAAGAATGAATCCTAAGGTAAACTATGGACTCTGGGTGATACTGACGTGTTCCTGTAGGCTCATCAATTGCACCACTCTGTTGGGGGAGGTTGATTATGTATATGTGGCGTTAGGGAGTATATGGAAACTCTCTGTACTTTCTACTCAATTTTGCTATGAATCTAAAAAAAAAATCTATTTTTTAAAAAAGGGAATGGCTTTACAATAATTTTTTAAATAAAATAATAACAGAGGTTTAAATTTTTTTTTAATCAGAATGGCCATCATCAAAAAGTCTACAAATAATAAATGCTGGGGAGGGTGTGGAGAAAAGGGAACCCTCCTACACTGCTGATGGGAATGTAAACTGGCACAGCCACTATGGAAAACTAAAAATAGAGTTATCATATGATCCAGCAATCCCAATCCTCGGCATATATCCAGAAAAGACGAAAGCTAATTTGAAAAGATACATGCACCCCAATGTTCATAGCAGCACCATTTACAATAGCTAAGACATGGAAGCAACTGAAATGTCCATGGACAGATGAATGGATAAAGAAGATGTGGTGTATATATACAATGGAATACTACTCAGCCATAAAAAAGGATGAAATAATGCCATTTGCAGAACATGGATGGACCTAGAGATTATCATACTAAGTGAAGTAAGTCAGAGAAAGACAAATATTATGACATCACTTAAATGTGGAATCTAAAAAACAGTACAAATTAACTTATTTACAAAACAGGAACAGACTCACATAGAAAACAAACCTATGGTTACCAAAGGGAAAGGAGGGAGAGGGATAAATTAGGAGTATGGAATTAACAGATACACACTACCATATATAAATTAGATAAACAACAAGGATTTACTGTAGAGCACAGGGAACTATATTCAGTATCTTTAAATAACTTATAATGGAAAAGAATTTTTTTTAAGATTACATATACAACCAAATCACTTTGCTGTACATCTGAAACTAACACAATATGGTAAATCAGCTATATTTCAATAAAAAATTTTTTTAAAGAAAGAAAATTTCCCAGAACTTAGTGACATGTTTGTTTGAAAGAGCCCACTGTGTCTGGCATCATAGATGAAAACAAAGCTACACCAACAAACATCACTGTAAAATTTGGGGCATGGGAACCAAGAAATTTTCCTACAGATTTCCAGAGAGTTAGAAAAGATCTGGATACAAAATGCCTTTGGACTTCTGAAGATAGGAGATACTGGAAGATAGGAGGCAATAGCACAGGTATTCAAAATTCTGAAGGAAAATTATTTCCTGCCTGAAATTCTGTGTTTATTTGGATGTGTTCCCCACAAGAAAGAGGAAGACCTGGGATGCAAGGAATAGGAGAGCCACATAGGAAAGACGAGAAGGGAATTCCCATGGCAGGATGACAGGAGTCCTCAGCACGACAGCTGTACAGAAGTTGTCAGATGGCAGCTGTCCATGTCCGAGCAGGTCAACAGGTTCCAGGGGAGATTTTCTTGGGAAGATGAAATTAACTGATTTACCCAAATCTGTTAAAAGGAGATTTATGTAAGTGGCTGAGAATTTAGGATTAAATCACAGAGGAACATAGAAAAATTAAGCAAATGGAAAAAATAAGACAATTATTAGGAAAAAAAGTTTTGAGGGAAAATTAATCTTAGTTAACTATATGTTTCAGCTGAGAATATATTAGCATAATTATGTAAACAGTAAACAAAGCTTTTGGCCAACCCAAATTATGATCTACGCATATTGGTAGAATGAGAAAAAAGGAAAGATGCAGTGGAAGAAGGACAGCAAGGAGGAGAAGAATTAAATATTCATCGTAAACCACAGATACTGCCTACATTTGAAAATCGAGAAATCCAGAAACATGGAAGAGGTAAATACCAAAAGAAGCAGTTAAGGTCGTGGTTCCTCTGGAGAAGAGGCCAAGGGGGTAGAGGTGGGGAGCTGCTTGTCAACAACTGAAGGCTCTGAGATTTTATCCCACTTGCATGCTAACCAGTCAGCTTGCCACAGTTTCATGGAGGCTGGCAGAAGACACAAGACTCCTGCACCAGAGATAAAGAACAGATTGTTAGACACAGCACTAGTAGTAGTATGTTTTATTTGGTTCCCTGAACCCCAATTCTCACAGAGTGGTGCCAAGAGAGCCAGATGGTACCTGTACACACAGTGTAAGTACAGGAGAAGAAGCCTGAGCTGAGACAGCCTGAATTGCTAATAATGGACAGTAAGTCTGCCTGCCTTTTTTCTTCAGAGGAAGATGCTGTCTCTTCCAAGGTTGCTTGCTATGCAAACATGTCGAAAAAGACTGTAGGGAACGAAGTAGGGCAGTCAGTGCCTCACTCACGAGATGTGAAGACCGATGGAGGAATTCTCAAAAGTGATGTTTTTCTTAATAAACCTCCTCGAATTATTTGATTTTTTAAAAATTACATGCACGTATAACTTTCATAAAAATGAAAATTTACTTAGGAATTTTACATTATTAAAACAACTTGCCTGACACTCCTACTGATTGAGTATCTCTTCTTTCCAACGGAGAGCCAAAGTCGGAAAAATATTGGAAAAGGAAGTTTTCCAAAACTTCGCTCAGGGCGGGCTGGCCCCAATGAAGGGCGGTCCCAACCCCAGCTGTCCAATCTGTGCTGAGACCCAGGCGGTGAGGCCCGCGAGCCCGCCCTTCCCTGGCCTCGCATCGGGGCAGGCTCCTATACGCCCCGAGCGCCCGGTTCTGCACCTGCAAGACCTGGATGGGGCGGCCCAACGCCGTGGCTGGTGGAGAGATGTAAGCCACGTGTGTCAAGTGCCCGGAGCAGCACTTTTGTAGTTGTGTTGATTGCAATGATCCGGGATGTGAACCAAGCCTCGATGAAAAAAAAAAAAAAAAAGCATCATGGTCCAGCTGACTAGCCAGCGGGGGCTCGTTCGGGGCTGAGGGCCAGAGCGGGTGTCCAGAGCACAGCGCAGGAAGAGGGGTGGGCAGCTCTGCCGTGTCGCCGCAGGATCCCCGGGCCCGGGGGATGAACGCGACATCCCCTCGCTTGTGCGCACAGGCGCCCTGGCCCTGCCGGGCGCTCGGACCGCTCGCTCCCGCCCTTGCAGCTCCCTCGCCCGGCCTCTGACCCACACAGACCCAGGCCGGGGGCGGGCGTGGGCGCTTCTCCGAGAAGCGGGTCTGCACTCCTACCCCTCCTACCCCTCCCTCCCTCCCTCCCTGCCTCCCTCCCTTCCTTCCTTCCTCCCCGGCCGAAGCCTTCGGCCACGGAGTGAGCCTGGCCTGCGCGGATCCCGTTTATCAGCCTCATCTCCCATTACATAAGGCGGCGCCTATCTCCAGGGCATCGCCACAACCTCGGGCCTTCTCCCACGCGCGGGGGCGCACCTGCCCACCGCTCCCCGCTTGGTTTTGCTGGTCCTAGAGGGGGAGGGGGGCGTTCCACTCATCTTGACGCAGCCCACGGTGGTTCCCCACTCCTTCCACCAACACAGGGACCCCCACGGGAGATGCTACTGACCCTACTCTGCAGATAAGGAAACTGAGGTCACAGAAGCAGGCGGCAGCGCTCCAGGCACTGGGGAGCCACGAGGGGCAGGGCCCAGCTTCCAAGCGTTAGGGCCTGCAATTGTGCTGGGAAACTTGGGGCTGGGAGAGAAGAGAGGGTGGGAATCACGTTACCAGTGAGAGGAGAGGGTGGGCAAGGCCGGGAGGCCTCTAAGCAGGGGCGACAGCCCCAGCGTCCCTTGGAGGACCCTTGTGAGGAGGCTGAGCCCCATTGTCATTGGACAGAGAGGTAGCCTGAGCAGACAGAGAGGGCCGAGAGGGGGAGGCACTGGCTTAGGGGAGGAAGTGGGTGAGGGAGACTTGACATCAGCACCCAAGAGGCAAATACTGTGGCCTCAGTTGCATGGGTTTCTGGAGGACTTCTGGAAAAGCTGGGAAATGGCTACATGCCAGTGTCCCTGCAGGGGGTGGGCTGCCCACAGGGGACCCTGGAGTGGGGGCAGGCCCAGGAGTCACACTCCACAGCCTTCAATCTGCAAGGGAAACTTGAGGCCTCGGAGGGCAGAGGTGGTCGCCCCAGGTCTCAAGTGGCAGTGGGAACAGTTAGTCTCCAGGGCTAAGGCTGGGTCCACCTCTTGCCGGCCCCACCCACTGAGGGTCTCCCAGCAGGACGGACCCACACTGAAGGCTGGGTGGGGCACCCAGTGTCCAGGCTGCGCGTGCTGAGACAACTTCTCAAAGGAAAGATCCCAGGAGGATCCCTGAGTCTGACTGGATCTTTCAATAGAGACCTGGGAATCTGCACTTCCATGATCCTTCCCACAGCGGGGCCAACAGGGAATCAGGTGGGCCAAAAGAAGTGAACTTCACTCTTCTCCTTTTATCCTGTTTGAATTTTGTACCCAGAGCAAGTATTGTTTTGGTAATGTAACAGACCAGTTCACTGAAAAAAATAAAACCCCCAGATTCCCACATCTGATAGACTGTGGTCACAGCACTGTCTGCCCAGCATTTCTGGTGACCTAAAGGGATCTGAGGACAGGAGCTGGGTGGGCACCTAGGGTGGACAATGGGCAAAAGTGCTGGATTTCCAGCTGGCACGGTTGACACCAGGCTGCCCTCAGGGCCCTCTCACCTACCCCACCAGTAAGCTCATCCAGATCTTGGAAACTGCCCCAGAACCCTCTCAGTAATAAGTCTACAAGAAATCAAATTCTTTCCTTTATGTGACGCTGGATTTTCCACAAAGTAAAATCAAGATGAGTAAAGATGTGGTTTGTAGATAGTGTCCAACAAAGCGGAGACCAGGGTGTGAGGCATCACCACTTGGGCCTATAAAAGCTGCCACAAGAGGCCAAGGCCACAAGATACTCAGCTTAGGCCAGCCTATGCATCTGCTTCTCACGCTTCCTGTGGCTCTAGGCTCCATGGCACTCTGGTTGACTGTGGTCATTGCTCTCACCTGCTTTGGTGGCCTCGCCTCCCTGGGCCCTGTGCCTCCCTCTACAGCCCTCAAGGAGCTCATTGAAGAGCTGGTCAATATCACCCAGAACCAGAAGGTGAGTGCCTGCTGGCCAAGGTCCCAGCTCTGGGGGGTGCAGGGGTGGGGGACTCTCAGGAAGGGTACTGGTCATGGACTGGGCCATGAAGCCTGGGCCTGGTCCTAAGATGCCTGTAGGTCAGGAAGAAGCCCCAAGGACTAGGAGATGAGCCTGGCCATGGGGGAGGGGAGCCAGGTTGGGGTGTGGGATGCAGTAATATGGGCGGACCCAAGAAGGAATGTGGCAGAGCCCCCAGAGATGACCTGCCCCCCTGGCCTGGCCCTGCCTGCCATAGCCAGCTCCTACTCAGCCGTTTCTGAACAGAGGAGACCAGAGAAGGGCTGGCACCCTCCTAGAACTATTTGGCATTTGCCCATTGGCTCTGAATGTGATAATGGGGCCGTTATTCACAGCATCTTAGTTAAGCCCATTCTTATGGAAGAATCCATCAGTAGAGGCAGCTCCTCTCCGCAGTGGTGACGGCCCACACTTTCTGAGCACTAATAATGTACCAGGCCCACTGCCGGGGCTTTACATCTCATTTCATCGCTGCCAACCACCTTAAGAGACAGGTACGATACCCCATTTTACTAAGTGTCAGTGAGGTTAACTGACGAAAGTCAGATTAAACCAGTATTGGACGACACCAGAGGGCCCATGCTCCGAACTGCGGTATCCCCAATTCAGAAGGTGGGCTGTTTACACACTAGACCCACACGGCCTCCCATCTGATTGGCCTGGTCACCCCCTCCCTCACCCGACACTGCCCTGGACCTTCCCTGCAGGCCCCTGACTGACTGGCCTGTGTCATCTGTCCTCCTGCCCTGGCTATGGCAAGCTTTGCACAAGGCTTGTCCCTTACTGGCTGTGTTACTCAGTTTTTCTCTCTCAGCTCCAAGACCCTGTACAATGGGTCTCCCCTGCTGTGCAGAGCAGGAACTGAAGCTCAGGAACACTGAAGGTCCCAGGCCTGCCCCTGCTATATGGGGATGCCTGTGGGGACTTGGCCTGGGCTGGCTGGGCAGGTCTGGGACCCTGCCAGCACTCAGCTCACTGTTCTCCGCTCCCTCAGGCACCCCTGTGCAATGGCAGCATGGTGTGGAGTGTCAACCTGACAGCCAACATGGTGAGGACCCCTGGGCACTGGGGGGAGGTGGCTGAGGCTGCAGCCCTCTGCCTGTCTTTTCTGAACCTTGCTCACACGGCTGGCGGTTCCAGGCAGGCTTCAAGAGCCAATCTCCACCCCTCATCATCTGGGCTCCCCACCACCCAGACCCACCTCCACCAGGCCTCCCAGCCCCCTCCCTCCTGCAAACTCACTGAATGTGCTGCCTGACCCCCCGGCGTTTTCGTCCCCACAGTACTGTTCAGCCCTGGAAGCCCTGATCAACGTCTCCAACTGCAGTGCCATCCAAAGGACCCAGAGGATGCTGAGCGCACTCTGTCTTCACAAGCCCTCAGCTGGGGTAAGGCCCCCCTGCCCACCCCGACCCTGCACCCACTTCTGCCAGGCCTGGGCTCACCCTGGGAGCTTCAGGGGAAGCTGGCTGAGCATCTGAGGCATGTGTCCACAAAGGGGTGGGCCCACTGTGGAAGCAGGGACGTGCCTTTGGGATTTCCAAGTCGCGGCCTGAGGGCTCCTGACTCCTACCTGAGCTTCAGTTCCACATCTGTAAAATGTGGGTAATAACAGTACTCACCTCATGGGGGCTTTTGTGGGGATTGAAGCAGCCGGTCCCTGGAAAGCCCCTGGTAGATGCTGATCGTCCTGGTTCTGGCGTTCCACTAACATGCTGGCCTCTTTGCCCTGCAGCAGGTTTCCAGCGAGCACATCCGAGACACCAAAATTGAAGTGGCCCACTTCTTAAAAGACCTGCTCAAACATTCAAGGATCATTTTTCACTACGGAAAATTCAGCTGAAGCATGAAGAGCTAGCATTATTATTTGCAGAGGCAGACCCTGACCATCTAAGTTGCAGATTTATTTTTCTTTCAGATGTCAGAAATTTCTTGGGGAGACTGGAGGAGGGTTAGGGAGGGGGGTAAGGTTTCCTTAGCTTAGACCTGAGCCTGTGCTGCCTGCCTTGAGCCCAGCCAATCCCACCTGCCCTGTGCCTTGGTGCCCGGGGCTCAGGCTGGTGGGCCTCCTCCATCTGGGGCTCCGAGCTGGGTGGACAAGGATGGACATTGCCCCACTTGATCTCGCCCTCCTCAGAACAAACTAGCGTTACAATGGGTGCCACCCTCGTCAGACAGCCAGTGGAAGAGCCACCTGCTTTACACCGGGGCAACTGAGGCAGAGAGCAGCCCAGGCACATTTCTTCTTGGCCTTATTTATTATTGTGTGTTATTTAAACAAGTGTTTTTCTCTGTACTGGGGATAGGGAGGGACTGTTACTGCCAGAACTTGGAGCCAAGGGCCTGGAGACTCGGGGCTCCAGCACTAAAGCAGCGAGCATTAGGAATCCCTGGCAATAAGTACTGTATGCAAACTTCTGCTACCTCACTGGGGTCCCGGGGCCGAGGCAGGGTACAGGTCAGAGGGCCAGAGTAGCCACTCTTGTCTGACGGCCAGCAGTCAGCCCTCAGCCGAGTAATTTATTGTTTTTCCTTGTATTTAAAGTTAAGTATTAAAATATGTTATCAAAGAGTTAATAATATATAGGAAAGCAGCCTAGAACACTGCATATGGTGTGGATTGTGGGGAGGGGTCATTGGATAAGTTGTTTCATTGACTTTGTCAAGCTGGAAGCCAGAAATAAAGATGGTGACAAGAGACCTGATGGTGTTTGCCTTTTATGTTGGCCTTTGGGCGCGGGCCTGTGTTCCGAAGACTCTGAGGAGTGCTTGGGAGGCAGGGCAGTCGGAGGGGGGCCTAGGATGGAGCGGAGGGGGAGTGAAGTACAAGACCTGGGCTGAAAAAAAGCAAGCCAGTGCCTGGGGAGAGGGTACCTGGCCAGGAGGAGTTCCCCACCACCACCTGCAGGGAGGTGGAAGAAGCATGGGCCAGGGTGTCGGGGTTCAAGGGAGGTGTCTGGAGCAGGTAGAGACCTCAGAAGTGGTCTCATGACCACAGCCCTGGATGAGTGGCCAGCCTGTGTCTGGCACCACCCACACACCTGCTGGTGTCGCCCATATGAAGCTCAGGGAAGAGAAGGTGGCTTGCCCAAGGTCCCACAGCTGGTATGGAGCAAAGCCAGGATTTGAACCCCAAACTCACTCCAACTCCAAAGCTCACACACTTAACCACCTTGCCTCCCTCTGTCCAAATGCTATCTGGCCTGAATGCACGACCTTTGTAATACTGTCACCAGCCTGTGTGGGCACCTCCCCTGACGGGGAGCTCACTACTCGCTCTCTAGGTGCAGCCCATTCAATGTCTGGACACCTCTCATCACAAGAGAGTGCGCACTCACCACCTCTGTGAACAAAGACGCACCAATGACTTGTGGCCCCTGGACCGTGGAGTGACTGGGGTAGAGAGCCACGGTCACAGGGCCCTGATCAGACTGCTCCTTTCCAAGCAGGTGTTTTTGCTTCTCCTTCAGTCAAGGCCAGCACGTGCCTCAGCAAGCCACAGCTAATGGGCACACCCATCAGCCACGGTTTACACTGTGAATATTCGGAAGGACAGGATGCCTCCTGCAATGGGTGGCGGGTCATCAGAGACCAGCCTCAAATGCTGAGTGGGAGGCAGGCACCCTCCCTGGGGGAGCCCAGAGCCCTGTGGGAACATCTACAGTAATGCTCACAAGTCAGTGGAGGCAGCCACTCAGGAGCAGTGAGAGCTCATGCCGTGTGTGATTCAGGCAGCAGAGGCCATGGCAAGACCTGTCCAGGGTGCAGATGACTGCAGCAGACTGCTCCAGGGACCACTCTCAAATGGAGTGAACCCCTCATTTCCACCCAGGCAGATGTGAGGGAAGAAGCCACAGTCAACTGTGCAGGGATCTGGGGATGCTCAGCCCAGGGAGGGAAGACCTGGGAGGAGGCACAGGAGCTGAGTGTCCCATGCGCTGTCCAGCGTGGGAAGTGACGGTCTCAGAACCTGTGAAGTCCCACTACATTTGCTGAGGACTGCCTGAGGCTTGCAGTGCACCAGCTGCCTGGGCTAGTGGTGACCAAGACACCACATGCACTCAAAGTTTAGCAGCAGAAAGAAGTCTTTAAACAGTGGGGTCTGGAAAAGGGTGCTCTACCCTGGGAGGGTGGGTAGCTCAAATGTCAGGGGTGAGGGTAGGAGTGAGATCTCCGCTATCCTCCTCCATCCAGAGATTCGAGGATTTTAAGGTCAGAAGAATATTTATGGAAGATTGATTTTTCTTCTTCTTTAACACAAAACTTAGCTATCCATTCTCTGGTAACATCACCTTTGACCCATGTTCTCTCTGCCCAAGCAGGGCATTGGCCTGTCTGTCCAAAAGGAAGATGGAAAGGCTTCCGGTGAAATTCCCTGTGAATCTCTCAAGAGCAAAGACTGGAATTGAGGTTGGCGTGGGCGAGGACCCCTTAGGATTTCCCAAGCCATAGTCAGGAGGGCCCTGCTGCTAGGGGCACAGTGCCGACAGTGCCACCTGGACCCCACCACTAGGGGTCTGCAGCGCACCACATCCTCAGCCACCCGCAGCTCCTTGCCTGCACCTCCGCCTCACCCGAGACTGTCCCCAGAGAGGAGCCTGTGGTCACGAGGGCGTGTGCAGTGAGCCGGAGGGGGCTGGGGGCCTTCCAGGGATGACAGACCTCACAGAGCCACAGAACCAAGCCGCTGTTGCCGGCATTGGGAAAGGGGGCCAGTCAGGAATGAGAGATAAGGAAGAGAGAGGAAAAAAAAGGTATGTGTCAGCTCTTGTGGCTGGGAACATCACCACCTGGGGACTGACCCTCCGGGTATATGCTGGAAGTTTTCTCTAGCCATGTGGTCTCACTTCTTTCATGCACAAGGCAAACCCCAAACAGGGCCCAGGGAGAAGGGGCGTTAGGAAGAAACAGAAGGCTTGGTGAGTGGGAGGGAGATGCTGGTCATGGGGCCCAGGGTGGGGAGCCCCTTGGCACACCGGGAACCCCATGCCTAGGAGGTTTCACCGAAAGAGGGGCTGGGGCTCAAGTGAGAAGTGAGACACACACTCAGGTTTCCAGTGAACTTGGCGCCAAACACCTCTGTTTGCCACTCAGATGAGGTGTCAGAAAACACTCCAGGTCACCTCAGGGGTTTCTCTGAGGCTGGTCGTCTGAACTGCTCAGGACCCAGGAGGACAAGGGCCTGCATCTTGTTTCCTTGTGACCGAGCAGCTTGAAGGCTGGGGTTTATCGAATGCATCAGCTTATCGCTTTTTCGTTATGATCAATGGGGCAGTGCCTTCTGCTTATGATCTTAATTTAGCTGGTCAGTTTGAACAAACTCAAATCCTGCTCCTCCCTTGAGCTGACTCCCCTCTAAGGGAGTCTTAGAAGACCCAGACGAGTCTAGGCTGACCATGTCCAGACGGGGCAGCCTGGCCTGGGACACACAGGCCAGGCACCCAGCCTTTCCAGAGGTCCAAGCCGGTGTCAGAACTGGTGGTTGTATCACCCCTCCCACACATGTTGCCCACTCCTACTCTGAAAAATAAAAGTCACAAAGCCTCATTATCTTCACTCATTTCTCGGCTCCACCCAAAAGCAACAGAGCACAGGGTTTGCAACAAACTTTCCCAGATCAACTGATTTCTCAGCAGCAAGGGAGGGCCCCATGACGAAGCCATTTGAAATCCCAGAAGCGGTTTTCTACTTACGACCTCACTTTCTGTTGCACTCTCTCCCTTCCCCTCCTGAGTGCCTTCTCTTGTGGAAAGTGATTCTCTCAAAGCATCGTTCAGAAACACCCCCAGCCCACGTGCTGCCTGGGCAGATGCTGCTGTGTGGTCGCAAGTGACGCAGACGCCATAATTAAATATAGCAACTCTCGTCAGCTCCGCTCTCTGCATCACTTGGACAAGCGTGGGGCCCAAGGCTCTTCCTGAAACCCACAAAGGTGGGAAGGCCCGAGCTGGCTGTGGCAACCCCTATAGACCCAAGCTGATGGCCTCTGGTGGACCAGAGGGGCCAAGGCCAGAAGGAGTCATCTCACTAGAAAAGCAGTTTCTCATTCATTGTCTTCTCTTTCTTCTAATCACTGTCTTCCCACATTTTCTAATAATGAGCATACATTCATTTCCCACTGGGGGACAAAGACAAATTTAATTTAAAAAAATAAAGCAACAGAACATGGAATTGACGCCTGGTCCGTGAGGCAGGAGGGAGCTGATCAAGACTGGGGTTGGGAAGGGCCAGCAGCACACCTGGGAGGCACAAGCCCAGGACCCCTCATCTCAGGTCTAACTGCTCCCTGGGATCAGCTGTCTCAGGAGAGGAGGTGGGCCTTTGTAGGGGCCTGGGACACAGGAGGTCCTGTACTATTCCTCTCATGGGTTGGACCTCCTTGGGCCAATCAGATCCTGTGTTTCTGAAGAGAGAAGAAGACGTTCCATTCTTGGGGGTCTTTACCTTGCCTGACCTGCCTGGAGGTGGGGACAGGGGGATCAGAGGGGGAGGAGATGGGAGAGGGTGGGCCGCCAGCCCAGCTCTGAAGCTGAAGAGACATGGATGCCCTGCGGATAGATGGACAGCTCCTGCAGACTCCTCAGCCGGCTTCCCTCTCTTCCAGGATAAGAAGCTACTTTACCATCTGCTTGGCAAAGCCTGAGTCCACAGCCGTGGCTTTCTCAGCTCCCTCCTTCCCTTGTCCCCTCGTCTCCGTGTCGGCGGTCCTCCCTGCATCTATGCCCAGAATCCTATTCTCCCTGCCTTCTACAGGGGCTTGGGGCAAGGACTTCAGGGTCCAAACCACCCTGGCTTCAAGTCCCAGCTGTCCCCTTGACTTCCCCTGTTGTGACACAGGCAGAGTCTCAGCTGCCCCTCTGTGAAATGGAGCTCCATGCATTCATACAACGAGGATCTCCTGAGGCCTTTATTAGGTGCCAGACACTGTTCTAGGTGTTGGGGACACATGGTGGAAAAAACAAGATTACTTCTAGTGGGGGGACAGGATGCACAAACAAGAGAACGCAGGGTGTGCAGGGGGCGGTGAGCGCTGCAGAGGGCAATGGAGCAGTCGGGGGCAGGTAGAGGCTGCTGCCATGTTGTGACAGGAGGTCAGAGAAGCCCCCCTGGTGAGACAGGATAGAACCAAGACCTGGATGAAATGGGAGGAGCAGGGAGAAAGCTGTTCACACAACAGAGGGAAACGTCCAGGAAGAGGGGACAGCGAGTGTCAAAGTCTTAGCAATAGCAAGCACTCGTGTGGCTGAGCAGAGGACGGGCAGGACTGGGCTTTGCTCCAGCTCTAGGTGTGATGGAGCGACACTGGCTGCTGTGTGAAGAGCAGACTGTGGACAAAAGGATGGGGCGGAATGACTAGTCAGGAGGCTCCTGTGGAAACCCAGGTGGGAAATGACAGTGGATGTGGCCGTGGAGGGCGGGATGTGGTCAGATTCAGGAGATATCTGGGTCATCTACATAATATACACTTATTTGTATACATCAACATTATATATGATATATAATCATTGTAAATATATGTATGTTATATAATACATAAATATAAATACTAAACATATATTTAATTTTTCTACCCATATAAGTCTTAGTAACTCCCAGGTATCCATTGCCCAACTTCAACAGTTAGCAACTCATCTCTGCCCCATCTGCCCTGCTTCCGAGCAGGGCTGCAGTCTGAAGGCAGAGGCTTTGGCGGCAGATAGGCTGTGGGGCACGGGAGGTTTGCACCATGGTGTGAGCACCCTGAAGGATGGAGCTGCCATTTACAGAGCTGAGGAAGCCTGTGCTCAAGAATGTCCCATTTAAAAAATAACTATTGATCGTGTGTGGTCCCCCACCGCTCGCAACTAGCACCCCAACATAGCTGGCCTTCCAAAATGCATCTACACCACTGTTTCCATTTCGTGAGCCTGCTGCGCACCAGAAGCCACCTCAGTGATGTCGCCGACTTTCTCCCATCACTAAATCCAGCAGAAGCCCTCCTGCCCCTACCTCGCCGGACCCCGAGGAACATGTGACGCTGCTGACCACTCACTTGTCCTCGGAGGCTCACGCCTGGGCTCCCTCTCAGGCTCCTGGCTGCCTGCCTCCTCTCCTTCCTTCTGTGTTTCCAGTGCCTCAGTCATTTCCTGTTCCCTCTCTTCCCTCACCCTCCCATCCAGGACCACACTGTTCCCTTGGCTTCCCCTCGTCCTCTGTCTACAACACAGACCCTCCTCAGCTCAGAGCTGCAGGCGCCTCAGTTCATGCTCCCCCCCCACCAACCTCCTTCCCTCCTTAAAGGCCATCTCTGTGAATGGCGGTTCCCCAAGCCACAAACCTGGGGTCCTCTTCCTCACCCCCATATTCAGCCAATTCTAAGTGCTATTAATAATAATGATGATGATGATAACAATGATAATGGTGATAATGACAGTTGGCATTTATGGGCTTCCTACATGGCAGGCACACCAAACACTTTATATGTATTACCTCCGATCATCTTCCCACACCCCTATTATTAGCCTAATTTGACACAGAAGCCTGGACAGGGTCACCCTTTTCCCAGTCACCAAGACAGTAAGTGGCAGAGCTGGGATTCAGAACCGCCAGGTCCCACTGACTCCAGGTCCCTCTACTGCTGCTAAGTAACACTAGACCCACAGCACTGACCGCCTTACCTTCCACACCAGCTCCCTCCTTCACAGGACGGCTGCAGTGTTCTAACTGGTTCCCTTCCCAGGCCCACTGGCTTTCTTTGGTTCCTCGGGGAGCTCCCCCCTTTAGGCCTCCCACTGCTGCCCCCCTGCCCTAGCACTGACCCCCCCCCGCTGCCAGTCCCCGACCTATTCCAATCTCTGCTAAGTATCACTCCCTTGGAGGAGTATTACTTTTTTCATGAAGAAGCCGAGGAGTCGGAAAGGGCTCTGCTGGGTGTTGTCTGGCTCAGCTGACAGAAGAGAAGCAGAGCTCAGGGAGTCTCTGACTGACCCAGCCAGGGCCCAGCAGTCTTCAACTTCCCTCTGCGCTTTAGTGCCGCCCCACCTGCTTCGCCATCCTGGCCCGTGACTCCCGCAGGCTGGGAGAGGCTCCTTCACCTCTGTCCTCATGTGGCTGGGTGCTGGCTGCCGTCCCTGACACGCAGGCCCCCACCTTCCTGGCCTCTGAACACCCAGCCACATGCACAGCTGCCATGATGTTGCCCTGCAGGAAGGGTGGGGACCTTCTGGTCACTCCTGACAGTCTGGAGAGTTTATCCTTTTTTCCCTGGCCTCATCCAACCATTGAAACAAAGCAAAAAAGAAGTTGTATTCTGCTTCTGAGCTATGGATCCCAAATTATATTCCTTTTCTGACTCACATCTTTGCCCCAGAACCCCAAGCCCAGGCTTTGGCCCTCAGCAAAGGCTCAAAAAACAACTGTTCAACACGTAGATAGCTTTTCTACTGCCTCCCACGCATGCTGGGATTCTGCTGACCTCTCCTCCTCTCCAGCTCCACCTCAAACCTCAAGGCTTTGAGAGGTGTGCTCTGCACCCCAGACTCTTGTCCCATGTGCCTGCACTTGCAAGGCTACTCCCGTTTTAACTTGAACATTTCCTTAAAAAAGGACTATGCACCATTTTACTCTAAGTAATAGTTAATAGGGATTTGAAGTCTCTAGTTATCCTGGAAGGAAGGCTGCCCTTTCTTATTAATTCCCCCCCATTTGCGTAGCAAAGAAAAAACTTACCCTAGCAAAAACCACAAATAATCCAATTTTAAAATGGGCAAAGAACTTGTATAGACATTTTTCCAAAGACGATATACAAATGGCCAACAAATTCGTGAAAAAGTACTCAACATCACTAATCATCAGGGAAATGGAAATCAAAACCACAATGAGATATCACCGCATACCTGTTAGAATAACTATCATCAAAAAGACAAGAATGTTGGCAAGGATGTGGAGAAAAGGGAACCCTCAGGCACTGTTGGTGGGAATGTAAATTGGTGCAGCCACTGTGGAAAACAGTTATGGAGCTTCCTCAAAAAATTAAAAGATAGAACTACCATACAAACCAGCAATTTCACTTCCAGGAATATACCCAAAGGAAACAAAACCACTAACTCAGAGATATCTGCACTCCCATGTTCATAGCAGCATTATTTACAATAGCCAAGACATGGAAACATCCTAAGTGTCCATCATGGATAAATGGATAAAAAACTTGTGGTATATGTGCAATGGGATATTATTCAGCCATAAAAAAGGAAATCCTGCCATTTGTGACAACGTAGAACCCGAAGTGAAAACTCAGATAGACAAATACCGTATAATCTCACATATGAATCTAAAAAAACAAAACTCATAGAAAAAGGGATCAGATTTGCAGTTACCAAAGGTGGGGGGTGGAAGGAGGGGGAACTGGATGAAGGCAGTCAAAAGGTACAAACTTCCAGTTGTAAATAAGAACAGGGGATGTAACATACAGCATGGTGACTGTAGCGGACTCTCAACCACTGCGCCACCAGGGAAGCCCCCAAGGACCTTTTTGATACAACTATCCAGATCCTTTCTTTCACGGAGTACAAATCACTGCAATAAGAGCCAAAACGCAGGAACGACCTTAGCAGTCATCTTTTCTGTGTGACCTTCCAGAGGAAATCAGTAGGGAGAGGAAGGTCAGAAACCAAGAGAAGGGAAGTGGAGAGGAAAGAGAAGGAGAGGCTCAGGGAGGAATAAGCAGTCGCGTTCTGGGGCGCAGGCATCTGAGTGAACAATGGGGGCGTGCAGCGCGTCACCAGGTCCATAGAGATTAGACTGAAGCACAAGGGCAAGTGGTGGCACCTTGATCAGGACAACTGATTGGTAAATCTGTGAAATTACGGCTCTTTTTCCCTAATTAGCTGAGGTTGTATTTAAATTCCATTTTCAAAGTGGTCATTCCTTTTTTTTTTAAATTACTTTTATCTTTTATTTATTTATTTTGCCACACGGCACGTGGGATCATAGTTCCCTGACCAGGGATCGAACCCTTGCCCCCTGCAGTGGAAGTGCTGAGTCTTAACCACTGGACCGCCAGGGGAAGTCCCTCAAAGTGGTCATTCCTGAAAACTCAGGATAGGCATACTTTGCCTAGAGCCTCCTTATTGTTAAAGACCTATGGACCTGATGTGACCCTAACTAAGCCCCACCTCATATTACAAGTCCTTGGCCAAAATCCTAAATTTGGAAGAACAGCATGCCTGAGTGCTAGGACAGGAGAGAATCTGTGCCTATTACTTTCCTTCTACCCAGAGAAAGAACCCCAGATCAGCTTTTCCACAAAAGGAGAGTTTCCCAGATGCCACCCATACTTGGAAGAAGCCAGGTTGAAATACTAATCAAGTCAAACTTTCTTGATATTACTCTATCTTTCCCCAGGAGGGCTGCACTGAAACAAATTCGGACACCTGTGGCCTCCTCCTTCTATGCAGAGCAAAAAGCCAGCAGCAACCCCAAGCTGATAAGACTAACCTAAAGAGCAAATTATGGTGTAATTTCCTATGCTGATACTTTGTAGTCAATTTTTAAAAAAAGGTTTCATTTTCCTACTGGTCTGATTTCACAGGAACATTTTACCTGTTTTTGTGAGGCATTTTTTCTCCTGGAAGAGAGGCGCTGATTGGTCCCACATGACTGACAACCTGGTGTAATGAAAATTTCCAATGTAAACTTATTTTCCCTCAGTTTCAGCAATTTTAAATCTATATATAGAGATATCTTTGTCAGAACTGCATTGTTAGCTTCTCCCGGTAAACTGATTGTCTCACATTGTCAGTGCAAACAGAGATCTATTAATGGGTCTCACCTCCCAACTGATCCCAATGCTAGTCTGCTTACTGGCATGTACCAGCAACTTCATCCATGGACACAAGTGTGATATTACCTTACAAGAGATCATCAAAACGCTGAACATCCTCACAGCAAGAAAGGTAAGCTATCTGGTACCATCTCTCCAGATGTTCTGGTGATGCTGTGCATATTTCTTAGACTGTGAAAAGAACATAACAGCTTCGAGAGAGTTGGTAGTTGGTGGTTGGTGATAGGATGGGGAGCAGTGTAGAGACTTTTCTCCTGGCACTTTTTTCACCTGAGGGACCACAGGAAGTTTTCTCAGTTTGAGGGAGTCAGAGCTGCTCAGCAAGGCTTACCCTGTGCAGTTGGAGGTAACTCTGTCTCTTGCTCTCTCGTTCCTGCCTGGGCCAAGAACTTGTGCATGGAGCTGCCTGTAGAAGACGTCTTTGCCACCACAAAGGTAAGAGCTGTCCCGGGTCTGCTTTGGCAGATGGGTGACTTGGTGAGGAGAGCCATCCACAAGTGTTCGAACGAGAAATTTTTTTTAACATAAAGGGAACAGGCCCAAATTAACTATAATGGGTGAAACGTTTTCAAAGACTGAGAATTCTGACCTTTACTCTCAAATACATTTTGGTGTTTCTGGTTTCACTTGATTTAGAAGATGTTTAATAGAAAGCTTGGGTTTTGTAGTCATAATTCAGATCCCAGTCCAGGAAAAGCTCGTTAGGATTTTACCCAACCCAGGTCGAGTACCTGGAATATAGGAGGCACTCAATAAATGCTGTTGAAGGAGAGAATTTTTCTGGCCCATATATTTCTGAAAAGCCAAATACTCTCACAAAAACAGATATTGAGATTACATGTTGAGAGAGCTTTCATTTTGTCTAAGAGACTTCCTATGGCAACAGAAAAGGTATCGCCAGAGCCCCTCCTCTTCCGCAGCCTGGTCACCTAACAGCCCACCGGCTCCGGGCATGGCTGTCCAGAGACCCTCATCTTGCTCTGTCCTGCCAACTCCCCTCTGGCCTGTCCAGAACCATCCTGCTGGACAGGGGCCGACATATCCCTGCCTCCAGCTGCTCCTACCAGAGCATCTCACCTTTCCTCCTCCTGCTGCATCTCACCCCCACACCCCCGATCTGCAGTGGGAGGAGATAGATTTGACAGCTGATAGTGCATTTTTCTCTGACAAACACATGACTACAGCCATATCAATAGCTTTCTGCACATCAGTTCCTGTTTTCATGGAAACACACGACTGAGAATGAAAAACCCAAAGCTTCAATTTACCAGTGGTCTCCTAACCACCTGCTTTCCACATGTACTAGACTTGGCCAGGAGTGAAGCCCTATGGGTTGGGTAGGGCCACACCCCAGCACCCAGGCCACAGGGCAGGCCTGTCCTGCTCGTGAGCAAAGCTGGTCTTCGGGCCTTTATCTGGACTATCTCACTTCATTAAAGATTATTCCAGGAGTCTGATATACAATGATATATAATACTGTAATGTAATTATATAATAGTATATAATATAAACGTATAATACATAATATTATATAATACATATTATATAATTTTATCCTTCAGAATCTCATCCCATATCAGACTGTATCTGTCCATCAGCAGGTTGGAAGGACTTGGAGATTTTATATATATATATAAATTTATATATTATGTATATATATAATGTATTAATACTTTATATATCTCATATATTAATATTGTATATATATAGAAATAAAATAGCCAAGAGTCCACTGAGCTGTGCTCTGGGCTCTCCAGAGGTTGGCTGCACTGCTGGGAGGGTGCTGACAAAGCCAAGGGCAGGGCCCCAGCAGAAGTGCCGAGGGTTTGGAAGTGAGACAGTCTGTGGCTTTAGCCCCAGTTCTGCCATTAACTAACTATGTGGCCTTTGGTAAGTCTCCACACCTTTTTGTGCCTCAGTTTCTACATGTGAAGATTTGAAAGCAATTTTGAAAGTTGGCTGGAATCCAACTCTTGAGTTAGTGGAAAATGTTATTGTATGATATAACTCTTGATTAAAGGTAAAAACTGGTTGTAGAGAAGCAACCATTCTAAGAAAGAGGCCAGCGTTAGGAAATGATCAAACCCTCCATGGCTGCGAGCCCAGTGCGACCCCACTCTGGGCTGCTCTAGAAGACCCAGCCAGCCCTCACCCCCGCCAAGGTACAGGCCAGTCCCTGCTGCCTTCCTTCACTCTTACCTATCTCATACCTTTTCCCGAACTGCTTCTATTCCTCCTGGATTAACAAGCTCATTTTTCCATTCTTCTCTTTTCCTCAAAGACTCAGCACTGCTTACTTATCTATTAAGATACTTCAGAACAAAGAAAGGTTGTTATTTTCAAAACCCACAAAGATGCTATGTGGGAGGAAAAGTTACTTCTTTGTGTTCTCAAGAAGAACATCTTTCCAAAATCCAGCACATTCATTTTAGTGCTTTTGGGGATCAAGAGTTCCATTTTGCCCAAATTGGGTGGCATCCTGCTCTTGGCAAATGCTGGAAGAATGTGCTGATCTAAATCCTGGGTTCCACATGCAATGCCTCCCGAGTGTCTCTGAAGTTAGGTGGTCTGAGGAAGAGAAAGGTGGAAAGCAAGCAAGCTGGCTGGCCTAGGAAGGACTTCTTGGGTGGACCATTAGTTGGAGCTATTTCCTACTACCAAAGGGAGCAAAAGTCCATAATTTTTCAGAGAGCTCTATGCCAACCCTCAAATCTTTTTTTAAAAGTGAAAGTAGAGGATTTTTTTCATACATCACATTCGCTGACTAAATTTGGGAATAAGTGGAGATAATGAATACAATACATATAGGATGGATCTGTATGTCCTTAAATGAAGCTAGTCAAGACCCATTAGAACTCTAGCAGAATCCCTGCACCAAAGTCTCCCAAATGGTGTGCCACCACTTCTGTATTCCTATGAGGGGTGCGCTTCTTTCTGGCAGGAGACCAGGCCTCCCTTTTGAGCCTCTTTCCTGAGCAGTTCTGAACTGCAGGGTCCGCATGGCTCCTCAAAGTGTGCCCTAAGCAAGACACACTCAGGCAGCGAAAGCTGGACAAGCAGTCGAAAAAGTGGGCGGTCAGAGTGTCATCCTGTTGCCGCAATGCCAATGGAACTAAAACATTAAGGTCTTTAACTAAAACTAGTTAAAGACCTTTAGAATTCCTTCTTTTAAAAGTTTTCCATTTGATTCAAACTCTTTTCTATACTTATCCTAATCACCTTTAGAAAGTCTTTTGAAAAATGTCTTTATTTAGTTATTTTAAAAGATTTTTTCATGTGGACCATTTTTAAAGTCTTTATTGAATTTGTTACAATATGGCTTCTGTTTTATGTTTTGGTTCTTTGGCTGCAAGGCATGTGGGATCTTAGCTCCCCGACCACGGATCGAACCCACACCCCCTGCACTGGAAGGCGAAGTCTTAACCACTGGGCCACCAGGGAAGTCCCTGAAAAATATCTTTAGAGGGTGCTTTCCTACCTTAAATGGCTACATACTCAAAACTGAGACAGTATAATTTCTAAGCTCCTAGCCAACGTTTTAGAAAAGGCTCATCAGATTTTGATGGAAAAATAAGCAAAGGATCTCTTCTCTTTTTGGCATTCTTGAACCTCATTGTTCTCTCTCCAGCAACATAGGCGTCTGCCTCCATCTGCATACTCAGCTAGTGTCTGCCTTCTCCTTGGCCTCGCCACCTCTGCTCACCCACAAAGCCCCCCAGAGGTATGGTGATTTATGGGAGGTTTCTTGACTCCCAGAGCCCAGAGATACTGATGCTGCTCTTAAATTTCCAGCCAGAGTATATGCCCTTTGGAAGGACATGTACTTCATTAAGTACATACATGTCCTTTCAAAGGCCCTGCCCATGGGCCATCAAGCTCCACAGCGGAAAGGGGAAGCTTTCGTAGTCTAGGATTCTGGCGCTTCAGTCTGGGTCAAGATCTTCCTGGAAAAACCCTAAAATATGAACTGCACTCCTAGAATTTAGCCTAAAGAAATAAGAGATGCACACAAAGATTTATACAGATGACTTGCTGCCACTTTATTTACAGAAGCAAAAAACTGCAGTGATAGGGGATTGATCAACTATGGCACAAATATGCCCTAGGTTCCTACACAGCTCTCAATCACATGTTCTTAAATATTACTGAATGATTTAAGAAATTGCTAGTGCTATATGTTAAGTGTAAAAAGGTTATAAAAGAGTATCAATAGTTGGTCCCTATTGCAAAAAAAATAGTATTAAAAAAATCTGGAGAGAGAGCAAAATCTTAACAGTAGTTCTCTCTGGCTAATGGGATAATGAGTGAATTCACTTTTGTTGAATGTATATTACTTTTTTTTTTTTTTTTTTGTGGTACACGGGCCTCTCACTGTTGTGGCCTCTCCCGTTGCGGAGCACAGGCTCGAACAGGCTCGAACCCATGTCTCCCTACATCGGCAAGCGGACTCTCAACCACTGCGCCACCAGGGAAGCCCCCTGTATATTACTTTTATAGTAAAAAGTTTGGTAATCAGAAAAAATACGGAAGAACCTAAAAAGCTGCTTGGACAGTGCTTTTCACATAAATCCCCTGGAGATCCTGTTAATGCACATTGTGACTCAGTGGGTCCAGAGGGAGGTCTGAGATTCTGCATTTCTAACAAGTTCCCAGGTGACGCCCACGCTGCTGCTTCATGGGCCACATTTTGAGTGGCAAGGAACAAGAGCAGGTCCTGGCAGAGGCTGGAGACAGGTTTATCTGAGCTGGACTGGGCTCAAGCTAAGGCACCCTCCAGGCTCCGGGCCTTTGTTCTTCAGTGGAGAGAGAGAGGACACACCAGGCCTGACCAGGCCGAGACACATTCCCTCTCCCAGGTTCTCAAAAAGAGCTGGTTCCGCACTTGTACAAGCCCTCTTCTGAGACTCAAAGGTCCCCAGGAAGAGCCATGTGGCCAGACTCACACCAGGGCTGCCAGCATTCCAAGGAGGTTCTGACCCTGCACATTCAAGGCTAGAAGCCCCTAACAGAAACTCTGTCCAAGGCCCAGCACCCTTTCTCAGAAGCTTCCCCTCATCTCCCCAGGCCACACTCCTGGGGCACCTAGCTCTGATCCTGGCACTCACCTCTAGCTGTGTGGGGACATGTCTTATCTCCTCACACTGCTACTTCCCATGGGGAGGGTTAAATGGAGAGTGCTGGCCAAAGTGGCACTGTCCATGTCAAAGGGTGGGCATTCATTTATTCAACAAACATGTGGGATTTCCAGGGAACCTGAATTCAAAAACTATAAATTACAGGAATAAGGCAGAGCAGACTCTGATTACGAGCTGATGTACATACAACTGCATCCACAGAAAGAAGAGCTTGCATGGGATAAAGAAACAGACATGGGTTGTAGACAGATGGCCCCGCATGCAAATCCCCACTCTCCCATTTACTTAGTTGAGTGACTTGATTCAGGTACCCCTTCAGCAAAACCCTCCAAGGGAAAAGAAATTGGGAGGTTTCAGGAAAAGGCTGAAGGCTGCTGCATTTGCAAGTAACTGGAAGAGGTTGTTTACTGTGACGAGCAGCCTCTATTCACATGGCAGGAATACTTGAATACCTGATCCACCGTTGAGCAAATTCACCTTCTCCACTTGTCCTTCTGGAAAGAAGAAATCAGAAGGAAACACCTCTCTCCAATGTTCAAAATCAAGCTAGCAGTGGCTATCTGTGGAATTTCTCTTTCTAGAACACAACTGAGAAGGAAACTTTCTGCAGGGCCGGGACTGTGCTTCGGCATATCTACAGATACCAGAAGTGCTTCAACAAACCCCTGAGTGGACTTCACAGGAACCTCAGCAGCATGGCAAACATGGTAAGCTGCATTATGCCAACAGCTTGCCTTCCAATGGATGGCAGCCTTACTTCTAAGATATTTCTCCTTATGAATAGTAGTACCCTTGGTTAATCAACCCATTCATTCATTCGACAAATATTTGTTGAGGCTCTGTGAGTGTTGCTTACAGGTACTGTTCTAGGCACTGGGGATACAGTTCTTGCTCTTACAGAATGTTGTAATGGGTGAGTGAGAAAAGCAAACAAACATATAATATGATTCCAGTAGTGATAAGTGCCATGAAGAAAAATACAGGAATAAAGAACATACAGAGGCCATGAGGGAGAGGGCTGACTTAGTAGTTGGTGACATCATCTGAGCAGATATTTGAATTAAGTGACAGAGCCGGCCATGTTACAGATTTGGAAGGAACATTCCAGGCAGAGGGAACAGCTGTGCAAAGGCCCTAAGGTAGAAATGAGCTTCATGTGTTCAAAGATTAATAGGAGGGCTGGGATCAGAGTGAGGGAGGAGGATTTTAATAGGAGATCACACAGGGCCTATGGATTCTGCCCCAAGCATGGTGGGAAACTCCCACAGGGTTTTAAGCAAGGCAGAGACCACGATCTGATTTATGTAATTTTTAAAATGATCATTCTGGCTACTGTGCAGTAAATAGACTGAGTAGGGGTAAGCATAGAAGCAAGATGGCCTGTTGAGAGGCTACCACAGTATTCCAGCCTGCAGATGATGGGGGGTGTGACAGGGTGGAAGCGGCAGACATTGTTAGATTTGGGATATTAACGAAAAATAGAGCCAGAAGGACTTGCTGACACATCTATTGTGGGGGTGAGGGAAAGAGTAAAACGTGGCCTCCTGATTCCTAGCCTGGGCCCCTTGGGGAATGGTTGGTGTTGTTATCAGATATGGAAGACTGGGGGTGATCAGGGCTGGAGGCTGAGCTTAAGGTCAGGAGTTGAATTTTATACATAGTAAGTCTGAGGTACCTACTTAATAGTCAAGTGAAGATGTTGATAAGACTGTTGAAAAAGTCTGAAGCTTAAGGGAGATGTCAGAACTTGTGATATTAAGTGAAGAGTTCTTAGAAAGATGTTGTTTAAAGCCACAGGTCTCGACTTCTCTGGTGGCGCAGTGGTTGGGAATCTGCCTGCCAATGCAAGGGACATGGGTTTGAGCCCTCTGGTCTGGGAAGATCCCACATGCCACGGAGCAACTAAGCCTGTGTGCCACAACTACTGAGCCTGCACTCTAGAGCCTGTGAGCCACAACTACTAAAACCCACACGCCTAGAGCCCGCGAGCCACAACCACTAAAACCTACACGTCTAGAGCCCGTGCTCCGCAATGAGAGAAGACATGGCAATGAGAAGCCCGCGCACCGCGAGGAAGAGTAGCCCCTGCTCACCGCAACTAGAGAAAGCCCACGTGTAGCAATGAAGAACCAACATAGCCCCAACGCAGCCAAAAAAAAAAAAAAAAAAAAAAAAAAAAAGCAGGGCCAATAAAAAAAGGCACATAAAGAAAGAACAAAATCCAAGGACTGAGCCCAGAGGCACTCTAACATATAGAGGTCAGGAAGAGGTGGGTCCAGCAAAAGAGACTGAGAAGTAGCCAGTGAAGTAGGAGAAGTCAAAGAATGTGTGACACCCCAGAATGCAAGTGAAGAAACTCTTTTAAGAAGAAGGGAGTGATCAACTGTGTCAAATGTACTAACAGGTCAAGAACGATGAACACTGAGAATGGCCACTGGATTTGTCATGAGGGAGGTTACCGGTGATGCTGATATAAATGGAGATTCGGGAATGAAAGCCTGACTAGAGTGGATTCCATAGAGAATGGGGCTGGGGAGGAGTGAAAAGAAAGGGGCACTGAGTATAAAAACTCCTTCGAGGTGCTTTTCTATAACGTCGCAGAGAAATAGAACAATAGCTGAAGGGCAGGTATGGCATGAAGGAAGTTCTTTTAAGGTGAGGTCTATATGGAGCATGTCAGTATACCAGTGGGAATGATCCAGTAAGAGGGGAGAACTGATGGTAGGAAAGAGGCAGAGCCAAGAGTGGATGTTATCTAATGCCAAGTAGAGGAATTAGAGACATTCATCCCCTCCCTGCTGCCTCATTTACAAGGTAATAAAACAGGGACATGACACTACACTTATTGTCTTTTTTTTTTTTTTTTTTGCGGTACGCGGGCCTCTCACTGCTGTGGCCTCTCCTGTTGTGGAGCACAGGCTCCGGACGTGCAGGCTAAGCGGCCATGGCTCACGGGCCCAGCCGCTCCGCGGCATGTGGGATCTTCCTGGACCGGGGCACGAACCCATGTCCCCTGCATCGGCAGGCGGACTCTCAACCACTGCACCACCAGGGAAGCCCTCATTGTCTCTTTTGAGCCTCTTAATTATCTTAGGAAGTAGGCGCTATTGTTCCCCTTTTACAAAGGAGGAAACTGAAGCTTTTATAAACGAAGTAGTTTGTCCTAAGCAATGCAATTAATAATTTGGTAGAGCTGAGATTCAAACTGAAGCAGTGGCCTGGTGGTAGGTACCAGGAATCCTTTCCACCTGAAGGGCTGCCAAACTATGATGTTTCTGGTTAATGGGCGGGGGGACTGAATCTCTCTCTCAGCAGTCCAGATGGCACAGGCTCAAGATGGCAGCAGGCAGGTCTGAGCCTCCACCTTCATGTTATGTCCCTGAGCAGAACCTAGCTGTGACACACCTCTCCAGGGATGGCCACACCCTGAAGGCAGACAGTTAGTGATGGTACAGTGGCCATTTCTAGGAGTTTAAGTAGCATGCACCAAAAACAGGCAAACCCTGTTGGCCTAGTGGCAGAGTCAAGCCAGACTGGAGGCCCTGGTTTGATCATTGCTCAGGTGGCAAGTGGCAGCATAGGCTTGACCCAGGTAGACAGGCATGAGCAAGACTCAAATACTTAGCAATGAAAACTAATGAAATTTTTCTTTTGTAGACCTGTTCTGTGAATGAAGCCAAGAAGAGTACGTTGAAAGACTTCTTGGAAACGCTAAAGACGATTATGAAGGAGAAATACTCAAAGTGTTGAAGCTGAATATTTTAATTTATGAGTTTTTAATAGACTTATTTTAAAAATATTTATCTATTTATAACTCATCATAAAATAAAGTATATGCAGAATCTGACAGCATGATGTCATTTTAATGGCATAGACTATATTTACTTGCCAACTTTTGGGGAAACCAATTTAATTTACTGAGAGACTAAAACTGGTGTGGGAATTAAAAAGGAGAGACCACTTCCCTCTCAAGGAGTTCCCTCTCTCATTGGGGACATAATGCATGAAATGATTAAAGAATACAAAGCCACACAAGATGTAAATGATAATTAAAAGAGCTTGCAGAGTGGGTCTATAAGTCCCACTGACTATCAAGTAATTCTGAATTTAAAAAGTGTCAACTGGATGCTTAGAACATTCTTTTCCCATTGGCACAAGGGTTGCTATATTGAGTCCACGGTGGGGAAATAATTCTAGCACACTACCTGGCACTGCAGTGAACAATATTTAATGTCCTAATAATGTAAATTCTTTTGATTCTCAAGCTTCGAACCAACCAATAGACAAAGCATGGAAGACTTAATTATGGTTACAGAACAGACTAAATGCTATCAAACTGACAACAGAAAAGGAATAGTTCAAAATGACTGAGAGGTGAAAGCAAAAGGAAAGATAGAGAGGTGGGGCACCAACACTGTCTAAGGTTGATGGAACAAGAGACTTAAGTATTTATTCAAACTTGGAAACGTAACAGAAGATCTAAAAATAACTTACTATAAAAAATTTGGAAGGGGCAGTATAAATAAGGTAAACTCTCACTTTTCAATGGGGAAATCAATACAAAATACCTAAAGTTGATTAAAAAAATAGTTGGCAAGGTGGTCATGAACTGATGAATGTTGTAGTTGGGGATGGGTACATGACGGTTGATTACACTACTCTGCTTTTACACGTGTTTGAAAGTTTTTATAATAAAAAGTGAAAAAAACAATAAAGTAAAACCAATAGTAAGTAAATCAAGAAATCTTTGGAATTATAATGGTAACCACCAGAAAAACTAAAAACAAAATAGGGAGGGTGGACTGTTGGGAATGGGACTTGGAATAAGAAACAGTGAAAGCAGGGCAGGAGATTTTTGGCTTTCTATTTAAAGTCTGTGAGTGTGACCATGTGCATAAGTGATAAAATGTTTTTAAAAGTTAAAGTACTAAAATTAAAAAGACAGACAATAACAAACGTTGGTGAAGATGTGGAAAAACTAGAACTGTCATACATTGCTGGTATGATTGGAAAATGGTAGCCACTTTGGAAAACAGTGGGGTAGTTCCTCAAAAGATTAAACATAGTTACTATATGATTCAGTAATTCTAATCCTAGGTATCTACACCAAGAGAACTGAAAACATATGTCCGCACAAAAACCTCTACACAAATGTTCATAGCAGCATTATTCACTTATAGCAAAAAAGTAGAGACAACCCAGATGTCAATCAACTGATGAATGGATAAACAAAACGTGCTATAGCCATACAATGAAATATTATTTGGCAATAATAAGAAAAGTACTGACACATGCTACAGTATGGATGAACCTTGGGAACACTATGCTAAATCAAGGAAGCCAGACACAAAGGTCACATACGGTATGACTCTATTTATATGAAATGCCCAGAAGAGGCAAATCCATAGAGGCAAAACGTAGAATATTGGTTGCTAGGGGCTGCGGGGATGAAGGAAGAGGGAGTGACTGCTAATAGACATAGGGTTTCTTTTGGGAGCAAGGAAAATGTTTTGATATGAGATAGTCAATAATGGTTGTACAACTCTGTGAAAATACTAAAACCCACTGAATTATATACTTAAAAGGATGAATTTTATAGTATGTGACATATCTCAGTAAAGCTGTTATTTTAAAAAATTAAAGGAGAAAAACAAGTGTCAAGTCATTGAAATTTGCCTTTTAAAGACACGTTCTCTGCAAGAATATGGATCTAGTAACAGTGAATGAGCATTCTCTTTTCATTCTTGCTCACACACATATGACAAAAATTAATACTAGTACTAAAATTATACCAAAACATGCAACATCTTTTTAACCCTTTCAAAATAAGGGAACAAATCAAAAGCTTAAAGTCTCACCCTGACCACAGCCAGTTTCACCCTGCCCACATAAAATACCAGCATGCCAAGGGCAACAAGTAACTAAGAGTCATGGAGCCTTCTAAGGCCACAATGAAAATTTTAATTTCCTTTCTTCTTTGATTGAGACTCATTTGCATTCAATGGCTAATGTGAGCTGTAGTCTGCCACAGGATATGACTTGTGGGTTATAGTTTGTGTATGAGGCCAGAATGGTAAAAGGAAAGGCAATCGGAAGAAAGATTTAGAACAGGCTACAGAAGGGACATATGCAGGCTCCAGGCAGGTCTGCCACGGACAGAAATACCCAACAGTAAGCCCTGGAGTTTACCAAGGGAGTGAGAGAACATGAATCAAGGAGGACATACATAAGAAGAATGAGCGAAGAAACTTCAGGATTAAGTGAAAGTTGAGATGCTTGTCGCTTAAGCACATTCACTTAGGAAACTTAGTTACAGCCCATACCTGCTTCATAGGACGACGTGCCTTTTATCTGTGCATGGAATGTGTGACACTGAGAGCAAAGGCTGATCCCCTCCCTCCCTGCTATCAGCTACTTCCACCTTTTACCTATGAATATATTCTATCTCTAACTGGTATTTGTAGGTAATAAATACTTATTGAATAAACAAATGAAAGAAAAAAACATTTTGCTCAAATCTGTGGCTGAATGTCTTTCATTGAAACATTCTTGGGCAAGTTAGAAATGCTGGTCTCTGATAAAAATGCCCCAGGGGCTCTCTTGTTGCTATTAGCCAGTGCCCTGTCCAGGTTTCCCACCCTCCTCTGCACGTCATCTTGATCGGCTTCTCCCAAATCATCTGAGAACGGGGAATTTCAGGGCAGAGTGCAAGGTACAGCTTTCTCATGGCCTGGCCTCCCAGCATACAAGGTGAGCCTCGCAGTTCCTACCACTTTCCAATGAGGGCAAGGCAAGCACTTTCTCTAGTCTCGGAGCCGATTTCCTGTTTCAAGTCATCAGTTCAATTGGAGCTCCATTCCCAGGTGGAGTACTAAAACCTCCTAGTTAGCTGTCTTTGCCCCGAGCACTCAGACGTTCTCTCCTCAGCTCTCTAGTGTTTCTCTTCTAATCCATCCTTCATGTCAACTTCTTCCTAGTTCAGCGTTCGGTCTCTAACACCGTGTCAGCTGCTAGGGAGGAATGCTGTGCCTGGTAGCTCACCATCCACTCTCCTTCACTACAGCCCTCAACATGCTGCACTGTCATTCTCCAGTTACATGGTCATGAGCTTTGCAAGGACCTTCTACTCAGCACAGCATGGGTCCACAGTAAATACAGAAGACACCTGGTGACTGAGTGGCGTAACTCATGATGGAGTAGAAATCAAGGCAAACATAATATTTCTGTAATGACTCTGGTAGGTTGGGTTAGGCAATATCCTCTTGTGAAGATTGGTATCAACTCTGAGAAATATTTTATTCAGTTGTAAAGTCCCAGTTAAATTCCTTTGTAAAACTGGAGAAATAAAGTCTTTGATTAAAAACTAAAATTTCCCCAGCCCTCTCAAAAGGGGTAGGGGAGGGGAGCAGGTGTAGAAGAATGTCTGATCTGTCATATTCTTTAGTCAGAGCCATAAACGTGTTTGGGTAAGACAAAGTGATGTTCTGATAACGTTGATAAAAGTAACTTGAAGACTGGGTCACAGGAAGCCCAAGATAAATGCTGAGAGGAAACAGGTTCTTTTTGAAGTAGCCTCTTCATAATCATTTTCCCACACATTTGTTCAACTTCCGAAGGAGGACTGAATACTTGATTTGCTTTGCAAATGAAAAAGCTTAAGAATGAGACATTCAGATAATGTTATAACATGTGCTTAGAAGGCTCCTCCAAGCTTGCTTTAAGTTTAGGCTGCAGCTTCAGAATCGTGTGAACAGTTCCTGCAGTCACATACTAACTGTGTTACCTTAGGCTGGTACTTGGGGTTTTTGTGTTTTTTTGCACTTGGTTTTAAAAAGAGATTCTTGAGGGTCTTCATAAGAAGGTGGGATGCACAACAACCTCAGCAGCATCCTGACAACACAGGCAGTAACAGGTTCCCTGAGGGTGCACCTTAGTGGTGTCGCTTGGTGATAGTATCACAGCTCCAGAACTCAACTGGAGAGGAGGGGCTGCAGGTGGGAAGGTGCACTATTGCTTATCTTGCTTACACTATGGCAGGCCTCTAATTTTATTTCCATATTCTACAAACATGTGTAGAAGTTTTACACTAGCTAGCACTTGGGAAGAGGAAGAGAGCAAGACCTGAAATGGCCAGAGGAGTCTCCTCTCTACACAAAAAGCACACTGAAATCCTTTGAAACTTGCTGACAAATCAAAACTTCTCAATGTCCTCTGTGAACTTCTTGAGGCTGCCTAGCACAGTGCCTGGTAATCAATAAATGTTTGTCCAAAGAACACACGATTAACAATAATCCAAGCAATGTTATTGTTTTGGAGATATTTTAAGCTCATTAAAAGTTTTTGAAAGATATCATGATATTGTTACCAATAAGAAACGTCTCCTTTTACCTTTATTTTCCATACAGACTTCTTTAAGTTTCTGTTCTCAAACACCTAATGACAAGGATAACAAAACTTGGATTAAAATATTTTTGGTGAAAATAAATTTTATCAATGAGAAGGGGCATTTTAAAAAACATCTCTCCCAGGTTTCTGTATCATGATGATTTCTGTTTAAAGACCCACAACATTAAGAGTTTCTGGTGTGAAATTACACAGGTCTCTCTTAACCTCATGAAACTGAGAGCCAAGCACAAAGAACCTGCCTATTAAGATCAGGATGGACATAAACACAAAAATAGCTCAGTAAAGAAGCAGACCACTATTACAGGCATTAGGTAAAGGTTTTTATTTCTTATTTAACCATGCTGTATGTATACATACAATATCAATATATACAACTTGAACAAATACAATATATACATAAAATACAATGAAAGTTGGCTTTTGAAATTAATACGACAAACTTATCATATGATTTGTAATTCTGGCCAGTATACAGTATTGTAGTAATGCTATTGAAGTTATTAATGATTTAAATTAGACTACAGTATAAGTTCAAAGGCACTAGGAAGATCTATGTTTTCTTCTAGCATTTTAGATCAAAGAATAACTAAAAAGGAAAACAAATGCATACATTAAGAAACTGGGCAGACACTGGCATACTTAAATGTAAACTCTACCCATTCTTTAATTCACAGCCCTGTAGGAAAGGGAGGGACTTTCCTTAAGATAAGAGTTAAGGGAAAAAATATTTTTAAAAGACTAGAAAGAAACAAAACAACTGAAACCTATAATCATAATTTTAAAAACATGTTACAGTTGAAGTAGCACCACCCTCTCCCCCAAAGTAACCTTAAATTTCTTGCAGCAAAAAAAAGTCCCCTTTTCCCAGAAAGTAGATGCCACAGCATGTCAAATGGATTCTACTTGTGGGACGAACACATAGATGTAGACCCGCCACCTTGATTACTCTTATACTTCACAAGAATCTAGACAAAAATGGGGATACTATTATATTTTAATATCCTTATTACTACATGTAATTGCAAGGTTTACTAAAGAACATACCACAAACAACATTCTACCAAGGCTCCTTTTAATAAATATTACTTTTTTAAATTAAAGAGAAAAATAGCCATTCAATAACCTACTTATATGTGACACTCATTTTAAATCTGCTTCTTATATCAAATAATGAGCAAGTTTGTTCATCTATAGCCTTTCATGAAATTAACACCAAAGTTACAAAATATTTCATTTATGGACAATGACACAAAGTAACTGTGAAGAAACCATAGAACTACTATGATTAGAGCTAAGTGAAGAGCTCTAAAGTCAGGTTCCCATGTTTGCACATGGATACTCAGGCCTGGCTCCAATATCTAATCTTGGTATTATATAAGATGAATATTTAATGCCCATCTGGTATAATCAGTTCTAATATAAATGCTTTAAAAAAAAAACTGCTAAAGTAGCCTGTTTTTAAAATTTCTCAACGTTTTGAGTTTTTATAGATTTCGTTTTGTTACTGCTATGGCGTGGAAAAGAAAAAAAACCTAACATACTGGCTTAAATTTTCTATAATGTTTTAAAGCTTAATTCTAAAGTTATTCCTTTCTATTAACTGGATGGTTAAAGGGTAGACACGTGCATTCTTTAAAAAGAAGAAGTAGTCATATTTTTTTCCTACTGGTAAAATTAAGATTTCTCTAGAGTTATTATTAACAGAGTTAAATATGCATCTACAATTGCCAAGATATTCTGCTTACACAAAGCTTTTACAAGACATAAATTCACCTCAAGTCTTCACAGTACCTAAACAATGCCCCACAAAGTTATAAATGTCTAACTATCTTACACGTTACAAAGAAAATGCTGCCAGTTAACTGCAATTCTTATTACCTAGAAAATATTCACCATACACAGGATATTTAGTACATCACCTTTGGAATGTACTTTAAATTTATGGACACATTTTTACCACCACCTCACAAATAACACTACATTCGCTCACTCCCATTCTATATACATCTTTGTAATTATAAACCAATATTTAACCAAACTTACTAAAATAATGTTAACTTAATAAATACTCATTTATGAAGTCTTAAAACTTGTAGCCAATGTGTTTCAGGGCTGATTACATAATTTTAAAACTCATAAAAGATATATATATATATATATATATATATAGTGGTTTTGGAGTAGCATAACTTTAAAAAAATAAAAATTTTGTAAGCAGTCAACAAAAGAACAAACAATTCTACGACTTTTTTTTTTTTTTTACTATAAAATAAAAATAATTTTTATTTTAGAGGTATGGTCTAACTGGATTTGTCAATGGAAGAAATTCAGGGAAGAATATTTTCTTTATAAAATAAGAAGAAAGACAAAACAAAGTGTTTTAAAGGCAAAGAATTAAAAGATATTTTTCTTGCTTTGTCTGTATTTTCTAGAAAACGGAGACCTTTCTCAGTTGGGAGAAACAGCAATTTTCATCAAAATTTAGAACTCAGACACAGGAAAGCATCAGTTAATCATGTTTCAAAGTGAAATTAAAAAAATAATAACCATAGAGGCAAATGTTAGTGACCAGTATTTAGCTTCTTAATTTTCTGCAGCTGTGACTCCTTTGTATTCAGGTACAGATTCAATGTTTCAAGAAACATGAAACCAAAACAAACAAACAAACAATTTGACTTGAAGTCAAAGTGGCAAAAAAAAATCGAGAGGTCCAGATGAAACATATCTTCAACTTTTGTTTTTTAAGCATGTATACTTCTAAAGATTGACTATCGAATTATAAAATTTTCTATAGATCAATAAGATCACCCATCTCATATTTTAAATGCAATGAATGTTAGTATAAAAATTAGAACATATTATAAAAGGCCAGGTGGGTGTTAGGATAGAATCATTTCTTAGATTTGCAGCCCATACATTCATATATAACAGGAAAACATAGGACAATTAGACCTGCAACTTTCTATGTGCAAAACAGGACTTATACTTTTTTTTCTATTTTGAATATCCGGTCATCTAAATATACAGTAGTTGAGCAAATCACTAGCAGATTTATGTATACATTTAAACTGCAACTCTCTATAGTATAAGCTGCTCTCTCAACTTCCCTGCACAGTATAAGTTGAAAACTAATATGACAATTTGAACAATTACCAATTGTACAATTTTAATGTTATATTAACTTAATATATATAGACTAAAAGTTATTAGGCAAATTATTAGTTCCAGTCTTACTGCATGATCTACAGCTTCCATTATTTGAAATAACACAAAAGTCTTCAGTGTTTTAATTAAAGGTTTTGTCCAGGCATGAGGATATCACTAATTTTTATTCTGACTTTAAGTCTGTAACATTTACTGAAGTAAAGAGTCAATTACAGTTTCAGGCTTTGTAGAACGCTTTCTGTTTGGAGAAGAGAAAAAGAAAACATGAATGCTTTCCTAAAAGACTGAAATGCAAACACTTTACATTATGTAGTAGATAATACCAGGCAGCCATAGAGTCTAGAAACAGGCCAAGGTTTGACATGCTTGACCATGAGATCAATTAATGTCTGCCTTTTCAGGCTAGGGAAAGGTCACCTAGAGTGAGCACAATAGCAAGGCCCTCCACTCCACCACCCACAGTGATGAAGGAGTGAGTGAACAATAAACCGGACTAGACAATGTGGACAGGCCAAGCGGTCTGCATGCTTGCCACATTTGAACCCCCTGATTATCTCTTCTGGGGTATGCTAAAGATGCCAGCTTATTCAGTGAAAATCAGAGTCACAAATCATCTGAAGCAAAAACTCACAAATGACTGTGTAGGAAATGATGGAAATGTTCCATTAATCTATCATGTTTATTGCAGTTTTGCTTATTAGCACACTGAAATATGTGCTTCTAATGAGGAATATCACATTGAACATTGTCAAGCAATGTAATGTAGTATCAATAAACCACTTAGCATGTATATTTGTCTATAATTATGGCCATTTACTGTTTTCATAATACAGCAGGCTAATTCTGGTACACAGAGATGCTGGATTTGGCTCGTCGAATGTTAGCTCACATTTGTTTTCTTTTTTTTAGATTAAACTGAAAAAGTATATATTTTAAAATAAGCATTCTGAAAACTGTATCCAAATACCTTATGAAATTATTTGCTTGTTTGTTTTAGGTCCACATAGCTTTTAAAAAGTGACTAAAGACGGAGATCTCATGTAAATAATCCTGATTTCTGGCTTCTCCTTTGAAACAAGAAGATCCAGAAACCATGGGCCCCCTTTCCCCAGACTAACTAGAAGCAGGGTAACAGGCCACTCACTCCAGAAAGAACATGCTCCGTTTTGCCCCGGCCCACACCATTGCCTATTTTTCTCCCACACTGAGGGCAACTGTCTTACCATTTATCATCATACTTGAACTGTCACTTTTCTTACTAACTGCAGAGTTAAGAGGAAAATACCTCCATTAAAAGTGGAAAAGTCAAAGACATAGAGGAATTGGTGTTTCTTTGAATTGATTTGCTTCATTCATTAATATTACATGCATGGCTTCTGTTGGCATATGAAATGCTTTTAATGTCTGACATCTAAATGTTGAAGAATGTAAAAATTTGTACACTTTTAATATGCTACTGATTCCTCCTCCCCAAATTTATAAAACTTAGGTTATGTCTATGAGATTACGTTACACAAAAATATTAAAACTTAGACTTCACCCTACACGTAACTCAAAAGTCTAGGTACTCAAAGTAGGGAAAAATATAAGCTTATTATTTCCTGTCATTTCAGGAGCCCCAAAGTCTGTTAGTCAGTTTCAATAAGCTGAACAGTACTTAACGTAGGGAAGGGAGAGAAGAAATAAGCTCCAGCCCAGGGCTTTCACATCCTCATTTCTCTGGGCTATGTTACAATACATATAGACTACTCAATAGTCAAAGGACAGGGAAAGACAGAGAAGTTTTATTTAACTGGTGACTGAGGAAATCAAGGTTCTTGGGGAAGTATTCATGACAGAAAAATGAATCAGCTGAATACAATACCTTGGGAGTCTAACGAGGCAAATTAATTAGCATCTCACTAGAATAATTAGTGTAAGGATTAAGGAATTAAAATAGTAATGACTTATTATACATTTGGAAAGAACAAAGTAAATTAACAATAAATTCTACTACTCAGGAGGGCTAAAGAAGTTGGAAGACCTTAATTCTTTAGCCAGATTTTATTTACTCAAATTGTAACTACATAGGACTTCAATATTTAGTTAAATATATCAGACAAAATACTTATCGTGTTAACTAAATTTCCTTTAAATGTACTTAATTTGAAAAATCTCACTGCCTTTGGCTCATGGGACTCAAAGACAGTTCTTACCTTCTCCCTGTTTTTGGCCTTGCTTTCCCCTTTGAAGTCCGTGGCCTCTCTAATTTCATCAAGGACTGCCGTAGGCTCTCCTCAGTATAGGCAAGATACACATGGGAAAGGTCCACCTCAAAGGGCTATATGTGAAGGAAATAAACACAAGACATTCTTACAGAAGAATTTAAACCAGATTTGGGGGAAGATTTAAAATACTAAATAAACTCTTAGGAAAAAAAGCCAAAGACAAAACCAAATAAATATCTAAAGATATCTTTTTCTAATGCCATTTATCTCAAATGTATTCACTAAGTGTTGGTGAAGAAGCCCTGACACACTATAAATTCCTTAGTAGTAAAGAAAAACTGTTGCTGTTTTCCCTAAAGCTGCTACTTCCTCTTGTTGACCTAAGACTAGGACCAGCTTTGAAAAGGACAGACTTATTCTAGTCTCTAACCAAATCCCCAAGGCCCAGAGAGATGGTGAAAAGAGTCTCCAAAGAGAACTACATGCCACTCTTGTCACAGAAATGCCTGCCATCACGACTGAAGGTGAACAGAACTGTCCTAATAATCACCCCATCCTAGAGCCTCTATTCTCAAAATAGTAGCCTATTTTTCAGCTGAGCTGATTAATAGATATCATGATGATAACACAATTTAGTGACCCACATTCCGATAAAGAACCAACTGTAGTTTTTTTTGTTTTGTTTTTTTAAAAAAGCACTCTTACGTCTTTCTCCTTTTTATCAGGAACTGGAGTCTGCTTTCTCATGTTATTTCCTGTGTAGGCAACACATTTCTCAAAAAAGGAAAAAAGAAGGGGAGGAGAATTATCTTAATTAGCAATTAATACTATGAATGAGACAAATTACTATGAGATATACTGATGGTACACTCATAAAACATAATTTGAATGCTGGAATAGAAAGGAACCCCAGAGGTCATTCAGTCCTATACACCATCTCTACTATGTATAACACACAGAATATTCTGTGTGTTATAACATAATTATTAAAACATCTTATCCACCTCAATGGCTTCTCACTTGATTCATCCTCTGGACCACCTTTCTCCACATTGTAGCCAGTACAATTCCAGTCTACAGGAAGTATTCCATAGTATTTCATGAAAGGATGAAGGTTAATACTCACTAGTTGCCATTCCCCTATGTCTTCATTCCAATGGACATAATTTTCAATCATTTCCTTTTAAAAGAGTCAGAGATGATCTACTTTTAATATTTAATAACATTTAAAATACTGCAAAATATTCATGGAACTAAAATCTTAATATGGTAAGTGAAAAAAGTTAAGTCTCAAAACATTATATACTGCATGATGCCCCTTTTATATATTTTAAAATATATACTTTCAAGGAATATATGTAGATTCAATTAAACTGTATAAAAATAAAAAGCAAGGAAATAAAGAACATGGCATTCAGGATGGTGGTTACCTTGAGCTTGAAGAGGTAAAGGGATAGAAGAGGCAAGAGGGAAACCACTTGGTTAGAAACAGGTCACTACCATGGTCCTAGCTTTTGTTTTGGGTGACAAGTTCACTACAAAATATCTAACTAAACAAAAGTAGGCCATCTAAGGACCATCAAGGACAGTATATTGTGAGCCAAATAGTAATTCTGTGCAGCTAAGGTCCAAAGGAAAAAAAATACTAAGGCTTATATTCAGACAAATTTCTTAAAGCTGTATATAGATTCAAAATAAATTTTTAAAAATCAATGTTAGAAATTAAAGATGATACAAATAGATGGAGAGATATACCATGTTCTTGCACTGGAAGAATCAACATTGGGAAAATGACTCTACTACCCAAAGCAATCTACAGATTCAATGCAATCCCTATCAAACTACCACTGGCATTTTTTACAGAACTAGAACAAAAAATTTCACAATTTGTGTGGAAACACAAAAGACCCCGAATAGCCAAAGCAACCTTGAGAAAGAAAAATGGAGCTGGAGGCATCAGGCTCCTTGACTTCAGACTATACTACAAAGCTACAGTAATCAAGACAGTATGGTACTGGCACAAAAACAGAAATATAGATCAATGGAACAGGATAGAAAGCCCAGAGAGAAACCCACACACATATGGTCACCTTATCTTTGATAAAGGAGGCAGGAATGTACAGTGGAGAAAGGACAGCCTCTTCAATAAGTGGTGATGGGAAAACTGGACAGCTACATATAAAAGAATGAAATCAGAACACTCCCTAACACTGTACACACAAAAAAACTCAAAATGGATTAAAGATCTAAATATAAGGCCAGACACCATCAAACTCTTAGAGGAAAACATAGGCAGAACACTCTATGACATAAATCACAGCAAGATCCTTTTTGTGACCCACCTCCTAGAGAAATGGAAATAAAAACAAAAATAAACAAATGGGACCTAATGAAACTTAGAAGCTTTTGCACAGCAAAGGAAACCATAAACAAGACGACAAGACAACCCTCAGAATGGGGGAGAATATTTGTAAATGAAGCAACTGACAAAGGATTAATCTCCAAAATTTATAAGCAGCTCAATATCAAAAAAACAAACAACCCAATCCAAAATTGGGCAGAAGACCTAAATAGACATTTCTCCAAAGAAGATATACAGATTGCCAACAAACACATGAAAGGATGCTTAACATCATTAATCATTAGAGAAATGCAAATCAAAACTACAATGAAATATCATCTCACACTGGTCAGAATGGCCATCATCAAAAAATCTACAAACAATAAATGCTGGAGAGGGTGTGGAGAAAAGGGAAACCTCTTGCACTGTTGGTGGGAATGTAAATTGATACAGCCACTATGGAGAACAGTATGGAGGTCCTTAAAAAACTAAAAATGGAACTACCATACGACCCAGCAATCCCACTACAGGGCATATACCCTGAGAAAACCATAATTCAAAAAGAGTCATGTACCAAAATGTTCACTGCAGCTCTATTTACAATAGCCAGGACATGGAAGCAACCTAAGTGTCCATCAACAGATGAATAAGGAAGATGTGGCACATATATACAATGGAATATTACTCAGCCATAAAAAGGAACAAATTTGGGTTATGTGTAGTGAGGGGGATCGACCTAGAGACTGTCATACAGAGTGAAGTAAGTCAGAAAGAGAAAAACAAATACCATATGCTAACACATATATACGGAATCTAAAAAAAAAAAAAAAGGTCAGGAAAACCTAGGGGCAAGATGGGAATACAGATGCAGACCTACTACAGAATAGACTTGAGGATATGGGAAGGGGGAAGGGTAAGCTGGGACAAAGTGAGAGAGTGGCATGGACATATATACACTACCAAACGTAAAATAGATAGCTAGTGGGAAGCAGCCACGTAGCAGTGGAAGATCAGCTCAGTGCTTTGTGACCACCTAGAGGGGTAGGATAGGGAGGGTGGGAGGGAGGTAGACACAAGAGGGAAGAGATATGGGAACATATGTATGTATATAACTGATTCACTTTGTTATAAAGCAGAAACTAACACATCATTGTAAAGCAATTATACTCTAATAAAGATGTTAAAAAAATCAATGTTAAAGCTCACTAAAATATACTGGAAAGACAGAAATGTGGGGAAAAGAATAATAGAGGCTAAGATTTTTAAATTATACTAGTATTTAGAGTCAGCATACATCTAGAGATGGATGGTAGTGATCACTGCACAACACTGTGAATGTACTTAATGTCAATGAACTGTACTCTTAAAAATTGAAACTAACACACCATTGTAAAGCAATTATACTCCAGTAAAGATGTAAAAAAAAAATAGTTAAAATGGTAAATTTTATGTATGTTTTACCATTCCCCTGCCCAAACACACACACAGAATTAGCATCCATAAACAAGGAGAAAAGGTTCGCACAGGAGTTTTGTTTATTCTAATTATAGGATAAAGAATGTTGAAAGAATAAACAGGACCTATACCTTTACATGAATTACATGAATTTGGCCTTCCTCCCAGGACTAAGAAATTCTTATTCAGATACTTAGTTACTCAAACAGAGAATTATGTATTAAGAACAGTTAACAGCTGAAGTGAAATGTGATGGCCATTAGTTCCAGACAATTTTATCATCAGAAACTGAAATGTAAATATTTACCATTAATTAAATTAGAAATTATATTTCCTTAATCCTTAACCCCAGCCAAGTGACCTAATACCTAAGACAGAGAAATTCCCACTTACCTGATAATCCTGAGGTATGAAATTATCAATAATAAGCATCTGAAGTCGAAGCTCCCGGCTAAGCTGTCGAATGTTCTCCAAAAGGCCTTCAATTTCCCTCTGATGTTCCTGTTGGAGATCGGCCATCTAACGGAGAATCAATGAAAATACTAAGGACAAACAAGATTTTAAATACAAAACAATTCCATCTGACATAGGGCAGTGGTCTAGGAGACCTTGTAAGAGCTTACCCAGTTCTTTCACAAAAACAATGGACAGAATAACACTATCTATCATTGTCTATTCCATGTTATTAGTTAAGATTGGAAATAAACAATTTAGCTTAACAGCTGAAATTAAAAATTGCAAATAAAGGCAAAAATTTTATTTCTTTAAAACTGTAAGCACATATTATGATTCCTTTAGGATTCTTAATCATACTTAAAGAAATTCTTTTCTAAAAAATTCAAACTACAATAATAGGTAACTTCTAAAAGACCAACCTCTGACTTCGCAGCCATCAGCATAGTCCAAACTTTCTTTAATTTCTTGGTCTTTCCCTGAGCTTCTTCTTGCAAACTGGTATACTTTTCTTCAATATCCAAGCGTTCTTGCTATGACATAAAGTGATAAACTTCAGAATAATTTTATTCATTAAATCACAAGTTTAATTATTTAACAAATGACATAAATGTTTAGCAACTATTTCTTTCAAAGCAATCCACAGATATGCTTTAAAATTTTATTAAGGGATTTCCCTGGTGGCACAGTGGTTAAGAATCCACCTGCCAATGCAGGGGGCATGGGTTCGATCCCTGGTCCAGGAAGATCCCACATGCTGCGGAGAAACTAAGCCCATGCACCACAACTACTGAGCCTGCGTTCTAGAGCCCACAAGCCACAACTACTGAGTCCACGTGCCACAACTACTGAAGCCCACATGCCTAGAACCCATGCTCCACAACAAGAGAAGCCATCGCAATGTGAAGCCTGTGCACCTGGGACTTCCCTGGTTGCGCAGTGGTTAAGAATCCACCTGCAAATGCAGGGGACATGGGTTTGAGCCCTGATCCGGGAAGATCCCACCTGCCACAGAGCAACTAAGCCCACATGCCACAACTACTAAGCCTGTGTGCCTAGAGCCCGTGCTCCGCAACAAGAGAAGCCACTGCAATGAGAAGCCTGTGCACTGCAACAAAGAGTATCCCCTGCTCTCCACAACTAGAGAAAGCCCACCCGCAGCAACGAAGACCCGACACAGCTAAAAATAAATAAATTTATTTTTTTTTATTTTATTAAGGTTATAGATATTCAGCTTTTCACTAGAAAAGTTAAATACCTTAGGTGAAGCATCAACCAGAAACAAAAATTTACATTACCTCCTTTTCCTCAAGTTCTCTGCGAAGTTGCTCTGCTCTTTTCCTCCTTTCTTCCAGTTCCATGTTGGATTCTTCAAGAAGTTTCTCTTGTTCCTCAGCTTTTGCCAACAAATCAACACCACCAACAATTACCTTCTTCTCCAGTGCAGATAATTTCTCTAGCAAAGACTGATGCTCTTGTCTGTTAATTAAAATGAGAACACTCTGTATCCATCAATTATCTACTATTCTACTAAATTTCCCCAAATTTAACAAGGATTTGGATGTAAAATTTCAAAATAGGAATATAATTATATAACATCTCTATCAAACACACAACTGTGTAGTATTGCTTTTAATTACTATTCAATTTTCTTGCTTATACATCCAATGAGAAAAACCAGGAAATTTAAATCACAAATCCATCTCAATTCAGTAATACTCACTGGGCCTTAAGAAGATCTTTTTCCCGTTTCTCTAACTCAGCTCTAGCCTTGTTTCTTTCTTCTTCTTCCATGTCAAGCTTTGTTTCAAGTGCTTTTCTCTCCTCATCAATTTTTGCTTGCATTTCAACCATTTTATCTGGGGAAACTTTCTTTTTACCTATTTGAGTCATTTAATTCCAACAGTCACTTCAGAGTCAATGCTTCAGACACATAAATTATCTTCAATATAAAAGATACATTCCTCATGAAAAGAAAATCAAATGTCAACATTTTAAGGAAATCAACTGAATAATATATTTTATTTCTATTTATTATGTCCCTAGAAGATCTTTTTAACTAACTGCTAAATTCAAACTGTTGTCCAACTGTGCAGTGATAACTAAGAACAGAAGTAAGTGAAAAAGAAGCATAAGAGATTAGCAGGGGAAAAAAGGAGAAAGATAAACAGGAAAACTAAATAAATAAAAAAAGCAAAGATATTTGTATTTCCCCAAATAACACATGTCATCAAAAAAGCAATATGATTATTTAGTTACTTTTTTCTGATAACCAGGTACAAAATCAAGTGGCTTCTCAAAACACCTCCCCACAAAATTTATTAAAATAAATGAATAAATAAAAGCCACAAAGGGACTTCCCTGGTGGCACAGTGGTTAAGAATCCACCTGCCAATGCAGGGGACACGCATTCAAGCTCTGGTCTGGGAAGATCCCACATGCCGTGGAGCAACTAAGCCTGTGCGCCACAATTACTGAGCCTGCGCTCTAGAACCTGCGAGCCACAACTACTGAGTCCGCATGCCACCACTACTGAAGCCCGCGCATCTAGAGCCGGTGCTCTGCAACAAGAGAAGCCACCACAATGAGAAGCCCTCGCACTGCGATGAAGAGTAGCCCCTGCTCTCCGCAACTAGAGAAAGCCCACGTGCAGCAACAAAGACCCAACACAGCCAAAAATACATAAACAAATAAATATATATTTTTTTTTTAAAAAAAAGGGATTTCCCTGGTGGCACAGTGGTTAAGAATCTGCCTTCCAAGGAAGGGGACATGGGACTGAGCCCTGCTCTGGGAAGATCCCACATGCTGCAGAGCAACTAAGCCCATGTGCCACAACTCCTGAGCCTGTGCTCTAGGGTCCGTGAGCCAAAACTACTAAGCCCACGTGCCATAACTACTGAAGCCCGCGTGCCTAGAGCCCGTGCTCTGCAACAAGAGAAGCCACCTCGATGAGAAGCCCACACACTGCAACAAAGAGTAGCCCCCGCTCACTGCAACTAGAGAAAGCCCACGTGCAGCAACGAAGACCCAACACAACCAAAAATAAATAGACAGAATTGATTCTTAAAAAAAAAAAAAAGCCCACACACCACAAAGAATAGCCCCCGCTCGCCACAACTAGAGAAAGCCCGCGCACAGCAACGAAGACACAATGCAGCCAAAAATAAATAAATAAATTTATTTTTTTTAAAAAAGCCCCATATAGGTATAAAATGTACAGATAAAAATATCAGGCAGAATTTGTAAGTAGTTTTTAACATATATTTTCAGAGGTTTTCTAAAATTGTGTTTGATAAAATTACTTGAAAGTATTTTACTTCATAGTATACTTTTAAAGGAAATAACTCTATACTAATTATGTAACAGTTACATATGAATTAACCAGGCATTTTACAGTTGCTGTCACAATATATCATCATACCTTAAATGAACTAAAATAGCTTGTTACGATGTCAAACTAAGGATCCTAAATCTCCCTAAATCAGATTAAACATTCCTAGTGTCAAATATAAGTAGAAATACTACAAAATAATGCAGCTAAGAAATACAGCTTCAAAATGATTATTTTGATTATAATGTCTAGTAGAGTGTTTTATGTACATATAATAGACGTTCAATAAATTTTATTGAATTTCAAAACCATGAAATTAAAATGAAAAACCAAGAAAGAGAAAAGAAAAACTAGCTTATTAAACTGGTTATGAAACTGAATCAAAGATAATTCATTTCTGGTAATACAATTTCTTTGAAACATACTTTCCTTCAGAAAAACAATCAAATTTTTCGTAGAATTGGTCTGAGGCGCTCCTGAAAGCTTTCTGTCATTCTTAACTTCCTTCCCAGAGGACCACAGAAGAGTGTAAAGAAGAAGAGTTTTTTATAAACTGTTAATGTCTCCACCAAAAGCTAACCCCTCATGCTAACAAGGAAAGAGAACTGAAAAATAAAGATGATGGAGATATATATCTGAATAAACTCTTTCAGGAACCATGAGACGATGAATCATTCACAGGCTTTAATTCTTTGGGTTAAAATCATATAAAACCCCCAAAGGTTTAAAATACGTTACCCTTCGCTTCTATAGAAATACAAGAAAGTCCAAAGCAAACTAAAGCCACAAAACAAATAAGTTAAATAGAAGAGTAAACAAAAGCACTGATCCAAATTCACACTTCGGTGTGGTGTGATTCACTGCAATCCCAAAGTCAGGCCATAGACCTGACTCTGTTGGATTCTTTGGCACAATCACCTATACTGAACATTCTGAATTACACTGTTAAGAAATAATTTTAAAAAGTAATCTAACTCCTATTCCCAATGAATTCCTAGAAAGGATTTCCCATCAGTAATACTATTTCTTAGAAATTTGAGGGGGGAAAGTATGTTCAGGTATAAAGTAAGTGTATGCACTAAAAAATTATAACTTCCTTTCCACTCCAAAATTGTAAATATTTAAAGAAAAAATGGCAAATATGTTAAGATTAAAAAATGTATGTGTGAAAACCATAGGAGTATAGAGTAAATGGTCTGACTGACACAAGTACATTAATTTTTTAGGTTCCTAGGGTTGCAACTGTTTTGTTAGCTAAAAACATACAGTTTCCTATTGCCAACAAACACATGAAAGAATGCTCAACATCATTAAAGAAATGCAAATCAAAACTACAATGAGATATCATCTCACGCTGGTCAGAATGCCCATCATCAAAAAATCTAGAAACAATAAATGCTGGAGAGAGCATGGAGAAAAGGGAACACTCCTGCACTGCTGGTGGGAATGTGAATTGGTACAGCCACTATGGAGAACAGTATGGAGGTTCCTTAAAAAAATAAAAATAGAACTACCACATGACCCAGCAATCCCACTACTGGGCATATACCCTGAGAAAACCATAATTCAAAATGAGTCATGTACTAAAATGTTTATTGCAGCTCTACTTACAATAGCCAGGAGATGGAAACAACCTAAGTGTCCATCATTGGATGAATGGATAAAGAAGATGTGGCACATATATGCAATGGAATATTACTCAGCCATAAAAAGAAGTGAACTTGAGTTATCTGTAGTGAGGTGGATAGACCTAGAGTCTGTCATACAGCGTGAAGTCAGAAAGAGAAAGACAAATACCGTATGCTAACACATATATATGGAATATAAGAAAAAAAAATGTCATGAAGAACCTAGGGATAAGACGGGAATAAAGACACAGACCTACTAGAGAATGGACTTGAGGATATGGGGAGGGGGAAGGGTAAGCTGTGACAAAGTGAGAGAGTGGCATGGACATATATACACTACCAAACGTAAAATAGATAGCTAGTGGGAAGCAGCTGCATAGCACAGGGAGATTAGCTAGGTGGTTTGTGACCACCTAGAGGGGTGGGATAGGGAGGGTGGGAGGGAGGGAGACGCAAGAGGGAAGAGACATGGGAACATATGTATATGTATAACTGATTCACCCTGTTATAAAGCAGAAACTAACACACCATTTAAAGCAATTATACTCCAATAAAGATGTAAAAAACAACAACAAAATAAAAACATACAGTTTCCAGACCCATTAAGAAGCAGTAAAATAAAAAAAATCTTATAGGTAGAAATACAAAAGCACATGCATATTGATGAATTACTACTAGGCCTGAATTGCATTAGTTATTCAAAACCATTCAGGTAATATTTTCAAACTGATGTTTTAGCAGCAAAAATCTTATTGTGCTCTCATACCATTTTCATAAAGATGACCATGCATATATATAGCTAGGTTCAGTTTCAAAACTCTGATATTCAAGTAACATATTATTTTAGCCAGAATCAGTCCGATAAATCATATTTCTCCCCAAATAATATTTTAAGCTAAATGTGAATAGGTACCAACTCTCCTAACCAGGCACTTAAAAACATGGTATCATGAAAAGTTACTTTTACACTGTTTTTTTTTAAGATTTTTTTAAAATATTAATGAACCAAACCAACCAACCAACCAAAAAAAAAACTTTTTCTAAAAGTGTAAATTTTCAGCACAAAATTTCAGGTAAAAAAATCTAAAAAGAATTTTAATGTCATAGAGTATTTAACTGAGCCAAACCAGAGTGGTAATATTTTAACTTCTCCTCTACCATGTGCTCTAACCAAAACTGTGAAGGTGAACTTTGGCAAGGTAAAGTTAAAGAGAAGAATTTCAGGAAGTGTTAACTGAATTAATTTCATTTTCATTATACAAGCGCCCATGAGCATACATAACCAGATGTTTGATTCCTCACTTTAAAAAAAAGTGAAAGGTTAATGGTGAAATTATGGTCATTATTTTCTAGTAAGAAGGCAGGGATGAGTATGATACCATGTTGATGGATTTCCATCAAAACTTAGCATTAGGTATGGTAGACAATACAGCATTAAAGGGACCTGTAACAGAATATCTTTTTTAAAGTAATGAGCTATGAGTTTGCAGAGGGTAAGTCAGATAATAAGGGCCTTGGAGTGCTATTTCTCAAGCAGTAGAACTGTGTGATAAAAATTAAAGATGAAGAAGAGCACGCCAGCACTTCTGAGCCCAGGAGATTTGAGTGGAAGCAGGAAGACCAGAATGGACACTTGTACAGGGGTTGAGGTATTATCCTTGAGAACTGGCTGGGCTTATGAAGAAGAAGCAACATTCCTGGGAGGCACCTTGTATGAAAAATTGATAGTAAATGGGAAGAGACTGGCAAGAAAAGGGAAGATTCAGAGCAAATGTTGTGAGCTCTGGTGAAGGAAAGGGCAGTGATGCCATGAATGCTGACTGGAGAGTTGGAAAGGGAGCTGCTCTTGAGTTAGGGCAGGAGGGACTGCTTTGACACAGTGATGTCAGGTGTGTCATGTCACTCACCTCTATATTCATACAGATTTTACTTTCTATGTATGAATGAAGGGATACTCATTCCCACTCAGAACACTCTTTTTTAAAAAAAATATTTTTTTTTAAAAAAGGAGAAAAATCTTGAATATGAAATCACTTATATTTTTATTTCTAAAATTTGGCTAAATGGGTCTTTAAGAATTTAGAAAAATGATTACACCATGCGGTTTTGTTGTCTATTTTGTTAATTAGTTCTAGAATATCCAATGTGTTTATCACTATCAATCTAATTATTTCTGAACTGTTCCCTTAAGAAGATTATTTGGAAACAAAAATGTTCTCCAAAAGACACAGGCTCGCTGAATGGATAGAAAAACAAGACCCATATATATGCTGTCTACAAGAGACCCACTTCAGACCTAGGGACACATACAGACCGAAAGTGAGGGGATGGAAAAAGATATTCCATGCAAATGGAAATCAAAAGAAAGCTGGAGTAGCAATACTCATATCAGATAAAATAGACTTTAAAATAAAGAATGTTACAAGAGACAAGGAAGGACACTACATAGTGATCAAGGGATCAATCCAAGAAGAAGATATAACAATTATAAACATATATGCTCCCAACATAGGAGCACCTCAATACATAAGGCAAGTGCTAACAGCTATAAAAGAGGAAATCGACAGTAACACAATAATAGTGGGGTACTTTAGCACTTCACTTACACCAATGGACAGTTCAGCCAAACAAAATTACTAAGGAAACACAAGGTTTAAATGACACAACAGACCAGATAGAGTTAATTGATATTTATAGGACTTTCCATCCAAAAACAGAAGATTACACTTTCTTCTCAAGTGCGCATGGAACATTCTCCAGGACAGATCACATCTTGGGTCACAAATCAAGCCTCTGTAAATTTAAGAAAATTGAAATCATATCAAGCATCTTTTCAGACCACAACGCTATGACATTAGAAATCAATTACAAGGAAAAAACCGTAAAAAGCACAAACACATGGAGGCTAAAATAATACGCTACTATATAACCAAGAGATCATCGAAGAAATCAAAGAGGAAATCAAAAAATACCGAGACGAATGACAACGAAAACACAACGATCCAAAACCTATGGGATGTAGCAAAAGCAGTTCTAAGAGGGAAGTTTATAGCAACACAAGCCTACCTCAAGAGACAAGAAAAATCTCAAACAATCTAACCTTACACCTAAAGGACCTAGAGAAAGAAGAACAAACAAAACCCAAAGTTAGTAGAAGGAAAGAAATCATAAAGATCAATAAAACTAAAAGCTAGCTATGGTACTGGCAGAAAAACAGAGATACAGATCAATGGAACAGGATAGAAAGCCCAGAGATAAACTCACACACCTATGGTCAACTAACCTATGACAAAGCAGGTAAGGATATACAATGGAAAAAAGACAGTCAGGGGGTGAGGGGGTGGGGTGGGGGATGGGATGAATTGGGAGATTGGGATTGACATGTATACACTAATATGTATAAAATGGATAACTAATAAGAACCTGCTGTATAAAAAAATAAAATAAAATTGAAAAAAAAACTTTCCTAATACCTTCCTCAATAAAAACTGAAATAAATTTTAAAAAAAGAATTTAGTAAAAAAGGAAGTTTTTTTTAAAAAATGCTGAAGTTGAAAGATATTTTAAAATACAAAGACAGATACTTACCTTGTAAAAAAAAAATCATTAAATAAAAAAAATGTAATGTGGTTAAACAACAAAGTTCTTTATAGTTTAAATAATTGTACCACATGGAGTGCAAATCAATCACACCAACCTGCTTGATCTTTCAGTAAGAAGTAGTAAGCAAATCGTAGACAGGAAGCATATGCACAGAGATGAGGAGGAAAAAAAGAAAAAACATTATTTCTTTTGTAAATCAAAGAAAAATGTATAACAGCATTTATTTATAGTATAAGTATAGGAATAAATCATTATAAAAACTGAAATAGAGCAGTTGTATGCAAAAAGAAAAGTATATTCAACATAATCAGAGATAATAATTTAAGCAAGATAAAAAGATTTAGTGTAAGATTACAATTCAAATCAATCTTAAGAGCTCACACTGACTCCCAAACTCCTGCAAACATAACAGTTCAGCAACAAATGGTGGACATGGAATTGGGAACCTGCTAAGACCTGGGAAGTAATCTAAAAGGGCAAACAGAAAATTAAGCCAATTTTAAATATTAATATGTTAAAAGTAGCAAAAGTCACATTGTTCATTTTCAAAATTTCCCAATTCAATGACCTTCTAATAGAAGGATACATTACAGGTGTGCCCCCCTTTAAGAAAATCCAACACAAAAACTTCAACCAACTAGAGTTTAGAGTAAACTGTAGTGATTATGTGATAAACAAAAGCATTTAATAAAGAATTTTTAAAGACAGCAAGTTCTCCCAATACAATTGATTTCCCAACTTGATTTATAAGCAATTTTTTCAGAAAAAAATTTATTGCATAAAGTGAAGTACACCTGTATAATAACAAACTTGCATTCAACCTATTAGTAGACTGTTAAGGGTAATTATAATAATGATTCTATAGAAGTAAATGATCAACTGATAGTTCAAAGAACACCTTAAAAAAAAAAAGGCCATTCATATTTTTAAAAGGGAAGTTACGCACAGCAACCACATGCTGGGACAACCATCTCTCCACTTCACCAACACACCCACAGTGCAACAAAAGAATTCAATGTTATATGCCAGGTATATAAAGAGTAACTAAAACTGCTTGAACTGAACAAGGTACAACTCATTTCACAATATACTTTGATGTAACTACTTTCTAAGGATTAAAGTAAAATTTTAAAACAGAAAATTAAATTGTAATGCCTCCCACTCAGATATTTTCTATATTTTGCAGTTTGTAATACAAAATGAGACTTCTACATGGTTTCTAAAGCAATTTCATGTATTTTATAGGTTAGCCTATGAAATTAATTGTCTTGGTAAAATGTAAGAATTGCAATAGAGAAAATAATTCCTAACATTCTTGGAAGTCTTCCTCTAGCAAGCTAAAAGCATAAGAACAATAACCAAATGTTTTTGTTATTAGTTTTGGAAAGGTAGGTATACAGATAATGCTTTAAAAAGCAGTAAGCTGCAAACTAGTACAAGAAAGCATCAATTCTCTTTTCTTCTGAAAACTAAAATATAAATAAAATTAATAATACTTTTCAACTTAATTTATTAAATTACAGTGTAAGAAAAGGCCTTTAGGTTTGAAATAAGTCTAGATAGATAGATCTTGCATAACAATTTCGTGTGGATCTGAATTCTCTAATCATACCTTAGAAAGTTTCATAAAATCAATCAGGTAATTCAGAAATAAGGATAAATAGCCATTTGAAATAAAATACCATTCAATTTATCTTTACTTGCTTCAAACTTTACATTTTTCTTTATTAGGGAGTTTTCAATCTTAAGCTACCCCTAAGAACAGGACACCAAGGAGTAAAATCTTTTTAACTATAAGACATGTTATAAAGGGCACTGATGTACTTCCAAATATAAGGTGTACCTTAAGAAATTCAGGATTTTGTTATTACAGGTCCCTTACCTGACTAGGATGTATCATGAAACATAAAAAGGAACCAAGAGTTATTCTCTTATACAGCTTACTAGCTCTCTTTACATTATCTCAACTGCAAAAGCATGACTCTCTCTTCCATTGTCTCAAACATAAGCGTAAGCATATGTTTTAACAATTATGGTTAACTGGAAGCAATGAAGAGGGGAGCTAAAGTCATCACATGCTTTGTTTTACTGAGAAGTCCAACATGTATTCTTTAAGTAATGACAGGGAGCGGTGCAGCATTTCTCAAATGAAGCCCATGGGTTATGGAAAAGCCAAAGCTCTGTTAGAGAATTTAAGAGCTACCACTCACTAGGCAAGAACTTATCCAGAGGTTTCTCTATGACAGAACATGTGGAGTCTGAACTACTGCTGCTGCTACTGCCTGGAAGACAAAGAAATGAGCCCAAAGGGAACCAAAGAAAGAGGAAACAAGAAAATGAACACATACACAGAGAAAAATTCAATTCCAAAGAAAGAATTTTAAAGGACAATCAAGCTTTGTATTAAAGAACCAAAACCTACTTTCCCTTAAAACCAGTCTTGGTACTCTATGCAGTATTCTCTAATTACAAAGCCATACAGGGGAATTAGAAACTCTATTCCTTTAAGTATCCACTGTGGGCAAACCCCACTATTCACTTAAAATATAGTAGTTCAGAGGGTTGGAATGAAGAGAATAAAAATAAACAAATCATTTGGTGACATTTAAGTCTATTTAAACCATTTAGGTTGATAAGCTAAAGGAACTGAGTTTTAAATTTTAAAGTCACGAACAATTAAAATTACAGGAATGATAAATTACCCTTTAATACAGACAGTTTGGTTTGTCTTCAATTTCACTCTTTCACCTCCAAAACATCAAACTATCAGATGTGATTATATATGTTTAAGGTTTCACAGCAAAACTTTGAAAGGCTTACTGAAATTTTTAAAATTTCTAAGCCTGGAAGGAAGATATGTTACTATTAAATATTTTAACATATTAAGCAGTGGCATTTTTTTCTATTTAAAACTTTATTTTTAACAAATCTATCATCTGCTTTAGCTTTGAATACTTTACTCTGAAAAAATAGGTGTGAACACAAAACCACTTCTCTAAATCAGGGGTCTGCAAACATTTTCTGTAAAGGGACAGATGATAAGTGCTTTAGGCTTTGTAGGCCAGACAGACGCATGTGAAGGCAGCTGTAGACCATATGTAAACAAATGAGCATGGCTGTTTCATGAACTTTTATTTACAAAAACAGGTGGTGGGCTGAATTTGGCCAGCAGACTACTTGCCAACTCTTGTTCTAAATTATATTTTTCCTGTCTTTTGAAGGACTCTTTATGGCTTTTAAATTAGGGACACCTGATCAAACAGCGATGGGTTTATTTTCAGCAAGAACATTTTAATAAGACAAGCAAAATATGCACCAGCTTGAAAACAATGATCCACATTAATGGAAGAGAGTTCTGAAATAAATATTCAGGGTTAAAGGATTTGAAATGTAGGCCATTATAATATGTCTCTCTCTTTTGCATGTCATCTATATCTTTATCACAATGAACACAGTCTCAATTCATACTTGGCAACAAGTGCCCAGTGTAACAGGTGAGAATGAGGGTACATTTTATAAAGAGAATACATTTTACATTCTATTAAAAATACAATCCTTCTACAAATTTATTACTTAAAAATTCAATGATTAAAGCATAATCATGTTTGAAAAAAAAATTCCACATTATCCTAATTTCCTAAAAATTTAGATTCCTAACATAAATAAAAGTCCTCACATTAAATTAAAACCCCATGTGAAATTTTAAAATGGTATATCCACTATCACAGATTTTTATAATTCTAAATTGTAAAAAAAAAACAAAACCAGAACATATTATATGCTGATTCATCTAGAAATAGGAGATCAGTATAGGAGGAAAAAATAATGCAAAGTTAACCAGGTATATGGCATACTTCCTCTGTTCTAATTGCTTCCACAATTAAAAATGGCAAAATAAAAGGCATGCACTCGACAGCCTTAGGAATGTTAAACCATCATTAGGCAGCAATCTCATTTAATTTCCAGAACACTAAAATGAACTTACCCCTTCTTTTTTTCCTTTTCTCTCCATCTTCTCCAACCTCACCCTCTTCATCATCATCCTCCTCTGACCCACTGATATCAGAGCCTGATATTTCTTCCCCTTAAATAGAAATTTAATACAATGATGTTTATTCTGTGCCAGCTCACTGGCTATTTAGGAAATGCCTATATAAACTTTCTTCATTAAGTTTTTGTGCCCTAAACAAACCTTATTTTAATATTCCTAGACAGTATATCAGATATGCTAACCTCAGAAACAGATACAATGTACACAGAGGCTTTATTTTTAAAGTTCCTAAAGAGAAGTTAGATTCTGATCTGTTTAAAATTTCAAATTATTAGTTTAAGTACAGTTCTAAATGTTACATGTTAGAGTTATTATTTCAGTCTTTAAAAAATATGATCACTTTTGGGGAGCATTTTCTTAGTTTTCTGTTTAAGATTTTAAATTCATTCAACCTGTTTATTTTTTTAAGGGCCATAAAACTGTCATCGAACACAATGATCCCACTTTTAGGACTATATCACATGAAGTAATTCAAAAGAAGAAGGGCTTATTTGTACACAAATATGTTAACTTAAAAAATCAAAAAAAGGGATTAAGCTAATATTAAAGCAAATCAGTACTATAATACCTTCAAGGTAGTTATTTAAAATTACTACTGTCCATATATGAAATGTCTAAGAAAATAAAAGTAACTGGGGGAGGAGTAAAATATACACTAATCATAATATAATATTTGAACCTACAAATAAAAGATGGAAAGAAATCACAGAGTCTTGGGAGAAGAAATTCATTAAACATATTTTGTTCTTTAGGCCTAGAAACAATGACACCCTGGTAGCAATGAGCACACCTAATGCCTAAATCTTGGTTTCTAAATACCATTCTCCAATGAAAGGAGCCAGGGAGAAATAAATGATTTTAAGGCCAGGGTAGGGAAAATTAAAAAATGAGCTCTAAGCATCTGTGGTGCCAGAAAGTGAGGAAGTGCTCAAAAAACAAGTAAACAAACAAACTGATGGGAGCATGTTGACAGGATATATGAACTACCCTGAAGGAACTCCTAATGGCCAAAGCTAGAACAATCTGAACAATAAAATAAATAATATTATTGTATTATAAACCCACAGACTAAAATAATTATCCATGAGTCCATATTGACATAAAAAATACTCAAATAAATAAACAAGTCGGGGAGAAGAGACTGCTTTTCCTTACAGTAGAATTCCAGACACTCCAAACACTAAACATTAGAAGGAACAATGGGAAGGGAATGCCACCATTGAGCAAATGCACAAACTACTGTTGGATGCTAACATTAGTGGAAGAAAGTATGATGAAAAACAGGACCTTTGTATAGTCTCAAAGTATTTGGTTGGCCAAAAGGTTCATTCGGCGGGTTTGCAAAGCAGAAACAGAGACACAGATGTAGAGAACAAACGTATGGACACCAAGCGGGGGGTGGGTGGTAGTGGGATGAACTGGGAGACTGGGATAAACATATATACACTAATATGTATAAAATAGATAACTAATAAGAAACTGCTGTATAAAAAATAAAATTTTAAAAGTAAAAATATAAAACATAATTTAACAAAAGGTTCATTCGTTTTTTTCCCATAAGATGGCTCTAGTAGCACTTAGTTGTCTTTAACTTCATTCGAAACAATTCTGTTAGATTGTATGTGACAGCTGTCACATCAACATGTATTTAAAAAAAGACTTATCAAAGCTGGTGAATTTTTGTGTACCCATTTTAATATTGAAGATGGAAGAAAAAAAGGAACATTTTTGGCATATCATGCTTTATCATTTCAAGAAAGGTAAAAACGCAACTCAAACGCAAAAAAAAAAAAAGATTTGTGCAGTGTATGGAGAAGGTGCTGCGACTGATCAAATGTGTCAAAAGTGGTTTGTGAAGGGTCGTGCTGGAGATTTGTAACTGGATGATGCTCCACAGTCTGGTAAACCAGTTGAAGTTGATAGCAATCAAATCGAGACAGTAACTGAGAACAATCAACGTTATATACCACGCAGGAGATAGCCAACATACTCAAAATATGCAAATCAAGCATTGAAAATCATTTGCCCCAGCTTGGTTATGTTAATCGCTTTGATGTTTGGGTTCCACATAAGTTAAGCGGGAAAAAAAGAAACACAACTTCTTGACAGTATATCCTAATGCGATTCTCTACACAAATGTAATGAAAACATTCCATTTTTAAAACAAATCGTGATGGGCAATGAAAAGCGGATACTGTACAATAATGTGGAATGGAAGAGATCGTGGGGCAAGCTAAATGAACCACCACCAACCACACCAAAGGCCGGTCTTCATCCAAAGAAGGTGATGTTGTGCATATGGTGGGACTGGAAGGGAGTCCTCTATTATGAACTCCTTCCGGAAAATCAAACGATTAATTCCAACATGTACTGCTCCCAGTTACCAACTGAAAGCAGCACTCGATGAAAAGCATCCAGAATTAGTCAACAGAAAATGCATAATCTTCCATCAGGATAACGCAAGATGGCATGTTTCTTTGATGACCAGGCAAAAACTGTTACACCTTGTCTGGGAAGTTCTGATTCATCTGCCGTATTCACCTGACATTGCACCTTCAGATTTCCATTTATTTTGATCTTTACAAACTTCTCTTAATGGAAAAAATTTCAATTCCCTGGAAGACTATAAAATGCACCTGGAACAGTTCTTTGCTCAAAAAGATAAAAAGTTTTGGTAAGATGGAATTATGAAGTTGCCTGAACAATGGCAGAAGGTACTGGAACAAAAGGGTGAATATGTTGTTCAATAAAGTTCTTGGTGAAGACAAAAAATGTGTCTTTTATTTTTACTTAAAAACCGAAGGCACTTTTTGGCCAACCCAGTATCTCTCCACAAGGTACATATTAATTACAAAGGAAATAATAAAATAGTAGATTTATAGTGGAGAAAATTTGCAGAATAATTATGAGAAAACTATAAATAAATACAAATTGAGGAACATTCTACAAATACATGACCAGTACTCTTCAAAAGCATCAAGATCATGTACAACAAATAAAGACTGAGGAATTGGAGACTGGTGGAAACTAAACAGACATGACAACTAAATGCAATGTGTGATCCACAACTGGATCTTGGACTAGAGGAAAAGGGCATTAGAGAGAAAACTGTCAAAAGTCTAGTAAGGTCTGTGGATTAGTTAATAAGTTTGTACCACTGTGAATTTCCTGGTGTCAATAATTGTACCATGGTTATGTAAGATGCTAACATTAGGGGAAGCTGGCTAATAGGTATATAAGAACTCTCCTTGCTATTGTGAGTTTTCTGTAAGCCTAAAATTATTTCAAAATAAAAAGTTGAAAAATTATTCTTTTAATGTTTCTGCCTATTTTTTAATTGTTTTTCTGATTAACTCTATTAACTGGGTTATAAAAACAATATGTCCTAAGAGCATAAATAAAATGAAATTTATTAAAAATAAAGTCAGCATTACCATATTATCCAGCAATTCTACCTCTGGGTATATACCCAAAAGAACAACAGAATTGAAAGCAAGGACTCAAACAGGAATTTGTACACCACATTCATAGTAGCATTATTCACAACAGTCAAAAGACAGAAGCAACCCAAGTGTCCATCAACAGATGAAGGGATAAACAAAACATGGTATATACACACAATGGAATATTATTCAGTCTTAAAAAGGAAGGAAATTCTGACACATGCAACAATATGGATGAACACTGAGGACATTATGTTAAGTAAAATAAGCAAGACACAAAAGGAGACATATTATATGATTCTACTTACATGGGGTACCTAGAATAGTCAAATTCATAGAAATAGAAAGAGCAGTCGGTTACCAGGGACTGAGGGAGAGAGAGGGATGGGGAGCTAGTGTTTAATGGGTACAGAGGTTCATTTGGGGATGATTAAAAAGTCCTGGAGATGGATGGTGGTGATGGTTGCAGAATAATGTGAATGTACTTAATGCCACAGAACTGTACACAAAAATAGTTAAAACGGTAATTTTTATGTTATGTATATTTTACCACAATAAAAAATGTAAAAAAAAGGGTCAGCAAAATAAAGATATGAACTCAATATTAAGAAATCTAAGAAATTTTACATCTTTAAAACATACTGACTATAAATACCACCTAGTGGTCACATTTAAAATACCAAATTCCATTATCTAAGAGGCAGCTCAATTACTGCTTTTCCTCAATAATCTTACTCAAATTTACTGAATCAGCACCTTCTCCAAATATTTGTGATGTTGGCATCTCTGGATTTCATATCTGATCTAACCAGTTTCCCCACAGACTGAAAAGAGGCAATTTCAAAGCCCTTTATTCACCTGGTATGCAAAGGAGCCCTATGCCAGTTAGTTCTTAGCACGAAGATTCAGGGAGTCACTGACTGCCTAATGATGGTTGGTAAATTTCTCGTCCTAATGAATAAGGTCTCCAAATTTTCTAACCTTCTGACATTATATCTTGTTAGAAAAGAATTTCCAAAATAGAATCTCATGTTCAAATTTAAACATGAAAGCATATTTTCAAGGCCATGCAATGAATTTTTACTTAAGAGTAAACTAGGTTTACCCATGACTCTCTGATTGCTTTGTCTACTTCAAATAATAGTGACTGATACCTATCACAAAGAACTCTGGTCATTTTCGCTAAATACATGTATGGTAGAACTTGCTCTTATATAGAGACAAATAAAAATTCATTATTTAATAAGTGGACATATGAAATCTTTACAAAAGATCATGGGGACCGAGATGGAGGTTTAAATTAAATGAATTTTTAAAAAAAAATCAATACACAAATATTATATAGTTCTACTTGAGCTTAATATGGAAATGTTAAAGTATGTAAGTATCAATTTACCTTGCAGAAATATCCCCTTAAATATCAATGTTAGAGGTTCAGAGAATTTTTAATAGGTAGCTTTTTATTAGAACACTTACTGGCTAAACAACACGTTTTTAGCCAACATTAAGATTAATATTTTGAGAAAATGTTACCTTCTTCAAGCTTTTTTTTCAGTTCTTCTATTTCTTTCTGAAACTGACGAAGCAAAGCATCCTTTGGATCTTCATTAATTCTAGCTTTATTTTTAATATTCTTAGCACGATTAGCATACCGCAATGTACTGATGGTTTCATCGTAATTGTAATCTGCTGGTCCAATATTTGCACACTGTTGAATTAGGAATACAAAACGTTTTACACTTGACACAAATTAATACTACCATTATGAACATATCAAAAAGAATTTTGGAATATATTTCCATTCCGGTCTCCCTGAAAAAGAGGGCACCACCACATAGGTTTCCAAACAATACAATTATAGACTCGCACACATGGTGTGCTAGAAAAACTAACCCCAAATTTTAAAAAGTAAAATAATCAATAGCTTTTAAAATGTTATGAATATTAACTACTGGCATAAGCAGGAATCTTAAATTTTCCTGATGATAATTATACGACCAATTAAGTCTTACCATCATGGTTTTTGAATTTCCTCCTAAGGAATCCTGAAGAAGACGAGTCAATTTAGAGTTACGATAAGGCACATGAGTGCTTTTTCCATCAACCAAGGCAGAAATAACATTACCAAGGGTAGAAAGTGAAAGATTGATTTTTGTAGCTTCTTTCAGGCGCTGCCCAGTAGCTCCAGTTTTTGCTTGTCTTTCTGAACCCTTACAATAAACAGAGACAGAAGTAAAGCTAAAATAAAAAATACAAAATATTCTTCCCAAAGTTAAAAAAAAAAGTATTTTAACGGTAAAAAATCTAATATATCTGGAATTCACTTCAAAATAATACTGGACGGGAAGAAGTGGCTGAGGGTAGAGATGAAATAGGACTGGCCATGAACTGATAATTGCTGAAGTTGGGTGATGGGTACATGGGAAATCATTATACTATTCTATCTACGTTGTATGGGTTTGAAATAGTCCATAATTAGTAGTAAGTTAAGGGGACTTCCCTAGTGGTCCAGTGGCTAAGACTCTGCACTCCCAATGCAGGGAGCCCGGGTTCAATCCCTGGTCAGGGAACTAGATCCCACATGCCGCAACTAAAGATCCCGCATGCCACAACAAAGATCGAAGATCCCACGTGCCACAATTAAGACCCAGCGCAGACAAATAAATAAATATTTTAAAAAGAATAATAAGTTAAACACATACACAAGTAAAACTTAAAAATTATATAATCACTCCTTTTCACTTGTATTATTATTTATTTATAAAATAAAAAGAAATCACAAGAGTTATTCTTAAGTAGCATCCTGTTACTTACAGCAAGATCTACAAGATGGAGCTTCCCCATCCTGACATGCATGTTACCATCAACGCCTTTTTCACTGCATTCTATAGTAATTGTAAAGATGGCATGGGAACGAGAACTATGTTCATTCATATTAGTTGCACCAACAGAACCTTGAATAAAGGGAGGAAATTATTTAAAACTATAACAACAGGGAATGCCTTTAAAAATAATTAAATATCCAGAATACTGAATTTCATCAGAGCCAAAAGCCAGAGAGCATGGCTAAAACATAAAAACTTAGGCATATTTAGCCATTATTAGAAATTTCTGACAATTTATGTTGATAACAAAAAACTGTATTTTTTTCACATGAAAGAGGGGATTTGAGAACAAAATATTTAATTTCAAGTATTGCTGGCTTAAAAAATTAACTAATTTACATAAAAAATACATGTTAAATAATTCAAAAAATTAACTGCTGTTTCAGCTGTCTCTAAAAAGTATTATTGATATGTTCTGGGAATCAACCACAGGAATACTTGCATATATACATTAGATGATACAAAGATATTCAGGGAAGAACTGTTTACAACAGCGAGAGATCAGAAACAACCAATATGACAGTGGTTAATCAATTATAGAATAGTCACACTATGAATTACTAAGCAGTCTTTTTTAAAAAAAATAAGGTAGATCTGAATGACATGGAAAGATACCCATAACATATGAAAAAAAGAAAGGAATATAGAGTATAATCCCATTTCTGTAAAACAAAAGCATCCATTCAAAATATGCTAAGAATTTGAGTGTGTATAAATATTTTACATGAATATATTGTGCAAACAAAGAAAAAGATCTGTTTTGTTTTTCACAATAGGCATGTATTGGGGTTTTTTTCTTAAATTCCGAAGTATTTTAAAAACAATATGTTAATTTCACCCAATGCCAAAATTATTTTCCTACTATATTCATGTAGAGCTTCTCCATGTGAGCTGTGATTTTACAATTTAAACATTAAAAGGGTACTCTTTATTAGCAAATGGCCATATTATAAGTCAGATAACTAGAAAGTAAATTGCACTGGTAAAGAAAAGTAAAGCCCAATGAAAGAAGGTAAATGGAAAATCAGTGAGGGAAAATGCAAGGATCTGTGATTCCATACTATACTTTTCTGTTTTCTTTTAAATCAAGTTATGAATTTTTAAAATCAATTTTTCTCCAAAAATATAAAAAACTAATAAATCTGACACCACTTCAAATCATCTAATCAGATGTAACACACTATACATATTTCCACAGAGTAGTAGGTCTTATTTTACCTTGTTTTTTTTCCACTTAACATTATCTCCTACATATATTTCCATGTAAAAACCAACTTGAAACTTTTACTAAAATTGAGTTATTATCTTACTGGGAGATATTTGGGGTTGTTGCCTATTTTAGTTCTTCATAAGGGCCACTAATATGAGCATCTTTGAGGAGATACCTTTCTTTCTCTTTAGAATTATACCCATGGGATGTATTTTCCAAACTGGAGCTACCTTATGAAAAGGATAGGAACAGTTTTATAGCTATGTGATTATCAAAACAAGCTATAGCAGTGTTTTTCAGTTTGGAGTGGGAGAGAAAGTGTAATTTGAAAAAGTCATATTAAATATTTTAATACCCATTGTTTTTGCAATATAAGTAAAGCATGCTATTTATGATTGTGATTTTTCTATATTTCCAGTTATGAAAACAAAGCAATGCAACAGATGTTATGTCAAAAGTGACCTACACTGAACTTTACAATCCCTAGGAGAGAACAGCTTGCAGCAATCAAGTAGACTAAATGATCCAACCTAACACACTGCATAATGGAAATAAAACATTTCCATAGCTGTAATTTTTGTCAAAATATTTATTTTGGAATAAAAAATTAAATTTTTATGTTTTTCAAGGAGGTACAGAAAAACTTATCCCAATCCTTCTCTTCCCCACCCCCTTCCTCCTTGGCAACCATAAGTCTGTTCTCTGTACCTATGAATCTGTTTCCATTTCATAAATGTGTCCATTTGTGTTGTATTTTAGATTCCACATATAAGTGATATTATATGGTATTTGTCTTTCCTTCCGACTTAATATGATAATCTCTACGTCCTTCCTTGTTGCCGCAAATGGTATTATTTCATTCTTTTTTATGTCTGAGTAATATTCCATTGTGTAATATTCCTTCTTTATCCATTCATCTGTTGATGGACATTTAGGTTGTTTCTATGTCTTAGAAACAACTAGCAGCTATTGTGAATAGTGCTGCTATGAAGATAGGGGTGCATGTATCTTTTCAAATTATAGTTTTGTCTGGATATATGTCCAGGAGTGGGCTATATGTCCAGGACTGGATATAGTTTTGTCTGGATATAGGTCCAGGAGTGGGATTGCTGGATCATCTGGCAACTCTTATTTTTAGTTTTCTGAGGAACCTCCATACTGTGCTCCACAGTGGCTGCACCAATTTACATTCCCACCAGCAGTGCAGGAGGGCCCCCCCTGCAGCTAAACCTTTAATTCTTGAACTCAATCTATTTATTAAGAAGACTATTTTCCTCTCTGCTATCTTAGGTGTTCAAATCTCTTTACCTTCCTCTCATTTTATTTCTCTCATTAGAATTTTTTCATTTTTCCTTAGACAAATCTCATATACCAAGTTAAATTAATTCTTAGGTAGTTAATGGAAGGTTTTGGTCACTATTGTGAATGGAATCTTATGTTAAAATTTTCTTATGTTAAATAAGCAATACATGAACATATTCCTGGTATAAAAAATTCAAAACTACAAACATACAAAAAACATAAAGTGAAAGCTCCCTATATTCCTTTCCCCCAATCTTATTTCCCCTTCACTAAAGGTAACCACTATTAAATGGCCTTTCATTTTGTATTTCACATACATACAGGTGAACACACACACAAAATACCCAAATATGTAGTTTGATAATTTGGCTTTTTTTACACATGGGATGATGCATTACATACTGTGCTAGTTAGTTTTCTTTTTCCCTTAATATATATCTGGAAAGTCTTTTGGGTCTCTACATGTAGATTTAACTCACTGTTGGTTTGTTTTTTACAGCTTCATTATAGTCCATAATATTTCTGCACCATAATTTATATAACCAATGTTTTATTGACAGTTATTTAGGTTGTGTCAAACTTTTTGCTATTACAAGTAATGCTGTAATAAGGTATTTTTTTGTTTACACCAAAAAATATTTTTCTAGAATATATATCTACAAATAGAAACAGTGGGTCAAAGGAATGCATCCTTAAAAATTTCAACAGATACAGTTATCCTGCCCTTCAAAAAGACTGCATATTCCCATCACCATTGCCCATTTCCTTAGAGCCTCACCAACCTGGATATCCTTTCATCCAAACTGATGGGTAAAACATCTCCCATTGTTGTTTTAATATGCATTTTTCCTGATTACTTGTGAAGTCAAACATCCTTTCATATACTTACTGCTGTGTATAGTTCTTCTATGAATAACAGTCATAAACATCTTTTGCTCATTTTCCTGTTAAAATTTTGGTACTTTTCTATTATTTGGTTTATAAGAATACAATTGAATTTTTTAAATTTTTGCTTTGTTTCCTTGAGTTTGCTAGATTTTTAGTCTAGTCACAAAAATCTAAAAAAAAAAGGTTATTTCTTATGTTCTTTTCTTTTACCTCTAATCTCTAATTGCTGTTAGCAACATCATTAGTACTAGGCCTGGGGCATCAGCAATATTGCTGAAACTTTTTATTCTTTAGAAAAAACTTGAAACAATTACTAAAAAGAATGCCACTTTATTTAATTTTGTTTGCTTTTCTTGTCAACAAAAGGGAGGTGCCTGGTTAATGCTCACTAATGGTGTAGATTCAAATGCTCACTCTGCAACTTATTAAGTAGTATATGACCTGGACAATTTACTTTAAGTCTCAGTTTCCTCAATCATAACATAGGAATTTAATACCTTCATAGCCCATTTTGAGGATTAAAGAGATCATTCTTATAAAGCATTTGAACAAGCACTTGCCACACAGTAAGTACTCAATAAATGTTACCAATATTATTATTACTAACAAGAGACAGCGATATGAGAGTCTCAAAGATATAGTGCTATTGCTAAGTAACAAAATTTTGGTCAGCATGGAAAGCAATCTATGATATCTTTCATTCATATATGCTTTCCACATAGTAAATAGTCAAAGAGGAAGGGTTTTCAAGAAACCTAAAAATCCAATCTTTATGGCGCAAAATGCCAAAAATGCTTCTAAAAGAGCCTACTCCGCACATCACAATTAAGCACTATACTTACGATTTTTGTGGCCCAGTGTCATAATTCTATCCATATCATCAGCATTATTTACCACATAAGCTGATAAATCCTTGATATAAACTCCCACATCAGGTCTTTCTTTAACCTAAAAAAAAAATCATACAGACTTTACACATATATCCATAATTCTTCCACAGTTATTTATTGAATATCTACTACATGTTGGACACTGTGCTAGAGAGTGAGGATACAGTGATGAACAAGGTAGACAGTTTCTACACTACTGGGGGTAACAATCTACAGGGAGAACATACAAATGAATAATTACATTTATTTTATTTTATTTTATTTCAATTGTGATAATGCCATGAGGAAAAAAAAATACAGGAAAGTGTAAGAATACAATATAGGGACTTCCCTGGGGGCGAAGTGGTTAAGAACCCACCTGCCAATGCAGGGGACACGGGTTCGTGCCCTGGTTCAGGAAGATCCCACATGCCACAGAGCAACTAACCCTGTGTGCCACAACTACTGAGCCTGCACTCTAGAGCCCGCGAGCCACAACTACTGAGCCTGTGTGCCACAACTACTGGAGCACTTAGAGCTCATGCTCCGCAACAAGAGAAGCCACTGCAATGAGAAGCCCGCGAACCGCAATCTCCATACTGTTTTCCACAGTGGCTGCACCAATTTACAGTTCCACCAACAGTATAAGAGTGTTCCCTTTTCTCCACAGCCTCTCCAGAATTTGTTATTTGTAGACCTTTTGATGATGGCCATTCTGACCAGTGTGAGGTGGTACCTCATGGTAATTTTGATTTGCACTCCTCTAATTATTGGTCTTTATCTTAACAGCAATTTGAAGCCACTGGAGTATTTCACACAGCTGAATGAAATAATCAGATCTATGGTATCCATGTAAAAATATTACCTTTCCATGAGTAACTTTATGAGAACTTTTACCCAACTTGAAGGCTGTATTTGGGATATATTTATTTAAAATACATATAGTATTTTAATACTATCTGTAAAATACAAATAGAAATACAAAATTCACTTTTCAAGGCCCTAGAAGTCACATCCAACAAATCAACAGAATAAAGTGAAACTGAGGCAGAGGCCTGTGGCTGCCAGTGGGGCGAGCCATTCCAAAGGTAGTAAGACTGGACAAAGATGATAAACAAAAGTTTATATCAGAAACAAAAGTCACAAAGGCAAATACTCTAAATTCTAGGTATTGATCTTAAATCTAGTTAGAGGTTTTGGGTTTCTTTAGTCTCTCTCTCTTCTTTTTTTTTTTTTTTTGCAGTACGCCAGCCCCTCACTGTTGTGGCCTCTCCCACTGCAGAACACAGGCTCCAGATACGCAGGCTCAGCGGCCATGGCTCATGGGCCCAGCCGCTCTGTGGCATGTGGGATCTTCCTGGACCGGGGCATGAACCCGTGTCCCCTGCATCGGCAGGCAGACTCTCAACCACTGCGCCACCAGGGAAGCCCTCTTTAGTCTTCTTTATGATATATTTGCCCCTCACTGTTGTGGCCTCTCCCACTGCAGAACACAGGCTCCAGATACGCAGGCTCAGCGGCCATGGCTCATGGGCCCAGCCGCTCTGTGGCATGTGGGATCTTCCTGGACCGGGGCATGAACCCGTGTCCCCTGCATCGGCAGGCAGACTCTCAACCACTGCGCCACCAGGGAAGCCCTCTTTAGTCTTCTTTATGATATATTTATACATTAGGAAAAATTACCTTTTTTCTGTCATGAGATATACATTAAGCCCTTATTTTACTAGTAGTAAAGAAATGTGTTGGTCTCTGTAAACCAACGGGTTTCAAACTGTGCTCTGACAAGCACTAGAGGGTCCATGATGGCAATGACGGGGCCATTGTGTGAGTTTGGGGGTTCTCAGACCCAGACACAAGTTCTAAAGAGAGCTTTACTTTCATGTATTTTATAGATTGGGCTTCCACATAAGGTTTGGTTTGATTCAACTGTTTAATGGCTTTAAATCTTTTTAAATGTTTGAATATTACTGGTTTATGTCAATGCTTCTCAGAAAAATCTATGGTAAAGAATTATACGTATATTTCTAATGTGGAAAGTGATATCTCTGAAAAATACAAAAATCATGCACTTGGATACCATGACAATGTCAAATTACTATAAAAGTTTTTAAGCATGTACTTTCATTTACTATTCTCATCTCATTGCAGACTGAAAACAAACATTCTTCAAACTGGCATCAGTCTGCAAAGTCTACAGTCATTCCCAATCACAAGATATTAATTCTATATTCAATTATTAATTGTAGATAAACTAATTAGACATGAAATATGAAGAAACTGAATATGATTCTGAAATAAAGCAGGACTCTGAGACAAGATGGCAGATAGAAGGACACGAGCTCACCCTGTATCAAGAAAACACCAAAATCAAAACTAACTGGTGAACAACCATCGGAAAAAAAAACACTACAACCTACCAAAAAAGATATCCTACATCCAAAGACAAAGGAGAAGCCACAAGAAGACATTAGAAGGGGCTCAACCGCAATAAAATCAAATCCCATATCTGCTGGGTAGGTGACCCACAAACTGGAAAATAATTATATCACAGATGTTCTCCCACAGGGGTGAAAGTTCTGAGCCCCACATCAGACTTCCTATCCTGGGGGTCTGGCATCGAGAGGAGAAGCCCCCACAGCATCTGGCTTTGAAGGCCAGTGGGGTTTGATTGCAGGAATTCCACAGGACTGGGGGAAAGAGGAACTCTACTCTTGGAGGGCACACACAAGGTCTCGTGCACACCAGTGCCCAGGGGAAAAAGCAGTGACCTCGTAGGAGCCTGGGCCAGACCTACCTGCTGGTCTTGGAGAGTCTCCTGGGGAGGCAGGGGTTGGCTATGAATCACTGTGGGGACAAAGACACTGGCGGCAGTAGTTCTAGGGAGTACTCACTGGCATGAGTCCTCCTGGAGGCTGCCATTTTCTCACCAAGACCTAGCGCCACCCAACAGCCTGTAGGCTCCAGTGCTGGGACTCCTCAGGCCAACCAACCAACAGGGCAGTAACACAGCCCCACCCATCAGAAGACAGGCTGCCTAAAGTCTTCCTGAGCCCACAGCTGCCTGCTAAACAGCCCCCTTGACACGGCCCTGCCCACCAGAGGGACAATACCCAGCTCAACTCACCAGTGGGCAGGAACCAGTTCCCCCCACCAGGAAGCCTGAACAAGCCTCTTAGACCAGTTATTTGATGGAGAAATCTAAAGCTTGCCAGACAAGCAAAACCTAAGAGAATTCAGCACCACCAAACCAGCTTTGCAACAAATGCTAAAGGAACTTCTCTAGGCAGAAAAAAAAAGGACGTAAATACACACAATAAAATTATGAATAGAAAAGCTCACCAGTAAAGGCAAATATATGTTAAAGGTAGGAAATCATCCACACACAAATACAATATCAAAACCAGCAATCAAGAGGAGAGTACAAATGCAGGATACTGGAAATGCATTTGAAATTAAAAGACCAGCAACTTAAATCTATCTTGTTTATATATAGAATACTATATCAAAACTTCATGGTAATGGCAAATCAAAAATCTGCAATAGATACACACACAAAAAAGAAAAAGAAATTCAAACACAACTCTAAAGTTAGTCATTAAATCACAAAGGAAGAGAACAAAAGAGGAAGGGGAGAAATAAGACCTACAAAAACATATCCAAAACAATTAACAAAATGGCAATAAGAACATACATATCAATAATTACCTTAAATGTAAACGGATTAAATGCTCCAACCAAAAGACACAGACTGCTGAATGGATACAAAAACAAGACCTGTATATATGCTGTCTACAAGGGACCCACTTGAGATCTAGGGACACATACAGACTGAAAGCAAGGGGATGGAAAAACGTCTTCCATGCAAGTGGAAATCAAAAGAAAGCTGGAACAGCAATACTCATTTCAGACAAAATAGATTTTAAAATAAAGACTGTTACAAGAGACAAAGAAGGACACTACATAATGATCAAGGGATCAATCCAAGAAGAAGATAACAATTCTAAATATATGCACCCAACATAGGAGCACCTCAATATATAAGGCAAATGTTAAGACCCATAAAAGGAGAAAGTGACAGTAATTGTGAGGGACTTGAACACCCCACTTTCAACAACAGACAGATCATCCAGACAGAAAATCAATAAGGAAAAACAGGCCTTAAATGACACATTAGAACAGATGGACTTAATTGATATTTATAGAGCATTCCATTCAAAAGCAGAATACCCATTCTTCTCAAGTGCACATGGAACATCCTCCAGGATTGACCACATGCTGGGCCACAAAGCAAGACTTGGTAAATTTAAGAAAATTAAAATCATATCAGGACTTCCCTGGTGGTGTGGTGGTTAAGAATCCACCTGCCAATGCAGGGGACATGGGTTCGAGCCCTGGTCCACAAAGATCCCACATGCCGCAGAGCAAATAAGTGCATGTGCCACAACTGATCCTGCGCTCTAGAGCCCAAGAGCCACAACTACTGTGCCCACGTGCTGCAACTACTGAAGCCCATGTGCCTAGAACCTGTGCTCCGCAACAAGAGAAGCCACCGCAGTGAGAAGCCCACTGACCACAACGAAGAGTAGTCCTCGCTCGCCACAACTAGAGAAAGGCCACGCACAGCAACAAAGACCAACACAGCCAAAAATAAATAAATAAATTTATTTTTAAAAGTCATATCAAGCATCGTTTCCAACCACAATGCTCTGAGATTAGAAATCAATTATAAGGAAAAAAAAACTGTAAAAAACACAAACACGTGGAGGCTAAACAATATGCTACTAAACAACCAATGGATAACTGAAGAAATCAAAGAGAAAATTAAAAAATACCTAGAGACAAATGAAAATGAAAGCACAACTATCCAAAACCTATGGGATGCAGTGAAAGCAGTTCTCAGAGGGAAGTTTATAGCAATACAATCTTACCTCAGGAAACAAGAAAAATCTCAAATAAACCTAACCTTACACCTAAAGCAATTAGAGAAAGAACAAACAAAACCAAATAGAAGGAAAGAAATCATAAAGATCAGAGCAGAAATAAATGAAATAGAGATGAAGAAAACAATAGAAAAGATCAATCAAATTAAAAGCTGGTTCTTTGAAAAGATAAACAAAATTGATAAACCTTTAGCCAGACTCATCAAGAAAAAAAAGGAGAGGGCTCAAATCAATAAAATTGAAATGAAAAAGGAGAAGTTACAATGGACACCAAAGAAATACAAAGAAATACAGAGGATCATAAAAGACTACTACAAGCAACTATACGCCAATAAACTGGACAACCTGGAAGAAATGCACAAATTCTTAGAAAGGTACAACCTTCCAAGACTGAACCAGGAAGAAATAGAAAATATAAAGAGATCAAACCCATGCACCTATAGTCCCCTAATCTATGACAAAGGAAGCAAGAATATACAATGGAGAAAAGACAGTCTCTTCAATAAGTGGTGCTGGGAAAACTGGACAGCTACATGTAAATGAATGAAATTAGAACACTCCCTAACACCATACACAAAAATAAACTCAAGTGGATTAAAAGCCTAAATGTAAGGCCAAATACAATAAAACTCTTAGAGGAAAACATAAGCAGAACACTCTTTGACATAAATTGCAGCAAGATCTTTTTCAATCTACCTCCTAGAGTAATGAGAAGAAAAATAAACAAATGGGACCAAATTAAACTTAAAATCTTTTGCACAGCAAAGGAAACCATAAACAAAATGAAAAGACAACTTACAAAATGGGAGAAAATATTTGCAAACAAAGCAACCAGCAAGGGATTACTCTCTAAAATATACAAACAGTTCATGCACGTCTATATAAAAAAACAAACAACCCAATCAAAAAATGGGTAGAAGATCTAAATAGACATTTCTCCAAAGAAGATATACAGATGGCTAAAAAACACCAATTATTAGATAAACAAAACACTAATTATTAGAGAAATACAAATCAAAACTACGCAGTATCACCTCACACCAGTCAGAATGGCCATCATCAAAAATTCTACAACCAATTAATGCTGGAGAGGGTGTGGAGAAAAGGGAACTCTCCTACACTGTTGGTGGGAATGTAAATTGGTACAACCACTATGGAGAACAGTATGAAGCTTCCTTTCCAAAACAGGGAGGGGCCCGGGTCCCCAAAAAAAAAAAAAAAAAAAAAAGAAAAGCAGTCAAAAAACTGCTTTTTATAGCTGAAACAATAGTTCAGGTATAAAACAGAGTCCTAGTTCCTCCTCAAGGAATATATAAAACAATCTGATGTGTATCTTGGAGTTGTTCTGTAGAAACCAAGACCCCCAGCCAGGTTGAGGATGATGACTACAGGCTGACCACAAGCACTAGACCTCAGACTGGACTAAACCAGGAGGTTGATGATTAAGATTCCCAAAATATCACCCTGTTACCTCACCACCAACCAATCAGAAGTCATGCACCCTGCAACACTCACTGCAAATGTTGCCTTTAAAAACCCATCCCTGAAAAAAAGCCATTAGGGAGTTAGAGCCTTCTGAGCATGAGCTTGCTTGGTGCCCTGCAATAAAACAGTGTACCTTCCTTCAACACAACCCAGTGTCAGTAAATTTGCCTTGCTGTGTGGCAGGCAAGCAGACCCAAGTTTGGTTCAGTAACAATTTTGGTGACCATGAAGGGACAGCCATCTTGAGTGGCATCTCACTCATGGCACATCAGCCCTGGGCTGACACTGGCCCTCAGATTTTGTCCAGCAGGTGCCTGAGTACTTTTGTCTCAGGGACAGCCCCAAGTGCTTGCCACTAACCAGGCAGCACTGGCCCATGGTGTTTTCGATTCCCTGGTAAAGGAAACAAGGCTCTGGTCCTGGTGTAAGACGTCTCTGGTAAGCAGTGTAACCATGTGTGTGACAACACCAGGGCATTCTTCCCTACTGGGTTGCCTTGATTGGAATTTTACTTTTTTGTGGGGGAAGGTGTATGACATGGTCATCTTGTTTTGAGCAGAGTACCACTTTAATTGGACTTTCCCTTCTGGATCAAGGAGTCCCTTGGCCATCCAGCACTGCCTGAGCAGTAATTGAGAAACTCCCTGTTAGACCAAGGCTCATCTGCAACCCTGTCTGGAATGGCAGGTAGGAAACTTTCCATTCTCATTCTAGGAAACTGTGACCCTGAGAAGACTCTGGATACTGATCTGCCAGTCTGTCTGTTTCTGGTAATAGCAGCAGTGTGAAAGAATAATGGGTAATGAGAGCTCTGTTCTACCTTGTAGTCCCCTAGGGTGGATTTTGCAAAACTGGAAGAACTGCAGCTATGCTCCCATGAAAAGAAAGAGAATGATATTTTACTGTAACACCACATGGCCCCAACATTCCTTAGGCTCTGATGAACAATGGCCCCTCAGTGGTCTTTAGACTATAACACCTACTTTCAACTAGAACTGTTTTTTAAAAGGGAAAGAAAATGGGATAAAATTCCTTATGCATAGGCTTTTATGATATTGTATCAAAGTGAGCCTTCTGGAATTAGTTTGACTTTTATCTCGGGTGTACACGAGTTTGAATCCTGTTTTCTCTCTGGTTTTGACCCTCATTAGGGGATCCTGGCCCTGGTTTGGGAGGAGATCCCACCAGGAGGAAAGAAGGAAATTAAAGGATTAATCATTCTCAGAGATACCCCTGATATTGACTCTCATTAGAGGGCCCTGGTCGTTACCTTTGTTAGAGAGTCCTGGTAACTTAAATGTGGTCTAGACACTCCTAAAAACTAATAGCTTAAATTCAGTCATGAGTCTGGGTCAGCGCCAGCAAGTTCACCTAGAAATGAGGCACATGAATGTGAGTGAGTGGTATGTATTACTGTCTATTATTGTTATTTGTTTATGAAAGTTAAAAAAAAATTGGATGGTAATGCTAGCAAAGAATTTTTATCAAAAACACAGGGATTTAATTTGTATAACAAACAGTTTATAATGCCTAAACAATGAATCTCAATGGCAGCAGTTACTCCCCTCCCCAGAATGTTTTAGAAGTTTGTGGGGGAATTTCTGGTTCACTTGAGGACGCTATTAGTATTCATAGGCAGGGGCCTGGGATACTAAACACCTTGAAATGAAATGGGTCACAGTCAATGAATTGTCCCATGCAACTCTGAATGTCCTACCAGATATTAACATGGGTGAAAAAACAATTTATAATTGCCTGAATCTAAACCCTAACTCTATTGTACATATGAAGACTAAGTGCTTTCCCATGGTAATAATAATAATATAGGAATGCAGGAAAACTGAGGAAAGAACTACTTTATTTTCCTCAGAACTCTACCAAGAGCTAGTTACTATTTTAAAAGACCATGTCATTGACAGTAACACCAGTCAAGATGTTTAGATCACCAATACAACATACTTATAATAGTCTGCATTTGTAGCTGCTACAATCATAATGATTATATATGCTTCTGACTACTTCATTATGTCATTGAGTATGATCACATCTAAGCATTTATATATTGAAATACAAGCACTTTATTTTTTAATTAATTTTATTCTCTTTTATATTATAATAGGGCAGTATATTGATAATTTTTAAATTATGTGTGTAGATAGATTTCATCATCTATGAAATTTATTTCAGGATAGTCAAAGGGGCATTACAAGATATATGTTATAAAAAAGGGTCATTGGGTCTAATGTGGTTGAAAACCATTGACAAGACTGTTCCTGAGAATAAATCTGATCTATAATTACTGTTACAAAAATGGAAAATCTGTCCAAATGATTTTTATTCTAATAATCTATGCAATAAAATAATAAACTTTTAAAAGGTAAAAAGCACAGAATTAAAGTATCCATCAAAACCAAAGATGACAACTAGCAGAAATGAAACTTATCTCTATATTTGCTGTCTACACATTATCATTATAGATTAAGTCTTCATTAAGGTCCAACAAACACAAATAATACCTAAGCCTGTAATATACTGCTCCAAAAGCTCAGCTTATATAGTAAACTTAAAAAGAAAAAAAAAGCTAAAATGTATTGAATACTTTATTACGTGTCAATCAATGATTTTAAAACTTTGTATTAATTTGTTAATGTTGGCAATAATCCTATAAAGTAGATACTTTTATGATTTCCATTTCCATTTCCATTTCCATTTTCATGTGGCAAAGTACCTTTAAAGTACCTTTTGTTCAAAAAAGAGCTTAATTTAGTACACATTCTAATGCTTTGGAAAATGCTCCAATTTCAATTATCCATACCTCTAACCTCTGTGTCTGATCCTTGCCCAAAAGGTCACGAACTTCTTCATTATATATTTCCAAATAAGACACTCGAACCAAAAATCTGTAATAAAACATCATTAAAAGAAACAGTGAAATATTAGAACAGTTTTTTAAATGTGTTTATAAAATTTATACATCTTTCTTATGCTTGTACTTCTCAATATTAGAAAATATTAAGAATTCTCTTTTACCTTGTATCACCCTCTGCTTTTGCAATATGACCAAATATGTGAGCAAATGAATTTGGAATGATTCCTCTAAGTTCAGGAACAGCTCGAACACCTTCCATGGTAAAAGTTTTACCTGTTCCAGTTTGTCCATATGCAAAAATAGTCCCTGAAAATGATGAAGAGAATCAATCACTTCACAGAGTCATGCTACAGACCAATAGCTCTTAAAATTAATTCCTTTGACACCGTGATGCAATTTCTAGCCTGGATTTAAAGTTTATTCTAGTACAAATTTCACCTTTATTATCAGCAATTACAAGAGGTACTGTATGCCACATGAGCATAGCACTGTTAAAGAACTAGAGCCAATGAAATAAATACAAAATCTGACACTTTAGCTAATCATAAGAAATTTCTTAAAATGTGTATATTAATTACTTAATGTGGACGTTAAATTGGAGAAGGTAGTATAATTACAGCAAGAGAACACAGGTTCTAGAATAGAAAGACCTCAACGTGAATCCACACATCTGCCATTTTTCAGAGACTTGACCTTAGAAAGTCTATACCCAGAGATTATCTCCTCAATGGCAAAATGGGGATAAGAATGAATACTCTACGTTGATAGTAAGAACGAAATGAAACAATTTACTTCAAGTGACCAGCATGACGCCTGGCAACTGGTAGTTTTTTCTTCTTATTCCTAAAATAAGTACATTATTTTGAAATAAAATGTTTTAAGTAACAGTTGTAAGGAATAGGGGGAATTAACAAAAAAAGGTGACAATACAATTATTACAAGTAATTACAGATACAACTTAAAATTTTCTAAATACCCAAATTCATTCACTCAACAAATACTACACATCTGTGTCTGGCATTGTGCGAGGCACCGGGGACACAGTGACAAACAAGACAAACACAATCTTTAATCTTATGATATGTCATCTTGGGGAGGACATACTAGCCAAATAATTATAAGCAGGATGAGTGTTGGGAAATGAGAAACACGGAGCTCTAGATGAGAGTTAAGGGACATAATCTGGGCAGGAGAACTGATGAAGGAGGAAAGGGGAAGAGGTCAGGGAAGGCTTTCCAGAAGAGGTAAGGTTTAAGATACGATCTGATATATGAGCAAGAGTTAGACAGGAACAGAGCGGACAGCCAGAGGCAAAAAAGAGAATGGAGATTTTGAAGAAATGTAATGAGACCAGAATGGAAGAAACAGAGATAGAAAAGGACAGTGGATGCAGATACAGCTAAAGAAATTAACAGGGGCCTAATCACACAGGACGATGAAGAACATCTTAAGGCTTTTAGAGCTTATGCTAAAAACAAAGTGAAGCCATAGAATGATTTTTCAATCAGAGGAGTGACATCATAGTCACTTTGGCTATACTGTATACGAAGAATTGGAAGAAAGCAAGAGGAGACGTGAAGAAATAAGTTAGAGGGCTGAAGTAGTTAGCCAGATGAGAGATGGTGCTGACAATAGATAAAAGGGGATGAGAAAGGTAGAAGGATTTCAGAGATATTTAACAGTAGGATGTCAGAGATATTTAATAGTTAGAATCAAGAGGACCTGGAAAATAACTAGTCACAAGGGGACCAGGGAAAAGGAAGAATTGAGAGTGACTTTCAATTTCTGGCTTGACCAAAGGGATGTATGGCTATGCCATGTACTGAGATGGTGAACAACACTAGAAGAAATAACATCATGAATTTAGTTTGGGGGTACTGAGCTTTAAGTCTACGATACACCCAAATGGATGTGTCAAGCAAGCAGGAGGATGGATGAGATTCATTTGCCACTGCAGCCATGAAGGTGGATGAGATTTCTCAGGAGACAGTATAGTATGAGAAGATAGCCTAGAAAGTGACAGCATAAATGAAAAACGTTTCTCAACTACTACCACTCTATTCAGTTAACAACAACTTGTCGTCATTTCTGGACTTTCTATGAAAATAAATTAATAACAACAGAAACCATTTTTATACATGGGAATAATTTAAAAGTCTTAATTTTTTCTAACTCACTAAATATTTCAAACTCTTGCATTAAGAATATAACTTACTGCATTCCAAGGAGCTGAAAATATCATGAACTCATATACTGCATTTTAGAAAAGACACCACAGCTACCATTTACTGATCATTTGCTATGTGCTATGTCATGTACTTTACATGCATTCCTATTTAATTTTCACCCCAATCCTAAGAGCTAGGCAATGTTTATATTCCCACAGTTTAGTTGAGGAAACAAAGGCTTAGAAAGGTTGAGTTACTTGCTCAATGACATAGTAAGTGGTAGAAACAAGATCTGAACACACTCCAGTTGGCTCCATAGCCCATGTTTTTTACCAGTATGTAATGACCAAAAAGAAATTTGAGCTCAAAATTAATACCTAATGCAATTTCTATGAATGCATTAAATATATGAATATTACTAATTTAAAAAGGATATTAAGTAACTAGAGAAAGAAGAACAAACAAAACCCAAAGTTAGTAGAAGGAAAAAATCATAAAGATCAAAGCAGAAATAAATGAAACAGAGAGAAACAAAACAATAGAAAAGATCAATCAAACTAAAAGCTGGTTCCTCTGAAAAGATAAATTTAATTGATAAACCTGTAGCCAGACTCAACATGAAAAAAAGGGAGAGGGCTCAAATCAATAAAATTAGAAATGAAAAAAGAGAAGTTACAACAGACACCACAGAAATACAAAGGATTATAAGAGACTACTATAAGCAACTATATGTCAATAAATGGTCAATCTAGAAGAAATGGATAAACATATAACCTTCCAAGACTGAACCAGGAAGAAACAGAAAATATGAACAGACCAATCACAAGTACTGAAATCAAAACTGATTTTAAAACTGCTAACAAACAAAAGCCCAGGACCAGGTGGCTTCACAGGTGAATTCTACCAAACATTTAGAGAAAAGTTAACACCTATCCTTCTGAAACTCTTCCCAAAAATCGCAGAGGAAGGAACACTCCCAAACTCATTCTATGAGGCCACCATCACCCTGACACCAAAACCAAACAAAGATACCACAAAAAAAAGAAATAGGCCAATATCACTGATGAACATAGATGCAAAAATCCTCAACAAAATACTAGCAAACTGAATCCAACAATACATTAAAAGGATCATACGCCACGATCAAGTGGGATTTATCCCCAGGATGCAAGGATTCTTCAACATCCACAAATCAATCAGTGTGATACACACATTAATAAACTGAAGAATAAACACCATATGATCAGCCGCTGATTCCGGAGCCGAGGTCGCCACTGCAGCCACCGCTGGAGGAGTGGGCTTGGGAAGGAAGCGGTCACCATGCCCAGAGCTCCGCTAATAAGTGTCTTTGTCCCCTGCAGTCCTCCCACGGGAATGACCATGGATAAAAGTGAGCTGGTACAGAAAGGCAAACTCGCCAAGCAGGCAGAGCGCCACGATGACATGGCTGCGGCCGTGAAGGCAGTCATGGAGCAGGGGCACGAGCTCTCCAATGAGGAGAGAAAACTGCTGTCTGTGGTTTACAAGAACACGGTCGGTGCCCACCGTTCTTCCTGGCGTGTCATCTCCAACATCAAACAGAAAACAGAGAGGAACGAGAAGCAGCAGCAGATGGGCAAAGAATACCGTGAGAAGATCAAGGCAGAGCTGCAGGACATCTGCAACAATGTTCTGGAGCTGTTGGACAAATACCTTATTCCCAATGCTACACAACCAGAAAGTAAGGTGTTCTACTTGAAAATGAAAGGTGATTATTTTAGATATCTTTCTGAGGTGGCATCTAGAGACAATAAACAAACCACTGTGTCAAACTCCCAGCAGGCTTACCAGGAAGCATTTGAAATTAGTAAGAAAGAAATGCAGCCTACACACCCAATTCAACTGGGCCTGGCACTTAAGTTCTCCATCTTTTACTATGAAATTCTAAACTCTCCTGAAAAGGCTTGCAGCCTGGCAAAAACGGCATTTGATGAAGCAATTGCTGAATTGGACACACTGAATGAAGAGTCTTACAAAGACAGCATCCTGATCATGCAGTTGCTTAGGGACAATCTCACTCTGTGGACGTCGGAAAACCAGGGAGACGAAGGAGATGCTGGGGAGGGAGAGAACTAATGTCTGTCATGCCCTGTGATCTCTTCAGTGTCACTCTGTACCCTCCACGTATATCCCTTTGTGCAATTAAAAAAAAAAAAGAATCGTACGTCAACTTTCAGTTTTTCACAGCCTCAGTCTAGCAAAAATGGTCCATGGGATAAGCAGCTGGTATTTGTATCTAAAAGTCAGATTGGTCACATAAATGCCACGGCATTCTGAAGTTTTGATTTTGATTAACATTGACAGGAATACTTTGTGTTTAATTTTTTTGAAAAACAATACTGTGATTATGGAGTTTTGTAATTTAGCAGCACTCTTACTGGTAGAAAACAAAATAGACCTGAATTATGTGTAACTTTTCGGAAAGTTTAATTCAATTCAAAACAGTCACTGAAATACAGTTCCATTGTAAATTTGTACAGAAAGTTATAGAGATTATATTGTGACACTGGGACTTGGAGTGAGAAACCTCTAGCTTGGCATTCGAGTTTCATGGTAATTCACAGTGATTCTGCCTGTTCTGTTCAGGGCTTGTAGACACTTGACCCATTGGGGCTGTTGCCACTCAAAAGTTCATGACTGCGGATGGCCACAGTGTCTTCCTCTGAGGAAAGTCGAAGCCAGAAATTAACATTCTTGGTGGCAGATAACTGGGTTATGACACCATGCAAAGGTCCAGTGCTCATAAACCACACATGACTCCAACCCCTTTCCTACAGCAGCATGTTACTGACTGGCAGCTTGCGCTTCCGTAGTGGAATCTGTTTTCCCTGTAACCATGAGCTCAAGAAGGAAAAAAAAAGCCATGTATCTTACTAATGGCCTTATCTGTTTCCTGGATAACACCTCCAAAAATAATGTTCTGCAGAGACTGCCTTTCACTTGAGGAGTAAGTACTCAGTCTTTGGGTTCTTCCTAGCTCGGGGCTTTAAAATTTTGAAATCTAAACATTCTTTCCCACTGTGCTTTTTGACTATTGATTTTGGTTTTCTCTTCTCTCTCTAAATTTGTCCTTCTTCTTCCTTACATTTTCTTCTTTATGCATTTTCTTTGCCTTTTGTTCACAGTTTAGTACTAGATGAGCAGGGACAGGGGGCCTGGAGGGGGTGAGGGATGTTGGCCAGCCTTGCTACAGAGAGTTGAAAAGAGCTTCCTGCATCTCAGCTCTGTCTTCTTCCAGTTCTCAGAACGGTGGTTGCTCTTCAGTCACACCAAGATCTGACTCAAAAACGTATTTTTAAATATCCATGGTTTCTCCTTATATTGCAGCCAGACCTGATAATGCTTGTTAGCACCTGTCACCAGCTCTCCCAAGTGTATCCATCCCATCAAGCTCACAGACACGTTTCAACAAGACCCTATAATGCAGGGAAGTTGCATGAACACTGTGATGGGGAGAGTTGGGAATAGCCCGGCCTAGCAGTCTCACAGTATCCCCCTCCCTCCCCTGAACATTTCCCATAGCCATAGTGTCCATCTGTTTGTCCATCTGCTGAAATGAGAAACATTCATGCACTGATTTCAAACAAACCAAAAGGGAAAAAAAGAAAAAATCCATCTTCTTTCTAGCTGAACAAGAATGTGCAGTTAATACTTGGCACTTGAAAACACAGTAGTGAATGTAGAAGGAGCCTGTCTGTATATCTGGTAGCTCTCTCTCGCTTTTTCCTCACCAGTATTCTGCCTCACGTTTGCTTCTGTGATGGTTATATTGCCTAGCAAGCACACCTGTAGGTGTGAAAATAGTATAGCAAAAAAGAAAAAACCCTAGTTATTGATGTACTCGATCTGTGTCTTTTAAACAGTTCTAGTTTCCACCTTACACGAATAAACAGGAAAAGTGTAAAAACTCAAAAGTGAAAAAAAAAATTTTATCAGTTAAAAAAAACATATGATCATCTCAACAGATGCAGAGAAAGCTTTTGACAAAATTCAAAACCCATTTATGATAAAAACTCTCCAGAAGTCGGCACAGAGAGAACTTACCTCAACATAATAAAGGCTATGTACAACAAACCCACAGCTAACATCATTCTCGACAGTGAAAAGCTAAAAGAATTTCCTCTAAAATCAGGAACAAGACAAGGATGTCCACTCTCCCCACTATTATTGAACATAGTTTTGGAAGTCTTAGCCACGGCAATCAGAGAAGAAAAATAAATAAAAGGAATCCAAATTGGAAAAGAAGAAGTAAAACTGTCACTGTTTGCAGATGACACGATACTATACATACAAAATCCTAAAGATGCTACCAGAAAACTACTAGAGCTCTCAATGAATTCGGTAAAGTTGCAGGATACAAAATTAATACATGGAAATCTTGCATTTCTATACACTCACAATGAAAGATCAGAAAGAGAAATTAAGGAAACAATCCCATTTACCATCACATCAAAAAGAATAAAATACCTAGGAATAAACCTACCTAAGGAGCCAACAGACCTGTACTCAGAAAACTATAGATACTGATGAAAGAAATCAAAGATGACAGAAATAGATGGAGAGATATACCATGTTCTTGAATTGGAAGAATCAATATTGTCAAAATGACTACACTACCCAAAGCAATCTACAGATTCATTGCAATCCCTATCAAATTACCAATGGCATTTTTCACAGAACTAGAACAAAATATTTTTTTAATTTGTATAGAAACACAAAAGATCCCGAATAGACAAAGCAATCCTGAGAAAAATAAATGAGCTGGAGGAATTGGGCTCCTTGACTTCAGACTATACTACAAAGCTACAGTCATCAAAACAGTATGGTACTGGCACAGAAACAGAAATACAGATCAATGGAACAGGATAGAAAGGCCAGAGATAAATCCATGCACGTATGGTCAATTAATCTATGACAAAGGAGGCAAGACTATACAATGGAGAAAAGACAGTCTCTTCAAAAAGTGGTGCTGGGAAAACTGGACAGCTACATGTAAAACAATGAAATTAGAACATTCTTCAACATCATACACAAAAATAAACTCAAAATGGATTAAAGACCTAAATGTAAAGCTGAGTACTATAAAACTCTTAGAGGAAAACATAGGCAGAACACTCTGAAATACATTGCAGCAAGATTTTTTTGGATCCACCTCCCAATGAAAATAAAAACAAAAATAAACAAATGGGACCTAATGAAACTTAAAAACTTTTGCACAGCAAAGGAAACCATAAACAAAATGAAAAGACAACTTACAGAATGGGAGAAAATATTTGCAAATGAAGCAACCAACGAGGGATTACTGTCCAAAATATACAAACAGCTCATGCAGTTCTATATCAAAGAAACAAACAACCCAACCAAAAAATGGGCTGAAGACCTAAATAGACAGTTCTCCAAAGACATACAGATGGCCAAAAAGCACATGAAACGGTGCTCAATATTGCTAATTTTTAGAGAACTGCATATCAAAACTACAATGAAGTATCACCCCACACCAGTCAGAATGGCTATCATCAGAAAGTCTACAAACAGTAGATGCTGGAGAGGGTGTGCAGAAAAGGGAACCCTCCTACACTGTTGGTGGTAATGTAAATTGGTACAGGCACTATGGAAAACAGTATGGAGATTCCTTAAAAAACTAAACATAGCTTTGTTATAAAGCAGAAACTAACACACCATTGTAAAGCAATTATACCCCAATAAAGATGTTTAAAAATAATAATAATAATAATAATAAAAAAAAACTAAACATAGGAACTTCCCTGGCAGTCCAGTGGCTAGGACTTCACCTTCCAATGCAGAGGGTGCAGGTTCAATCCCTGGTCAGGAAGCTGGGATCTCACATGCCTCATGGCCAAAAAACCAAAACATAAAACAGAAGCAATACTGTAACAAATTCAATAAAGACGTTAAAAAGGGTCCACATCAAAAAAAAAAAAAAACCTAAAAATAGAACTACCATACAACCCAGTGATCCCATTCCTGGGCATATATCCAGAGAAAACCATCATTCGAAAAGATATATGCACCCCAATGTTAACTGCAGCACCATTTACAATAGTCAAGACATGGAAGCAATCTAAATGTCCATCAACAGAGGAATGGATAAAAAAGATGGGGTACATATATACAATGGAATATTACTCAGCCATAAAAAAGAATGAAACAATGCCATTTGCAGCAACATAGATGGACCTAGAGATTATCATACTAAGTGAAGTCAGAGAAAGACAAATATCATATGATATCACTTCTATGTGGAATCTAAAAAAAAATTATACAAATGAACTTATTTACAAAACAGGAACAGACTCACAGACTTCAGAAACAAACTTATGGTTACCAAAGGGGAAACATGGTGAGGAGGGATAAATTAGGAGTTTGGGATTAACATATACATATACTATATATATAAAATAGATAATCAACAAGGACATACTGTATAGCACAGGGAGCTCTACGCAATATTCTGTAATAATCTATATGGGAAAAGAATCTGAAACAGAATGGATATATGTATATGTATAACTGAATCACTTTGCTGTACACCTGAAACTAACACAACATTGTAAATCAACTATACTCCAATATAAAATAAAAATTAAATGAAATTTTTTTTAATGAAAAGGTTACTAATTTACTATATTAGAGCTGAGAAAGGAGGACCAGGAATCCCCTAAAATTAAAGAATCTCATCTTATTTTCAGAGATGAGAGTCCAAATTTCTAGTTTTTAAATGCCAAACTTAAAATCTAATGCTATCATTTTGTTCAATATGAACTTCTTTTAAAATGTTAGTTTTTAAAAACTAAAAATGACCTGAGATTTTACCCAATCTCCTCGTTTCCAAACTATATATTTAAAATGGCAGAAGGTCCACCAAAAAACCTACATGTGGATATTTATAGCAGCTTTATTCATAAGTGCCAAAACTTGGAAGCAACCAAGATGTCCTTCAGTAGGCAGGTTAACAGATAAACAGTTCATAAGGACAATGGAATATTATTCACTGGTAAAAAGAGATGAGTTAACAAACCACGAAAAGGCATGGAGGAAACCTAAGTGCATGTTACTAAGTGAAAGTTATCTATCTGAAAAGGCAACATACTATATAGAGTGAAACAATTTTGTATGATACTACAATGGTGGATACATGTCATTATATATTTGTCCAAACCCACAGAATGTACAAAACCTAGAGTGAACCCTAATGTAAACTATGGGCTCTGGATGATAATGATGTGTCAATACAGGGTCATCAATTTTAACAAATGTAACCATTATGGTGCAGGATGTTGACAGTGGAGGAGGTTGTGCATTCTGGGGACTAGGGATATATGGGAACTCTCTGTACTTTGCTCAATTTTACTGTGAACATAAAATTGCGCTAAAAATAGTTTATTAATTAAATAAAACTTTTTCAAATGGTAGAAGGATTATGTACTTATAATTTACAGTCCAAACAGTTACAGCTAAACTACATTTGAATAATGCACAGTAAACTGCATTATATATTACAGAATTCTATGGGACTTCCCTGGTGGTCCAGTGGTTAAGATTCCATGCTCCCAATGCAGGGCACGGGTTTGATCCCTGGTCAGGGAACTAATATCCCACGCGCAGCACAGCACAGCCAAATAAATAAATAAACAAACAAACAAATATGGAATAGAACAAACAATCCAGAAATAAGCCCACACATTTGTGGTCAGTTGAATTTTGACAAAAGCACCTAGTTAATTCAATAAGGAAAGAACAGTCTTCTCAACAAATGGTGCTGGAACAACTGGATATCCATAGGCAACAAGGGAAAAAGAGGGGGCAGAGGGTAGAAAAAAAGAAAAAAACTCAGACCCTCACCTCACACCATATATAACAATTAACTCAAAATGGACCAGAGACTTAAATGTAAGACCTAAAATGTTTACAACTTCTAGATAAAAACATAAGAGAAAATCTTTGTGGTCTTGGATTTGGAAAAAATTTCTGAGCTATGTCACCAAAAGCATGTGATAAAAGAAAACTTGATAGCTGAACTTAATCAAAATACAAAACTTTTCCCTTCAAAAAAACACCACTAAGAAAATGAAAAGACAAGCCACAGACTGGGAAAAATATTTTCTGATCACAGATTATGAATCCAGAATATATAAAGAGCATGACTCAATAATAAGAACACAGGCAACGAATTTTTTAAATGGGTAAGATATTTTAAGAGATATTTTTACCAAGAAGACATACAAATGTCCAATAAGTACACAAACAGATGTTCAATGTTGTTAATCACTAGGGAAATACAAGTTAAAACAATGAGATACCACTACAGACCCTGTAGAATAGCTGTAATTAAAAAGAACGAGAGTCTAAATGTTGGTGAAGATGTGAAGAAACTCTCACATCTCATACCATACTGCTGGGAAAAAAGTAGTACAATCTGTGGAAAACAGATTTCCACTGTGGAAAACGGTTTTGCAGTTTCTTAAAAAGATAAACATACATTAACCATAAGACCCAGCAATTTCACTCTTACGTATCTATCCAAGAGAAACTTTGAAACATATCTGCACAATGACTTATAAAAGAATGTTCCTGGGACTTCCCTGGTGACCCAGTGGTTAAGAATCAGTCTTGCAATGCAGCGGATGCTGGTTCGATCCCTGGTTGGGGAACTAAGATCCTTCATGCTGTGGGGCAACTAAGCCCAACGCACCACAACTACTGAGCCCACGTGCCACAATCAGAAAGCCCACGCACCACAACTAATGAGCCCACGTGCTCTGGAGCCCACATGCCACAACTAGAGAGAAGTCCGTGCACCACAAAGAGCCTGTGTGCCGCAACTAAGACCCGACAGAGCCAAAAATTAAATACATATTTTAAAGAAAAGAATGTTCCTAACAGCATTATTCTTAATAGCCAAAAAACTGCAATCATTCAAATTCCCATCAAAGATCATAAAAAGTAGTATATTCATACCATGGAATACAACTCAACAATAAAAAGGAACTACTGATACATACAACAACATGGATGGCCCTCAAAAATATTACACTAAGTCAAAGAAAACAGATAAAGACAAAATAGTGTCTGATCTGATTTATATGAAATTTTGAGGAAAGGCAAAACTGTAGACAGAAAGCAGGTCCATGGTTGCCTGGGGGTGGGACTGTAAATGGACATAAAAGAACTTGTGGGGGTGATAAAACTGATGTTTTCACAACTGTATGTATTTACTAAAACTTAAACTGTACAATTCGATTGCACAATTACAATGGGTGAATTCACTGGGTATTATTAATAGCTTGATAAAAGTTGTTTAAAAGTAAACTACAGGGGAGAGGAGTCAAGATGGTGGTGTGGGAAGACACAGAGTTAGCATCTCCCCACAACTAATGAGCCTGCTGGCCGCTGGTGGAGGACTCTGACACCCAAGGAGACAGGAGGAACCCCAAAGTGAACCGGTAGGACATACAGGGACCAAAACGGGGAGAAGTGGAGTCAAGACAACATCAGCACCCCTGAGGCCATGGAGATCAGGAGAGGCAAGTGGGAGGCGCCCTCTGGGAGGAGCATAAAAGGAGCAGAAGGCGACTGCCCCGCCCACTTGGGCATAGGGAGCCTGCTGAGCTCCCAGGCCAGTCCCCTCCAATCCAAAGCCCCCTCCAGGCTGCATGGGTCCTGGTGGCATAGGAGGGAGGCCAGGGAGATCAGGAGAGGCAGGTGGGAGAGGCCCTCCCAGAACACAGACTGAGAAGCAGGAGAGGAGAGGAGGGTGTTTGCCCCACCAACTCGAGCCCAGGAAGCCTGCTAGGCTCCCAGGTGAGGTCCCCTGCCCTCTAAGACCAGGATGGGGGGCACGCCCGACCCCCTTCTGTTCCTTGAGCCTAAGCCCCACCCCCACACAGCCCTCAGGGCCTTTTCCAGCCCCATAGGTCCTGAGCACTGGCCCTGCCCACCACCCAAACCTCACCCTTGATAGGCCCCACTCTCCACAGCCAAGTCCTTCCCCCTCCCCGTTTTTTTTTATTTTCTTTCTTTCCTTTTTCAGTATTGTGGTACTGAGTTACCTTCTGGTTGTTGATTCATCTATATTTTTATTTTTATATTCTTTCTAACATATCTGTTAGTTTCCTAGTCTAATTTTATGTTTTACTTTGTTATTTTTCTCTTAAAAAAAATTTTTTTTAGCCACCCACGTGGTTTGCAGGATCTTGATTTGCAAGCCTGGGGTCAGGGGGAAGCTCCTGTGGTAGGAGCTCCAAGTCCGAACCACTAGACTAACAGAGAACCTCAGACCCCAGGAAATGTTCATCAGAGTGAGGTCTCACAGAGCTCCTCATCTCAGCACCAAGACCCAGCTCTACCCAATAGCCTACAAACTACAGTGTGGGAAGCCTCAGGCCAAACAACCTGTAAAACAGGAACACAATCCCCTCTTTAAAAAAAAAAAAAAACTGAGATGGCAAAAAATATGTCACAGATGAAGGAGCAAGGTAAAAACCTACAAGACCAAATAAATGAAGAGGAAATAGGCAATCTACCTGAAAAAGAATTCAGAGTAATGATAGTAAAGATGATCCAGAATCTCAGAAATAGAATGGAGGCACAGATTGAGAAAATACAAGAAATGTTTAACAAAGATCTAGAAGAATTAAAGAACAAACAGAGATGAACAACACAATAACTGAAATGAAAAATACACTAGAAGGAATCAATAACAGAGGCAGAAGAACGAATAAGTGAGGTGGAAGACAAAATGATAGAAATAACTGCCAAGGAGCAGAATAAAGAAAAAAGAATGAAAAGAATTGAAGGCAATCTCAGAGACTTCTGGGACAACACTAAACACACCAACATTCGAATTATACGGGTCCCAGAAGAAGAAGAGAAAAAGAAATGGGCTGAGAAAATATTTGAAGAGATTATAGTGGAAAACTTCCCTAACATGGGAAAGGAAATAGTCACCCAAGTCCAGGAAGCACAGAAAGTCCCATACAGGATAAACCCTAGAAGAAACACACCAAGACACATATTAATCAAACTAATAAAAATTAAATTCAAAGAAAAAATATTAAAAGCAGCGAGGAAAAGACAAAAAATAACATAAAATGGAATCCCCATAAGGTTATCGGCTGATTTTTTCAGCAGAAACTCTGCAGGCCAGAAGGGAGTGGCAGGATATACTTAAAGTGATGAAAGAGAAAAACCTACAACCAAGATTACTCTACCCAGCAAGGATCTCATTCAGATTTGATGGAGAAATCAAAAGCTTTTCAGACAAACAAAAGCTAAGAGAATGCAGCATCACCAAACCAACTTTACAACAAATGCTAAAAAAGATTCTCTAAGTGGGAAACACAAGAGAAGAAAAAGACCAACAAAAACAAACCCAAAACAATTAAGAAAATGGTAATAGGAACATATATATCAATAGTAATCTTAAATGTAAATGGATTAAATGCCCCAACCAAAAGACATACACTGGCTGAATGGATACAACAACAAGTCCCATATATACGCTGTATACAAGAGACCCACTTCAGACCTAGGGACACAAACAGACTGAAAGTGAAGGGATGGAAAAAGATATTCCATGCAAATGGAAATCAAAAGAAAGCTAGAGTAGCAATACTCAGATAAAATAGACTTTAAAATAAAGACTGTTAAAAGAGATAAGGAGGGACACTACATAATGATCAAAGGATCAATCCAAGAAGAAGATATAACAATTATAAATGTTTATGCACCCAACATAGGAGTACCTCAATACAAAAGGCAAATGCTAACAACCATGAAAGGAGAAATCAACAGTAACACAGTAATAGTAGGGAACTTTAACACCTTACTTGCACCAATGGACAGATCATCCAAACAGAAAATAATTAAGGAAACAGAAGCTTTAAATGACACAATAGACCAGACAGATTTAAGTGATATTTACAGAACATTCCATCCAAAAACAACAGAATACACATTTTTCTCTAGTGCACATGGAACATCCTCCAGGACAGATCACATCTTGGGTCACAAATCAAGCCTTGGAAAATTTAAGAAAATTGAAATCGTATCAAGCATCTTTTCTGATCACAATGCTATGAGACTGGAAATCAATTACAAGAAAAAAACTGTAAGAAAAACAAATATATGCGGGCTAAACAGTGCACTACTAAATAACCAAGAGATCACTGAAGAAATCAAAGAAGAAATAAAAAAATACATAGAAACAAATGACAACCCAAAACCTACGAGCTCAGCAAAAGCAGTTCTAAGAGGGAAGTTTACAGCAATTCAATCTCACCTCAAGAAACAAGAAAAATCTCAAATAAACAATCTAACCCTACACTTCAATCAACTAGAGAAAGAAGAACAAAGAAAACCCAAAGTCAGTAGAAAGAAAGAAATCATAAAGATCAGAGCAGAAATAAATGAAACAGAAATAAAGAAAACAATAGCAAAGATCAATAAAACTAAAAGATGGTTCTTTGAGAAGATAAACAAAATTGATAAACCCTTAGTCAGACTCGTCAAGAAAAAAAGGGAGAGGATGCAAGTCAATAAAATTAGAAATGAAAACGGAGAAATCACAACTGACACTGCAGAAATACAAAGGATTATAAGAGACTACCACAAACAACTACATGCCAATAAAATGGACAACCACAAACAAATGAACAAATTCTTGGAAAGGTACAATTTTCCAAGACTGAACCAGGAAGAATTAGAAAATATAAACAGACATATCACAAGAAATGAAACTGAAACGGTAATTAAAAAGCTTCCAACCAACAAAAGTCCAGGACCAGATGGTTTCACAGGAGAATTCTATCAAACACTGAGAGAAGAGCTAAAACCCATTCTTCTCAAACTCTTCCAAAAAATTGCAGAGGGAGAAACACTCCCAAATTCATTCTACAAAGCCACCATCACCCTGATACTAAAATCAGAAAAAGATGTCACAAAAACAGAAAATTATAGACCAGTATCACTGATAAACATAGATGCAAAAATCCTGAACAAAATACTAGCAAACATAATCCAACAGCACATTAAAAGGATCATACACCATGATCAAGTGGGATTTAACCCAGGGAAGCAAGGATTCTTCAATACATGCAAATCAACCAATGTCATACACCACGTTAACAAATTAAGGAATAAAAACCATATGGTCATCTCAATAGATGCAGAAAAAGCTTCTGACAAAATTCAACACCAATTTATGATAAAAACTCTCCAGAAAATGGGCATACAGGGAACCTACCTCAACATAATAAAGGTCATATATGACAAACCCACAGCAAGCATCATACTCAATGGTGAAAAACTGAAAGCATTTCCACTAGGATCAGGAAGAAAACAAGGATGTCCACTCTCGCCACTCTTATCCAACACAGTTTTGGAAGTCCTAGCCACAGCAATCAGAGAAGAAAAAGAAATAAAAGGAATACAAATTGGAAAAGAAGTAAAACTGTCACTATTTGCTGATGACATGATACTATACATAGAAAATCCTAAAAATGCCACCAGAAAACTACTAGAACTAATCAATGAATTTGGTAAGGTTGCAGGATACAAAATTAATGCACAGAAATCTCTGGCATTCCTATACACCAACAGCGAAAAATCAAAAAGAGAAATTAAGGAAACACTCCCATTTATCACTCCAACAAAAAGAATAAAATACCTAGGAATAAACCCACATAAGGAGGCGAAAGACTTGTACTCAGAAAACTATAAAACACTGATGAAAGAAATCAAAGATGACAAACAGATGCAGGAATATACCATGTTCTTCGATTGGAAGAATCAATATTGTGAAAGTGGCTATACTACCCAAAGCAATCTACAGATTCAATGAAATCCCTATCAAACTACCAATGGCATTCTTCACAGAATTAGAACAAAAAATCTTACAATTTGTATGGAAACACAAAAGACCCCAAATAGCCAAAGCAATCTTGAGAAAGAAAAATGGAGCTGGAGGAATCAGACTCCCTGACTTCAAACTATACGATAAAGGTAGAGTAATCAAGACAGTATGGTACTGGCAGGAAAACAGAAATATAGATCAATGGTACAGGACAGAATGCCCAGACATAAACCCACACATATATGGTCACCTAATTTACGACAAAGGTGGCAAGAACATACAAGGGAGAAAAGACAGCTGCTTCAATAAGTTGTGCTGGGAAAATTAGACAGCTACATGTAAAAGAATGAAATTAGAAAAACTTCTACTGGAGAGGGGAAAGATGGGGGAAGAGTAAGACGCAGAGATCACCTTCCTCCCCACAGATACACCAGAAATACATCTACACGTGGAACAACTCCTACAGAACACCTACTGAACACTGGCAGAAGACCTCAGACCTCCCGAAAGGCAAGAAACTCCCCACGTACCTGTGTAGGGCAAAAGACAAAAGAATAAACAGAGACAAAAGAATAGGGATGGACCTGCACCAATGGAAGGGAGCTGTGAAGGAGGAAAGGTATCCACACACTAGGAAGCCCCTTCGCAGACGGAGACTGCGGGTGGCAGACGGGGGAAGCTTCAGAGACGGGGAGGAGAGCACAGCAACAGGGGTGCAGAGGGCAAAGCGCAGAGATTCCTGCACAGAGGATCGATGCCAACGGGCACTCACCAGCCCGAGAGGCTTGTCTGCTCACCCGCTGGGGTGGACGGGTTTGGGAGCTGAGGTTCGGGCTTCGGTTGAAGTGCAGGGAAAGGACTGGGGTTGGCGCCGTGAACACAGCATGCAGGGGCTTAGTGCATCACGGCTAGCCGGGAGGGAGTCTGGGGAAAAGTCTGGACCTGCCGAAGAGGCAAGAGACTTTTTCTTCCCTCTTGTTTCCTGGTGCACGAGGCGAGGCGATTAGGTGTGCTGCTTAAAGGAGCTCCAGAGACGGGCGCAAGCCGCGGCTAACAGCGCGGACCCCAGAGACGGGCATGAGACGCTAAGGCTGCTGCTGCTGCTGCCATCAAGAAGCCTGTGTGCGAACACAGGTTTGCACCTCCGGATCCTGTGCTCCGCAACGGGAGAGGCCACAACAGTGAGGGGCCCGCGTACTGCAAAAAATAAATTAATTAATTAATTTAATTAAATAAAGGCTATTAGAAGAGACAAAGAAGAACACTACATAATGATCAAGGGATCGATCCAAGAAGAAGATATAACAACTGTAAATATTTATTCACCCCACATAGGAGCACCTCAATACATAAGGCAAACGCTAACAGCCATAAAAGGGGAAATCGACAGTAACACATTCATAGTAGGGGACTTTAACACCCCATTTTCACCAAAGAACAGACCATCCAAAATGAAAATAAGTAAGGAAACACAAGCTTTAAATGATACATTAAACAAGATGGACTTAATTGATATTTATAGGACATTCCATCCAAAAACAACAGAATACACATTTTTCTCAAGTGCTCATGGAACATTCTCCAGGATAGATCATATCTTGGGTCACAAATCAAGCCTTGGTAAATTTAAGAAAATTAAATGGTTCAAGTATCTTTTCCGACAACAACGCTATGAGACTAGACAACAATTACAGGAAAAGATCTGTCAAAAATACAAACACGTGGAGGCTAAACAATACACTACTTAATAACGAAGCGATCACTGAAGAAATGAAAGAGGAAATTTAAAAATATCTAGAAACAAATGACAATGGAGACACAACAACCCAAAACCTATGGAATGCAGCAAAAGCAGTTCTAAGAGGGAAATTTATAGCAATACAATCCTACCTTAAGAAACAGGAAACATCTCTAATAAACAACCTAAACTTGCACCTAAAGCAATTAGAGAAAGAAGAACAAAAAAAACCCCGAAGTTAGCAGAAGGAAAGAAATCATAAAGATCATATCAGAAATAAATGAAAAAGAAATGAAGGAAACAATAGCAAAGATCAATAACACTAAAAGCTGGTTCTTTGAGAAGATAAACAAAATTGATAAACCATTAGCCAGGCTCATCAAGAAAAAAAGGGAGAAGACTCAAATCAATAGAATTAGAAATGAAAAAGGAAAAGTAACAACTGACACTGCAGAAATACAAAAGATCATGAGAGATTACTACAAGCAACTCTATGCCAATAAAATGGACAACCTGGAAGAAATAGACATACCCTTAGAAATGCACAACCTGCCAAGACTGAATCAGGAAGAAATAGAAAATATGAACAGACCAATCACAAGCACTGAAATTGAAACTGTGATTTAAAATCTTCCAACAGGGCTTCCCTGCTGGCGCAGTGGTTGAGAGTCTGCCTGCTGATGCAGGGGACATGGGTTCGTGCCCCGGTCCAGGAAGATCCCACGTATTGCGGAGCAGCTGGGCCCGTGAGACATGGCCGCTGAGCTTGCGCGGCTGGAGCCTGTGCTCCTCAACAGGAGAGGCCACAACAGTGAAAGGCCCGCGTACCGCAAAGAAAAAAAAAAATCTTCCAACAAACAAAAGTCCAGGACCAGATGGCTTCACAGGCCAATTCTATCAAACATTTAGAGAAGAGCTAACACCTATCCTTCTCAAACTCTTCCAAAACATAGCAGAGGGAGAAACACTCCCAAACTCATTCTATGAGGCCACCATCACCCTGATACCAAAACCAGACAAGGATGTCACAAAGAAAGGAAACTACAGCCCTATATCACTGATGAACATAGATGCCAAAATCCTCACCAAAATGCTAGCAAACAGAATGCAACAGCACATTAAAAGGATCATACACCATGATCAAGTGGGGTTTATTCCAGGAATGCAAGGATTCTTCAATATACGCAAATCAATCAACGTGATACACCATTTAAGAAACTGAAGGAGCTGAACATATGTATATGTATAACTGATTCACTTTGTTATGAAGCAGAAACAAACACACCATTGTAAAGCAATTATACTCCAATAAAGATGTAAAAAAAAATTAAACTTCTAGATTTCTCAATCAAAAAAAGTAAAAAAAATAAAAAATAGAAGAATGAAATTAGAACACTACCTAACACCATACACAAAAATAAACTCCAAATGGATTAAATACTTAAATGTAAGAACAGACACTATAAAACTTTTAGAGGAAAACACAGGAAAACCACTCTTTGACATAAACCACAGCAAGATCTTTTTGGACCCACTTCCTAGAGTAACAAATAAAAACAAAAATAAACAAATGGAACGTAATTAAACTTAAAAGCTTTTGCACAGAAAAGGAAACCATAAAGAAGACCAAAAGACAACCCTCAGAATGGGAGAAAATATTTGCAAATGAAACAACAAATGATTAATCTCCAAAATATACAAACAGCTCACGGAGCTCAATATCAAGAAAACAAACAATGCAGTTAAAAAATGGGCAGAAGACCCAATAGACATTTCAACAAGGAAGACATACAGATGGCCAAGAGGCACATTAAAAGATGCTCAACATCACTAATTATTAGAGAAATGCAAATCAAAACTACAATGAGGTATCACCTCACGCCAGTCAGAATGGCCATTATCAAAAAAGCTAGAAACAATAAATGCTGTAAAGGGTGTGGTGAAAAGGGAACCCTCCTACACTGTTGGTGGGAATGTAAATTGATACAACCACTATGGAAAACAGTATGGAGGTTTGTGAAAAAACTAAAAATAGAACTACCATATGACCCAGCAATCCCACTACTGGGCACATACCCTGAGAGAATCATAATTCAAGAAGATACATGGACCACAATGTTCAGTGCAGCACTATTTACAATATCCAGGACATGGAATCAACCTAAATGTCCATCGACCAATGAATGGAAAAAGACGATGTGGCACATATATACAATGGAATATTGCTCAGCTATAAAAAGAAATGAAATTGAGTTTTTTGTTGTGAGGTGGATCACTAGTCTGTCATACAGAGTGAAGTAAGTCAGAAAGAGAAAAATAAATACCATATGCTAATGCATATATATGGAATCTAAAAAAAAAAAAAATGGTAGTGATGAACCTACTTGCAGGGCAGGAATAAAGAGGTAGACATAGAGAATGGACTTGATGACATGGGGTGGGAGGGTGAAGCTGGGGCGAAGTGAGAGTGGCATCGACGTATATACACTACGAAATGTAAAACAGTTGGCTGGTGCGAAGTAGCAGCATAGCACACGGAGATCAGCTCTGTGCTTGGCAATGACCTAGAGGGGTGAGGCAGGGAGGATGGGAAGGAGGCTCAAGAGGGAGGAGGGGCTTCCCTGGTGGTGCAGTGGTTGAGAGTCCACCTGCCGATGCAGGGGACACGAGTTCGTGCCCTGGTCCGGGAAGATCCCACATGCCGCGGAGGGGCTTGGCCCGTGAGCCATGGCCACTGAGCATGCGCGTCCGGAGCCTGTGCTCCTCAATGGGAGAGGTCACAACAGTGAGAGGCCCGTGCACCGGAAAAAAAAAAAAGAGGGAGGGGATCCGGGGACATGTGTATGTATATGGCAGATTCCCTTTCTTGTGCAACAGAAGCTAACACGGTATTGTGAAGCAATTATGCTCCAATAAAGATCTATTTTTTAAAAAAGTAAACTATATAAAGTACTCACCATTGTAGCCTTCAAGAACAGAATCAATAATAGGTCTGGCAGTTAAGTTATAAACATCTAGTTGTTTACTCTCTGGTCCAAAAACAGTATCAAAAGTAAACGTCTTTGGAGGTTCATTGGAAGAATCAGTCTTATGTACAGTGATAGTTCCCCTCATCTCATCCACACTGACAGCCTGCTTGTAGCACATTGATTTCTCTCTGTCATTGAGGGGCCGGCACCTAACCACCACCTTCACATTATCGCAGCTTTCCGGCTTCTCTGATTTATTGATCTGGTGGAGAAAATATTTACAAACAACGAAAAGAACATTTACTTTTACCTTCAACAGATTAAATTTAAATTTTGAAAAAGGCTACTTTGCAATCCTAGTGCCTTGCATACGTTAAGCACTTCATAAACAGTTGTTAAATGAAATTAAAGATCTTACAGATATATAGAAAAAGCTTATTTAAAAAGATATGAAAATAGTTTCTTTTACAATACAAATGAGGGGAGAGGAAATCTTATTTACATTTACAGTTAATGCTATTCAGGCAGAAAATGAGAGAGTGTATTAGAGACTTGTCTTTCTGCACAAAGTCCCTGACTTGCTCTGAGTTTCCTGCCTGTAGGAAAACACGTGTGAATATGGTTGATAACTTTAATCAAGAATCTAGTAATAGGTCCTCTGCTCCCCCTGAGACTTTTAGTTTTATTGATATTTTCTACAATGCATTAGTAAAAAAATTTTTTATCAAATAATATATCCAGGGCTTCCCAGGTGGCACAGTGGTTAAGAATCTGCCTGCCAATGCAGGGGACACGGGTTCGAGCCCTGGTCCGGGAAGATCCTACATGCCGAGGAGCAACTAAGCCCGTGTGCTACAACTGAGCCTGTGCTCTAGAGCCTGAGAGCCACAACTACTAAAGCCCTCGAGCCTAGAGCCCGTGCTCCACAACAAGAGAAGCCACTGCAATGAGAAGCCTGCTCAACCCAACGAAGACCCAATGCAGCCAAAAAGTAAAAATAAATTAATTAATTAAAAAAATATATATATATCCTCATATAGTCTGCTTTTTCTATAGAAGACAAGTGAAAGACAGAAAAGAAAGCCCAGTGGCAGAAAAATGTTTTAGCTTGACTCTAACCTTATGAACTTTTGTAAAGTTTCAAATTTTGAAATTTTATGATTAAGAATCTATATTAAAATACAATTATTAAAGTGAAGAAGTTCAACAGTTTGGTTGAACAGATATTAAATTCCTACTGTTTCAGATACTCTTCTAAGCATTAGAGAAACAAACGTGAGCCACTGTCATTGACAAGGAACAGATTATATCAATTCAACACACTTCTTTCCATCTCTACTTTCAGCACCTTATTCTAGGTCACCATTATCTCGCCCCGAATTATAAGAGACTCCTACCTGTACTACTGTATCTAATTAGGTTCCCCTATAGTCTGTTCTCTACTTGGCAGTCAGTTTCAACACAAATCTAATTATGTCACTCTCCTACTTAAAACTCCTCAATGGTTTCCCACAGATCCTGGGATGAAGATCGAAATCCTTCAGGGGGTGTGTAAGATCTGGTTCTGGCCCATGTCTACTTCTCCAGTTTTATTTCACAAGCTTGGCTTTCTTAGCCACAGCCATACTGGCTTTCTTTTAGGCCTTTTCTTGTCACCATGATCCCTCTCACCACACTCCTTCCCAGGTGCTGTTCCTTATGCCTAGAACATCCCCCACCCTCCTCTTCACTTACCCTGCAGACCTCAGCTCAATAGCCCCTTCATCTGGGAAGACTTCCCTGATTAGGTCAAATCCTTGTATAGGCCCTGATAGCACCCTTCAATCTCCTTCTCCATCGGTTACAATTTTACTTTTTTTTTTTTTTTTTTTTTTTGGCTCCTTATTTGATTAATGTCTGTGTCTCTATTTAACCCATAAGTTCCAAACTGGTAGTCAGTCAAGGGGCTGAATTCAGCCCACAAATGTCTTTTGCTTGGCTTATATTATTTAAAAATCTTTTGAATTAGTTGCTAAAAATTAAAACTTGAGCAATTTCACAAAAATAACAATTTCTAGATTCTCTTGGAAAAAACAGATGATCTGACATCTGTAGGTCAGCACTCCTACATGGCAACACTTAATTCACCAGAATCTATTTTTATCTATTGTATGCCACCCATCCACTTCATTCATTAATGTTAAGTGTCTTTGTCCCTGTATGTATGTATGGTTTTCACCTCCACCCTAGAAGGCAAGGGTCTCTCTTCTCAAGTTCAAGAACCTGGCTGGTTTTGCTCAATATTGTATCTCCAGTGCCTAGCATGGGGCTGGTGCCCAATAACTGTTGAATGAATTGATAAATAGAAAGCAACAAGTAACAAATATTAAGCATTTAATGCTAAAAGTCAAGCACTGTCCTTCAAGTCTCCTGCACATTCTTATCTCATCCTGATAACCCCAGAAGGAAAAGTTTAATTACATAGGAACGAAGGGCCCACAAAGATTAAATAATTATCCAAGGCTTTGCAACCAGTAAATAACCAGCCACTGCTCAAGTGTTCTTCATTACCCTATAATGGACTTACTATGCCTCCTTATTAGGTGCACGATAACAGTCTGTGAAACCCTACAAGACAAACATACCGCCACCCACCACTCACTCCCCTCACGTAAATAGCCGGCCGCAGCTCAAGTGTTCTCCATGACCCTATATTGGACTTACGATGGCCCCTTATTAAGTGCAAGTTAACAGTCTGTGAAACCCTACAAGACAAACATACCGCCACCCACCACTCACTCTCCTCACACACAAAGACACCTACGGGTTACATTCTGCACTGTAAGCTAGAGCGCTACGAGAGGAATGACAGCTCGAGTCAGCAGCCTGGGGTAGAGGCAGACTGCCCGTGCTTTGCTGCCTTCCAGAGCTTGGCTCCTCGGCGTAGAGACCCCACGGGGTGCGAGGCATCAAAACCCGACCCTCCGCGGTTGCTCCTAGAGGCCCTACCCAGCGGACAGGGCTGGGAGCGAGAGCGCATCCTCTGGCACAGTGCCTTTATGTCAAGCAGCCCAGGCCTTGCGGGATGCAGCAGCAACGAAGACCGCAAGGCCTGCCGCGCGCCCCTCCCAGGGTCGGCTGGACCCCCCCAGTCCAGGGCCCACCCGCCTGGCTCCCCAACCGCTTCGCCCGCCCGGCACTGCCCTGCCCTGCCCTGCCCCGCCCCACCCCGGCCTCCCGCCTGCTCTGCGCCTCCATGGTAACGGCCGCGCCACCCGGCCAGGCCGCAGGGATGAGGAGAAACCTCAGCGGCTGAGTGACCCTACTCACCGGCATCGTTGCTTCCTCCCGTGCTCGGCGGACGTCCCCACCCGGGGTGCAGTCCAATGACGCCGGGTTCGCAGGAGAGGCGGGTCAGAGATTATCGAAACACAGCCCGGGTGCTCCCGAGACTGCGGCTCCTCTGGAGAGAGCGCGCTGTGCGCAGGCGCATTCCGAGCTCGCCCCGCCCCATCCCCTTGCCCGAGGCGTCTTCGGTCTCTGGCATTGCGCCTGCGCCGAGACTTTCGTGGTCCGTCTCCTAGGACGCCAGACTGAGGCTGCGCGTGCGCAATGCCGCCATTCCACTGTGTTGGAAATCTGGCCTGATTCTGAGCTGGGAGACCTGCCTACCACCGCGGCGTGGGGAGGAGGAGGCAATCCTAGACGGCAACGCCCATCTTCTAGCACTTGCAATACTCCGAATATTAAAAACAACGATAGCAATTGTACATTGTGTCCCCTTTGAAGAGCCAAAAACTTTACATACATTATTGCGCTTGATTGCCGACTTGTTTATCACCTGTCTCACCATTAGGTGAGGTCTTGAGGGACTTTGTCGGTATTCTCACATTACCTCCAGAGCCTAGAATACGACCTGGCACAGAGTAAGTTTTCAATAAATATTCGTGAAAGAAAGAATGATCTATCCTCTTTCTTGTCCGAACCTGTCTCTGAACACCACTCTGCTTGGATGTGTAATAGACATTGCAAGTTTATCGTGTCCAAAATTGAAACGTTGATTCCCGCTTCCCATCCCCTGGTAGTACCCACATCACCCCTGTCAAACATAAAATAAATAAATAAGTAATTTAAAAGGCTAATCGCAATAAATGTAAGCTGAATTCTGACAATTTATCAGGTCAAAACCACAGTCTTTTTCTCTCACACTCAATACCCAATCTTTCTATAGAACTAGTTGTCTCTATCTTCAGAATAGAACCAGAATCCAACCACTTCTACCACCACCATCTCTCACCTGTGTTACTAAACAGCTCAGAACTGGTTTCCTTGCAGTTCATCCTTGCCATCCTAGTCTACTTTCAACACAGAAGCCAGAGGGCTGGTGTTAAAACATGAATCAGATACTGTCTTTTCTCCATTCAAAACCTGCCAATGATTTCTCATCTCACAGAATAAAAGTCACAGGCCCTCTCCCGGTTTCCTGCAATGTTCTCTCTTACTCATTATTGCAAGTTATCCCCCTTGCACCAGCTCCACCTGGCCTCCTGGATTCATCTGACATTGCACGCATGGTTTCCTGTTAGAATACAAGGGCTTTTATGCTTGCAGTAGGAGCTAATAAAGATACTTAGTGTCAGCACACTGTTTTAAGTGCTTTAATTCCTTTTTAAATTATTAATTCAATTTACATTATAACCTTTTGAAATAGGTACTATTAGTCGTTTTAATAGAAAACAGGAGTAACTATTTCACAGATTTAAAAAACTGAAGCATAGAGCCATTAAGTAACTTGTCCAAGGTCATAGCTACAGGCAATGACAAAGGCCAGATCCAAATCCAGGCCCTGGAAAGCTCCCCCTGTAGCTATCTGCTTGACTCCCTCACCTCCTTCAGAATATCTTTGTTCACACATCACCTTCTCCGTGAACCCTACCAATGATCCTTCTATTTAAAATTCCAACCTTCAGCCCCAGTCTTCTTATCTCCCCTCCCTACTTTATATTTCTTCATAGTACTTATCACTCTCTGATATACTGTAAATATGATATCAGCTTTATTGAGATACAATCACACATCATACAATTCACCAATTTAATACAATTCAATGATTTTTACTATATACAGAGTTGTGCAACCATAACCACAATCAATTTTAAACATTTTCATCCCCCCAAAAAGAAACACTACACTCATAGCCATCATTCCTCCTTCCCCCCCGCCCCCGCCCGCAACATCCCAGCCCTAGGCAACCACCAATCTACTTTCTGTATCTATAGATTTGCCTATTTTGGACATCTCATATAAATGGAATTATATAATATGTGACCTTCTGTGAAATGACGTCTATCACTTAGAATAATGTTTTCAAGATTCATCCCTTTTGTAACACATATCAGTAATCCTTTACGTTTCATGGTTAAATAATGTTCCATTGTATGGATATACCACATTTTTATCTATTTGTCAATTGATGGACATTTGGGTTGTTTCCACTTTCTGGTACTATGGATAATGCTGCTACAAGTTTTTGTGTGAACGTTTCATTTCCCTTGAGTATATACTACAAGTGGAATTGATGGATCATTTGGTAACTCTAAATAACATTCTGAGGAACTGCCAAGTTGTTTTCCACAGTGGCTGTACCACCAGCAATGTATGAGGTTTATAATTTCTCCACATCCTCACCAACACTTGCTTTTGTCTTACCTTTCTTATTACAGCCATCCTACTGGTATAAAATAGCACCTCATTGTGGTTTCTATTTGTACTTCCTTGATGACTAGTGATGTTGGACATCACTTCATGTGCTATTGACCATTTGAATATCTTCTTCAGAGAAATGTCTAGTCAATTCTTTGCCTTTTTCATCTGTCTTTTCATTATTAAGTTGTTAAGAATTCTTTATATATTCTAAATACAAGTCTCTTTTCAGATATATGATATACACATGCTTTCTATTATGTGTATTGTCTTTTTAATTTCTGGATGCTGTTCTGTGTGCTCTTACATTTAGATCTATGATCTATTTTGAGTTATTTTTGCATATGATATGGTATAGAGATCCAGCTTCATTTTTCCACATGTGAATATTCACCTGTCCCATCACCATTTGCTGAAAAGACTGTTTTCCCCCCCACTGAATTATTGCGGCAACCTTGTCAAATATCAATTGGTCATAAATATGAGGGTTGTTTTCCAGACTCTCAATTCAATTCCATTGGTCTATATGTCTATCCAGTACTATACTGTCTTTTTTTTTTTTAGGATTGGGTATTTTATTTTTAATTTTATTTTATCTATTTATTCATTTGGCTGTGCTGGATCTTAGTTGCAGCATGCCAGATCTTTTAGTTGTGGCATGCAAACTCCTAGTTGCAGCATGTGAACTCTTAGTTACGGTATGTGGGATCTAGTTCCCTGACCAGGGATTAAACCCAGGCTCCCTGCATTGGGAGCCCGGAGACTTAGCCACTGGACCACCAGGGAAGTCCCTATACTGTCTTTATTACTATAGGCTTGTAGTAAGTTTTGAAATCAGATACTGTGAAGCCTCCATCTTATTCTGCTTTTTCAAGATAGTTTTGGCCATTTTGAATTCCTTGCATGTTCATAGAAATTTTAGAAACACCTTGCCAATTTCTGCAAAAAAGACAGCTGGAAACTTAACAGGGATTATGTTCAATTTATAGATCAATTCAGGAAGTATTGCCATTTTAACAATTTAAATCTTCCAATTCATAAACATGGAATGTCTCCCCATATATTATATTTAGGTCTTCTTTAATTTCTTTCCGTGATGTCTGTAGTTTTCAACATAGAAGTATGCCCCCAAGGGTAACCACTACCTTGACTCTAACATTATAGTTCCCTTCCTTATAGTTTGTATAAATGGAATCATACAGTATGAATTCTTTCTATCTGTCTCCCTACACTCAATATTGTTTGTGAGATTCTTCCTTATCGGGTATAGCAGTTCATTCTTTTTCAGTGTGGTGTAGTATCCCATTGTGTGAATATACCACAATTTGTTTATCCGTGTTTAGCCCATTCAACTGTTGATGGACATTTGGGTTGTATCCAGTTTGGGGCTATTACAAATAGTGTTGCTGTGAACATCATGTAGGTGTCTTCTGGTGCACACACATGCATTTCTGTTGGACATTTACTAAGGAGTGGATTTGCTGGGATTTCCATATATTCTACTCGTGTTTACTGTCTCTTTCCTGACTAGAATATAAGTTCCACGTCTAGTTCTAACCACTGTTATGTCCCAGCGCCTAACGCATTGCAGGGCTTCAATAAATTACCTTCTCCAGGGTGGCGTGGTCACCAGCTGCTTCATCCCCGGCTAGGGACTCCGCTCCGGACTCTGCGCCTGTGGCGCGGGCTTTGGGTGGGGAAAGAGGCGCTCAGTGGAGGGACGTGGGGGTGGAGTAAGAGCCCGCCCCGCCCCGCCCGGTCCCGTGGCAGCCCCAGCTGCAAGTCCCGGGCGCTGGGTTAGAAAAAGCCGGGCTAAGCCGGGACCCAGACCCGGGATCTGGCGCTGCCATGGCTTCCGGCGGGCGGCCCGCGCCGGAGACGTCCGCCTCGGAGATAAGATCCGTCCGGCGTCCAGGTGAGAGTCCGGACGAAAGTCTGGGCGAAACAGTCCTTCGCTGTCTTCTCCCGCCGCCTCCGTGGAACGTCTCTCTCCCCGCGGCGATCCGGAGAAGTTTCCCGGAGGCTTGCCTGCGCGGAGCGGTCAGTCTCCCGGAGCCGTCGTGGACCAGACCCACGCGGGGGGCAATGCAGCCTCGGTCAGCTGCGCGCCCTGCCCCCGGCGCCGCTCTGGGGCCACCGCTCCCGCCGCCCCCGGTTCCCAGCCGGCCAGGGCTGGTGCCGAGCGACTGGGGAGGCGTCCTGGACGAGCGCCAGCTGGATGCCCACCTGACCCAGGCCCAGGGCCGCGAGGCGCGCCTGTGGCTGGGGGGCCGAGTCCAGGTACCGGTTCCCGCGGGGGCCCCTCCCGAGAGCACGTTCATCCTCCTCACGCGCGCACGGGACGCGGCCGGGTTCCACCTGCACCCGCGATCAGGTGAGCCGCACCCTGGAGCACGCACCTTCCCCAGGTGCATCCCCCGCACGAGGCAAGAGTCGAGATTCGCCAGCTTGTCACTGAGACGGTGCTTCTCTAGTAGGTGTTTTGGAGGAGGGCTTGTTTGAGTTGGGGAACCCTGCTGAAGACCAAAAAACGGGCACAGACAGGAGAGGGTCTGAATGGGGGAGGCGCTGGGTAAGAGAGGCCCTTTATCCGACAGCGATGTAAGGTGAAGAGGCTTCTTACAGCCCCTCTGGTCACCGTAAGCAGACCGTCCAGCCACTGATGGACCGAGACTGGCCACCAGCGACCTTCCCTCCTCTGCCCCACCTCCTCCTTCCAGCAGGTGGAGATTTGCGAAGCTTTCCAGGAAGTCGTGTTGGGGCTCCTGCGAGTTGAGAACATCTTTGACTTCTCCCAGACCACTTTTAACCTGGCTCTCACTATCTTCAGCCGCCTCATAGTTTCAGTAAAGGTAGGGAAGTCTATGAGGGATGGTGACAGATGTTGGGGGCGCAAACTGACCTCTATTTCCCATTGCTGCCTAAGAGGTGAGCCATCCCAGGTGCTCAGACTGAGCCTCATCAATTCAGTAAATGGCTCCAAGTGGTAGAACTGGAATTGGAACATCCTACCATCTGCCTGTCTGACTCTGTGTTGTGTGGCCGTCAGGGGTCGGTCGACTTGGGGAGCATGAGAGGACCTAGCTGGGAAAGGACTCCCTTTGTGATGAGGTGGGGTGTGCTTGGCTGGACCAGTACAATGCAGCCCGAGGTCAGGATGGGACCGTGTGTTCCCTGTGATGGTGCCATATTTCCCACCTCCAGTCAGTCCTCTAACAAAGGACTATTGACTAGTCATCTGTGGTTCTGAAACCAGGAGGTTTTTACGGGTCACATCTAAAAATGGGGGTAACTTCCTTGTGGATAAACACAATCAGTCTTTTAAAAAAAGTTAAAAAGGCAAAACTTAATTTCTTAAAAAAAAACCCACAGACGCTTTACAGTTAGTTTCTGGCATTCATATTCTGCTCATATGTGTTTCTTCCATACTGCAGATAAAAAAGTGTTTACTCCATTGTGTTACAATTACTTCCTTGAGACTTGCTGCAAAAGTTAATGAAGAAGAGGAGGTATGCATCCCTGGAAGCTCATTCAGGGCTGCTTTTGAGGTATAGGGGTGTGTAACACTGGAAACACTCAAGTTTCCTGAAAGGTCTGTGGCCTTGGGAATGGGCATTTTGGAAAAGTCATACCTTCCAGGATTTCTGCTGTCCCTTCCTTAGGCTTGTCAGACTTTGGGACCCCACAAATGGGTAATTAGAACAGCAGAATTGTCCTGGCCCAGCAAACCCAGAGGTCTGACTTCCTAGCAGATACAACCTTGCCTCACTGGTTGATGACACATGTCACCTCCCATTAAGCAGAAGAAAAAGGCCTCCCAAACCATATGGCCTAATGACCACCCCCAGAAACTACATCTAAGAAAGCTGCTTGAGACTTAAGGACTTGGCTGTGTCAAAGAAACTGGTGTTCAGGGACTCTGGGACCCTTCTCCAAGAGGGGCAGGAGGGCCTTGTGCAGTGGGTGGAAGAGAAGCCCCCATAAGTGCTTCAGCCTTGCTTGAACTTCTCAGTTTCACTGTGGCTTCTGTTCAGAAGATCCTCTCCCAATATCCTTCCCAGACCTCCCTTCCTTCCTCCCTCCCCCCAACCTCTCCCCCTTTGGGGGATAGTGGAACCACTGCCATTTCTACAAGGTCTCCCTTGGCTGATCTCAGGGTCCATGGGGGCAGAAAAAGTCACTTGTGTGTCCAGTTCCAAACCTTCAATAAAATTTATTTTAACTCTGTTTATGATTATATAATTCATGCCCCCAAAGATGCTTTTGTCCAACTAAGAAACAAGTAAATAACCCTTAAAAGAAATATTTCTAGAGGTTATAGTAGTAATACTACTATACAGTTATATAGTTATATAGTAATACTTTTTTACTATAGTATATAGTAATACTTTGTTTAACTAAAAAAGTAGGACCAAGTCTTCAGTGCACTTGGTACTTGCATGTTTACTCATAGACAAGCCTTATTAGTTTCTCTGGGGAAAAGTCATAGTTTTTCCAGAACTGAACTGCCTTCAATAAGGGTGGAAAGGAATGTGTTTGCAGCTATGGTGCTGTCAAAACCATGGGAGGTTTTATCAATGAGTCTGTCTGACGCAGACCAGGAAGCTCAAAGGCATACTCCTCTCTATGACAAGGAATCATGGTAGGGATTGGGAACAGGGAATGGGTAGAGCCCACAGCTGGAAAGCTTTGAGTGCGTTGTTACAGCTGAATGGGGGGGGAGACGGCACAGCCCCAGCCTCCAAAGCACCTTCAGGTATGAGCTGGAGTGCAGTTGGGGATCAAGACCTGTTGGCAGCAGGTGACCATGTGACATTCACTACATATTGTCACAATACCTGGGGACTTGACAGATAGCCAAGATCTGGTTTGGTTTTTCTTTCAGAAGCATTTTCTGTGGTGGGTCAGTGGAAGACAACTCTACTAGGGTCATGGATGCCCAGTCCCCAGGGATAAGAAAACAAAAGCTACCATGACATGGTGTAGGGCTTTGGCCTCTTTATTTTCTTTTTACAGTTAATTCCACGCATAAAAGACTTCATAAAGCACTATGGCTCTGGCTATTCCCCGAATGAGCTGCTGAGGATGGAGCTGGCTATTTTGGACAAACTTCACTGGGATCTCTACAGTGGGACACCGCTGGACTTCTTGACCATAGTAAGTACGAGTCTACCCTGGACTCACTGTGCCTTTAGAACAGCTGTTCACAACATAGGATGGCAAAGCACACGTCCTTGCATATGCAGCACAGTGAGGTGACCCACAAGGCTCACAACATACGGAAGAGTGAAATGTTGTCTTAAATCCAACACAGTTCCACCAGACTCCCACTTCTAAAGGACATTAAATTAACTTTACAAAGATATTTAGATGGCACTATTGTGGTGAGTTTCTCTTTTAAATACACACTGCAAAAATATTTAACTTTCCGTTCTATGAATACTGTACATAAAAATCTGTCTGCTTTTGCTACACTTTACACACATTCACTTAGCTGTCTTTATTCACCTACACACAGTCCTTATTGAGGCTTTAGACCATATTGATCTGGCACTTAAAAATGTCGTATTCGTTTGTATTTGTTTTAGTTAGAGAATGATGGTCACCCTTTAGAATATGATTCTGTTAGTAAGGCAAAATTATGCAATGTGGAAATGTCATGGGGTTTTGGTCTGTTATGAAGCATGAAGATTAAATCACTAAGGGCTATATCAGTATGAAAACTGGCCACTGTTGCCAAGCTGCAGAGTTTCCTCTCATGTCAAGCAGATACAAGTAACTTTTCTGCTACCTTAATCTTGAATCGTATGCTTCTATTTTTCAGAATTGAAACACTGTCATCTGGGTACTTTAGGCTCTTAATGAGCATGTCACAAAGCAGACTGTCTTTTTCTCTCCAGAGTTGAAGCTGAGCTTGGCCACAGAGGGGGTATTAAGCCCCAAGCCCGTTGGGGGGCCATGAATGGGAATGAAAAGGGTTGGGCAACATTTGATATTCCCTGATGAAAATTTAAATTGTTTGCACTTTTGGTCATTGATATATGAAAAGTATGGGGTTTTCTGTTCTAACATTAAAAACCACGGTCTCCAGTTCCACGCCCTGGTGGTCCTGGGCTGGCCCCACGTGAAGGAGCTGCTGCCTCAGAGGAATCCTTCCCTCCACGTCGCATCCCTGACCAGGCAGCTGCAGCATTGTATGGCGGGCCACCAGCTGCTGCAGTTCAAGGGCTCCACACTGGCCTTGGTCATCATCACCTTAGAGTTGGAGAGGCTCATGCCCGACTGCTGTACTCCTATATCTGATCTGCTAAAGAAAGCACAGGTAGACATCAACTTTGCCCCAGACCAGGCTCTCAGTTTTGCCCCTTCAGCTGATGCACTCTGCCCCCAAAAGGGTACCTGTGGCCCTTCTTGGCCCTTGTGGGCTCCAGAAGATGCTCTGGCCATGATGACTCTGAAGAGTCTTCCTAAGGGCTAGGCTTTCCACACGTGGCGTATCCTCTGGACTTGAGTATTAGATACACATTCCCTTCACCAGAGTGGGTTTCTCTGACAGTGAGTGAAGCTTTATCTCAGTAGCAGCCCTTGTAGTCAAGAGGATGCGGGGACATGTCTAGCTCAGGAGGAAGCAAACCTGAGCTTAGTATTGAGGAGTGTAAATTTCTGACCCCTCACCCTCTGTATGGTACCAGGCACCAGGATACCCTGAGTAGGCACTGGGAGGTCAGAATCACTCAGGATGGACAGGGTAAGATGGAATGCAGTTAGAATAATGACCGTTTTTGCTGAGGTTGAAGATGGGTGTTCCTGAGATGGTGGGGTTAATGTTCTTCAGTTGGGTGGTTGGACCTTCCTGAAATTGCTCCATGCTAATATTTCAGCACTGAATTGCTCATTCTTTAGAATGTAAAATGATTCTGCCTCAAGGATGACCACTCTGTTTTAATTACAGGTCGGTATTAGGCAGTGGAACCACTGCAAAGAACTTGTAAAGCAACAGCTGACAAGTTTTTAGTCATCCTCCCGCACAGACAACTTTCTGGTTCACCTGCCAGCCTCTGTGCCCCTACCCCGGTGCCCTTTAGAGCATAATGGCAATCCCGCCTTGCTTGGACTCCTCTATATTGTAGGCTTTATGGATCCTATAACAAGAAAGGAAGAAGGCCCTGAAAGAGCAACTGAGAAAACATTCCTGTCTTCAGAAAAAATTAAGGGGGCAAAAAAGACAGGTCAGGGTCCCTAAAGGGGGAAGGGTAATCTGACAAACTGAACCCCTGCCTCCCTCTGAACCCTGGGCCCGAGACCAGGGAGAAGGAGTAAACGCTCATACTGCAGCTTGCTTTTTCTTCCTTCTCCAGCAAGGGCTGTATCAGCCCCTAAGACAGCTGGACTATGAGGCCAGAGGTAGGCCTTGCTCAGGGCCGAAGGGCTGGGCTGGTGCTGACAGACAAGTTCTTGCTGCTCCACCTGCCAGAGCTGGCCAGGTTCTTCCAGCTTCCCAGGCTTGTACCAAGAACATGTGCAGGTTTCAAGTCCCAAGTACTCTGCCCACCCCTGCAGAAATGGGATAGTCTCTCCAGGTAGATTTACCTTGACTTGGCCAGGATTTAAGTCTTTTCTTCATAAGGACTCGATTTATAAAGTATGCTTTATTTAACGGACAGCATCTTGATCAAGCTTTAGGCAAATTTCTCCCTTGTTACTCTTAAGCAAAGTAGTTTATTAGCTTAACTAGAGGGATTCTTGTTTTAAAGCAGAACACTTCAAGGTGACCCTTGTGATGGGGAGAGACAGCTCCCAGAGCTTTTGGTTGAGGTGAGCAGGTGCTGAGGCTGAGGCTGCCTCCACCACTGCCAGGAGGAGGGAGAGATCACTAGCGTGGCTGAGGGAGGTGACGCTATAGAGCCATTCTCTAGGCAGTGGAGTCCAGCTGGCAGCGATGCCCACTGGGGCTGTGTAAGTAATGTTGGGGATATGAATGACTGAACCACACATTCAGAGGTAATTTGTGAAGTCCTTCCACTGTGAACAGTTTTTTGTAAACGTGCTAAGCCACGCGGAGTGATTTCTGCTACCAGCTGCGAAATAGCCGAGGACTAGATATAGTATAATAGTGTCTGTACTGTAGTCAGCACAAATCTCTACCTTTTGTTGAAACAGATTTGCTTGTTGGAACTTTTGTTAAAATACACCTTAATTCCTTTCAACCCTGTCTGAGTCTTATTTTATATGTATCAGATACCTTGCATTTAGAGTTGATAGAGTCAAATACACTTGAAATACATCTCTCGAGCCCTGTCAGTAACTGTACTCTAGTCCAGCACAGAGGGACATGCTGAGGGGCAGCCTGCTGCTCATGGCCACAGCTCCCTCTGCCTCCTTCCTTCCATTGGGAGTGGGCACTGTCGCTGGTGGGGCAGGGCCTCATCCTGAAAGCCCACACCAGCTCACGCTGTCTCTGACTTCAGGAAACTGCTGAGAGGTATCTGGACCCCCTTAACCAAGTAAGCTGCATCCCCAGAGCTAAACCAACTCTCAGTCTCTTGGAAAAAGGAGAAGGTAGACCTGTGAGCCACAGTATGGAGGTAAGGGACAGCCTTGCTGCTTCATCTTTCTGTAAATAATATTCCCCTTCTTTGGGGAAGCAAACTTCTGTATTGCCAAAATACCACTTGTGAGATTTTTTGTTTTAAAAGTTTTATGCTGTTCAAGCTTGTCTTGGAATCCTAGGTCCCATCCTACTCTCCTTTAACATTTTTTTCCTGCAGTTAGGAACTCATATCCCACCTCAGATTAGAGATTGGGGATCACTGTGGTGGGAGAAATAAAGACACATTCATCTTCCATTTGTCCCCATCTGCAGAGGGCAGGGATTGGTAAAGGACTGTGGCTGCAGAAAACAGAGATGGGAGAGAGCTCAGAGGCAGATGGGCTAAGAGAGGAGCACATGGATGAGCATCACAGACCTGTCCTAAATTTGTCCAAATATTACCTCCCCCAATTGGGTGAGCCAAGGTCCTTCCATCAGTGTGGCCCTATTCCCCCTGGCTTCCTAGAGAGTCTCTGTCCTTCAAAGCTTGATGAAGACTTTGCCTCCCTGCTACCTGCCTCCCTGTGGGGAGAGTAGTGCTATACCTTCACTAGGGATGCCTGCATGCCAGTCTCCCTGCTGGGCTGTCAGCTTCCCCACCTTAGTCCCCCATCTCCTCATTTTGGTCTTCCCAGAGATTAACCTAGTGTCCAACAGAGAAAGCACGTCAACAATGGGCCCAGGAGATTGCCATCACTTCCTTCAACCACCAGTCTGCCCTTCCTCAACCAAATATTTGCCTACTTACCAGGGCATCCCATCTCTGCAAAACCATCTCAGGTCCACCAACCTACACTGTCAAGCTGCACAGGAATTAAGGGTCCAGGATACCAATATTGAAACCTCAATTCCTCCAGTTACGAGCTGTGTGACCTCGGGTAATTACTTAACCTCTCTGTGCCTTGCCTATAAAATGGGCAAAATGGTACCTAACCATAGGATTATTGTGAAGATTAGAGGAATTAATACATGTAATGCACTTTAGACGAATGACTAGCACACAATAAGAACTCAAATGTTAGTCGTCGTATGTCAAGCCTCCTCAACAAGGAGGTAAACTTTTCAAGCGCAGGGTCTTCCTTCTCTCATGTCCTGCTGGATAAAGTCACCTGATAAAGATTCATTAACCACAGGCTGCGTCTTCTCTTTCCTATCTTTCCTCCATCCCACACCTATTCAAGAGCCTTTCACAGATGCCCATGGCAGGATTCACTATTAAAACACTACTCCTATAGAAGCTGATCAACCCCACAAAGTTCATGGAAAAGACAGGCTGTATTTTACCACAGGTGTAGCAGATTAATAGGCTAGGAAACATTAAATCAGAAAAGCCACTGCCCAAAGAAGACACCACAGAAACTCAAAATAAATGCAAAATTTAATGGAAAAAAATGAGTACAAAGTGAATGGAAAGGAACAAAAACTGTCAATGAATGAAGGAGTAAATGAATTAACAAATGAAGCAGTTTTAGAAAAGCATGTTAACGTAAGAGACTAGCAAGCCACACTTCCCTTGGGCCTCTTATCCAGTAATATGAGCCCCACTTAACAGGGAACCCACACAAAGACATACACACAAACATACATGGAGTTAGTCTGCACAAGTGCAGACCACCTAGACTCAGGTTACCCATAACTTGGGTGACCATACATCCCAGTTTGCCTGAGACAGTCATGGCTTATGCCTGTTGACTTGGCATAATTATTAATAGCATTTCCTTTCACTCTCAAAAGTCTCAGTTTGGGCAATAAATTATACGGTGATTCTACCCAAAACCAACTTGGTTCATGAAAGACATGATAGTAAATGCCAGCGTGATCCCACTGACTGTCCTAAATGCCAACAGATGATACTGAGACAGAAAAGGAGGGGTAATCACATCCTGCAGACAGGGGGCACATTCCGTGATGGGGAGCTTGTTAAATAATGGCAAGTTCTCAGCCCACCTTGGGCACCAAGAATTAATTTGGTCTCAGCTAAAAATGACAAAATTCCAAACATAAACAGCATGGGAGAAAAGTGCAGTAAGGCTCGCTGAAGTCAATGGGTCCTGTGGAGGCAGCTCAGACCCCAGAAAATGTAACAATGACAGGTCTCCCCGAGATTCTGGGAAGGCTTGGGCCCGCAGGCAGATAACCAGCCATAATTCTGGCCTCCCAAGTATGCCCTGGGTGCAGCCCACAGGCGGCAGTGGATGGGTGGCAGAATCTGCCCACTCCAAGAGTCCCCAGATTAGCCCATGAATCAGGAGTCCTTATTTCTTATATAACCAGTGAACCTGCTGGGTCACTGAGCCTCGTCTTCAGAAATACATTAGCTATACATTAGCTGACAGAGGCTACCTTAAAGGTCATACTTCCACCCAACTAAATACACTTTCAGACATATAATTACCCTAAAGTTAAGCCACTCGCAGTCCACATCTGCCTTAGATATGCTGATTTACCTTTTTGGATACCCACACTGAAGCATCAGTTATAGCCAGAGGTGGATTTACTCTGAAGCTAATGAAGCTTAATTCTCAGTGCCCTTTCCAAGGCCCTGTACCTAATTTTATACTCATATCCTTTTTTTTTGTTTGTTTTTTAAAAAAAAAAAAGGTTTCTCAAGTAGTTCAAGCTTCGAGCCCCTCAAAAACCTGTATCCACCCCTGGTCATGGCATAACTTTGGAGAATCTTCACTTTGAGCATCAATAAAACCTGCTCTGCTCCTGGCGAGGAGAAAAAGACCACCTTTTCCTGGTCACGCCTCAGTGGATACACACAGATCACCCTCCACCCCTCTCTGAATGTAACATGGTCTCAGAAGGGCAGGAAGGAGCCAGGATCTTGTCCTGGAAATCAGTAAAGCAGGCCAAGGCAGAAAGAGGGAAACAATGATGGGAGAGAAGATGAAGGACGTAAAAAACAAAATGCCAATCCAACAATATATTAGCGCAGCTTCCTAAGTCTTCCAACTAGGGAGTGCACTAGACTGTAAGCTCCTTGAGGACAGAGCTGTGCTTTACTCTGGGTAGCCAGTGCCCAGCACAGTGCTTCATCAACATTAAATGAAATCCTTCCTCTCATCTATTCATTTCTTGTGTACCATATTACCAGCCTATATTTTCAACCCTGATATTCTCAATGGCTTGCAAATCAACAGGAACATAGAAGAATGCTTGTACTTTCTTAGAATGTTCTCTTTAAGAATGCCGGTGAAGGGGAAAAGCTCCTCTGCTGGTATTTTTTTCTTAAATTGTTCACATACATCAGACACTTTCACCTCTTTCCCTGTGACTCAGCCAAGAAAAAGGAAACAATGATCTGGAGAAAACCTGTTCCCGCTGAACACTCTTGCATTTGGAATATGCAGAATTCGTTTGGGGGTCTTAGTTAAACAGAGTCAAACACTTAACACGCACACATGGGGTTGGTCCCTGTTTACAGGTAGCACCTCTGGGTCACAGAGACAATGGCTTTGGGCTGCTGTTCCATTTACATTCACAATAAGAACACTGGATGTGGTCTTGTTCATGATCCACTTTCATCCATAAAGAAATTCCAAACACTGTCATTACAGGATGTTTATTACCCACCTCTCCCTATATTTTATAGGGATACTTTATACATAAGAAAGGTTTAGAGATATTTTTAGTTTTTAAAAATCAGGGAATCTGTTACTTATGAAAATAATGGGAGAGGGTATTATTTGTCTTTATGCTCGTGCCAAAATAAAAATTTAGAAGTGCTTTAAAAGTTATTATTGAAATTAAGCTCTAGGTTAGAAAAATTAAAATGGAGGGGAACCAGGCGAATTTGCAGCATGTATACCACACCACGTGGCCACACCTAGGGCACTGCATGAGTTGCCATCTTGACGCTGAACAATTAGGCCGAGCATCGCCGGCTGGGGCCTTCGCTAGAGTGGCACAAAACTGCTCCGTCAAGGAATAGTGACACTGTAAATGGAAGACCAGCCACTGGCTCTGAAAAAAATAAACCTCATCAGTTTTGGATTCCAGCATTCATGGCTTTAACGAGTTTGCA